>NC_080112.1:107592282-107898336 GCF_950005125.1 Chionomys nivalis | reverse complement strand
TGTTGATTTTTGCCAGAGGAGTGCTTTGAGACTTAGAGACACAGTGGCCAAGAAGTTGGCATTCTCTCCCATGACAGAGAAGAGTATCAAGGAAGAGGAAAGGGCTCCAGTCATACATGAGACTGTACATATTTTATAAGCTGAATGTGTCTTGTCCCTCCCCCCAGAGCTGTGCAACAGTAAAGACAGACCTAGTGAAGTTGGGGAGAGAACCTGGATAGGAAGGAACGGTGATTATGAAGAGTACCAACTGGATGTATTGTGAGGGATGTGCCCAGTTCCCAGAGATCCAGGACAAGGGATGGGGATGGGAAAGAGGCTGGGGGGGGAGGCATTAGTGTCCCTAGCATATCCAGCTGAAGGGCAGGTTCAGTTTGGGGGTAATACCTGGAGGTGAATGATTCTGTTCTCTTTGGATTACCCCATCACACGGGAAATCAAGGACAAGCCTGAGACATTTGCTAGAGAGAGGCAAAGTGGTAGCCCATTGAGAAGACAGACACTCCTCAGTTTCCCCACCCTGACACCACATTAAGGTTTGAGTGTTGTTGTTGTTTAATGCAATATTTAATGTCTATAAAGGTGCACTATGAGTCATTTTATGGAATGTCTAGGCCCCTTTGCTGGCAGAAAACAAACTTTCCAGCCCTCTTTTGAGGAAGCCATCCAACTCCGCTGCTGCTGGTTTGTGTGTTAGAGAATGAGTGTGCCTGTGGATCTGTGTGTGGCATGGGTCTAGCTAGAGCCTGGCTTGCTTATGTGTGCCTCTGTGTGGGTCTCAAGGCTATAAGTGTGTGTGTGTGTGTGTGTGTGTGTGTGTGCAGGGTGTGTGCATGTGTGTCTCCGCAAGGCAATGTGGTATGTGAGCCTGTGCATCTGAGGGTGACTACGTGTACATTTTTTCCCTTGTTGCTGGCAAATTGTCTTCCCATCTCTCTCTTTGCAAAGTGAAGGGTTGACTGAGGGAAGGAAGTAGTCCAAAAGGAGGGTAGCAGGGGAGGGGAGAGGGGCTGGAGGCAAACCAAAGCAATTCCAGTGGACAGAGGGAAGTGTCAGCCAAGGATGAAACTGAAACCAAGGCAGTTCTAATGCACTAGCACCCAGGGATCTTCCCTGGCCTTGGGTTCCTCCACTCCCCTACTCCCCCAGCCGGTAGTGGAGATTAGACAGCCTGAGATTATCAGATTCTTGTCCCTGAAGCCTGGACTTGACATTGAGGCAAAGAAACTGAGCTAGAGTTTGGTCCGTGGTTAGTTAGCACATAACCCCCATTAAGCATCCATTATCACATTAACACAAATTAGTATATCAGATCGTCTCCCAGTCACCTAGTAGGGCATAGGGCCAGGTTGGAGAGGAGACAGCATGGTGATAGCAGGGGGCCTAGGGTGAGAACTAGGCGTTCAGGTTGGGGAGGACTCTAGAGGTAGAAAAGGGAGGCAGAGAGCATCAAGTTCTGGTCATTTGATCCTTTTAGTCATGCTCTGGGAGAGAAACCTTGGGGAGGGGGCTAGGAGAAGGGAGGGACTTCCAGGAATAGCTTAGCTGGGCACCAACCCTAGGAAAGAGGCCGGGGTTCTGAGGTCTGGGCAAGAGACAGACTGTATTTCTCCTGGCACACAGTGAAACCTGGGAACGTTTAGGATCCTTTTCAGTTTTTTCCTCTTCCCTCTTCTTTATGGAAAATCTTTAGATAACTTTCTCAGATGGCTGAACACCCTGAAAGCACAGACTTGGAAAGACTGACAGGGGAGAAGATGCACCCAGAATGCTGGGGTGGCGTTTGCTTTTATCTCTCTGTCTGTCTGTCTATTTATTTATGGTTCGGCAAAGGGGGACTTACTCTGCCTATATATTTTATCTGTAAAGTTTTATCATGGAAACTGGCCGTCTAACCTTTGGAAAGGATGAGGCTGGAGTCCCCCAGCTCAGAGGTGTGTGGCCACAGGTTATTTT
Organism: Chionomys nivalis; assembly: GCF_950005125.1. Taxonomy (NCBI): domain Eukaryota; kingdom Metazoa; phylum Chordata; class Mammalia; order Rodentia; family Cricetidae; genus Chionomys; species Chionomys nivalis. The sequence continues at coordinate 107,896,380 of NC_080112.1, read as the reverse complement.
GATGCCTTGGTAGTCTTAGTTACCTCAAGAGTTAGCACATAGCCATAAACTACAATTGGAGGTCTAACCAGCATTATGGCTCCTAGTTCAGAGCCCAAGAAGTTAGAACAGAGCTGTGGCTATGGGGCTGGAGAAATAGTTTAGCAGTTAAGTGCACTTACTGTTCTTTCAGAGGACCAGAGTTCAATTGTCAGCACCCACATGAGGGGTGGGCACCCACAACCAACTGTAATTCCAGCTCCAGTGAATCTGACGCTTTCCTCTGGACTCTACGAGCAGCTCCACTCACATGGCCACAAGCAGACACGCATGTAGACATAATTTAAAAAATAATAAATCTTTGAGAAATTAAACAATCTATAGGGAGCAAAGCTGCCGAATTTTGCCCCAGGATGAGCCTCAGCCTTTTCTTCCATTTAGCTTCAGAAAACTGAATTGAAGGGCATGGAACCCCTACTGATTCCAAATCCAGTCTCAGGCCGAACCCTCATCTAGGTTGAGCCTTAGTCACAGCCTGCACTCCATGCCTGACCACGGTCTGGAGCTCTGTACTGGAGCTCTGTGGTCTCACGGGGAGCCGGGATTTTCAGGGAAACCCACCTCCAGTGTCCGAGACGCGACTCAAAGTTTCCATTCTACTGCCCACAGGTCAAGAGCACCATCTCCAGATTGCAAAGAGGCTCTGAAACTGCAGTCCCTTGGCTAAAGTGAGCAGTCTGCCCCTAGCTCTGCCGGGGCCTGAGAGGTGGCCGGAGGGATTACGGAAAAACTCGCCTTTTTCGTCTACAGTCGGAGCAGCTCTCCTGTTACTTGGGAAAGAGGCCTTCTTTTGAGTTGGAATGAACGTCATGAGAAGCGGTGGGGGCTCTGGTCACCCGTCACGCCTTTCCTCGCCATCCTTTTTCTAGGCGCCGGGACCTACCCACCCCGAGATCACCCTGTGGGGGGCTGAGCGCTCCCACCCATTCTCGACGCGCAGGACGCCTCTGCAGCGCCACCTACAGGCAGAACGCGCATGGCGCCGTGACTCTAGCCGGCGCCTACTCTGGCCGCAGCCGCAGCTGCTGGATCTAGCTAGCCAGTCTCGGAAGAACAGCAGAGGTCTGCTCCTCAGCTACCTAAACTCTCCAGCTTTCCTGGATGGCGCCTTACCTTCCCTAGCCTCCCCTGACCCCAAGTGTCCTGGCCAGCCTGGCCCCAAGCTCGGACCCTGCCCGGCTCAGGCAGCCGGTGCTCTAACCTTTCCACTCTTGCTGCGGCACTCTAAGCGGCCTCCTGCCCTGGGGCGCCTCTTCCTGGGAAGCAGTGAAGTCACGCCGGGCCCCCGAACCGCTGACTCAAGAGAATGAGAATCCTCCGCCCTGCCGGGCACACCCCTTGAAACTTCGCCTCAATTCTCTCTTTCTTGCTCCCGCCCTCCATCTCCTTCCTTTCGTCCCCCAGGCTAGAAGGAGCGGCTGGGCTTCTGGGAAAGGATTCACTGTGGCAGCTGGGAGGAAAGTGTCAGTCCACGTGGAGACCTCCCGCACTCGATTCCATCACCACCAAGATGCACTGTTCTGAGGCTTACAGGGTGCCCCAGCAGCGGCATGTTTGCAACTTTGGGCAACACTCCCATTAGGTATCCTTTTCCAGTTAATCACCGCCTACCGGAAGGGCCTGCAGAGAAGATTGCTGGAGAGCCTTGTTCCCTCTCCAGGAGTCTCCGGATTGCCTGGGAAATTCTCCTGAAAGCTGAGGTCTTCTCTTTGGTCTACCCCTGCACCACTGAATGTAGCTTGCTAGGGTACGGGTAGCCCAAAAAGACTTGTGTCACCAAGGGGACCGATTTGAACTGTCCTGCGCCCATTAATCAAATCAAGATGATTGCCTGATGTGTCACTGTGGCTGTTCCTTCTGAAACCTGGTACTGGACAGGCTTAGGTTGGGGTGGAGGCAACTTTGGGGCGGTTTTCAGCGTATCCTTTTATACCAATAGATGAGGATAGTGAAAGGTTAGGAAATTAGCTTGTCTTACTGGGTGGTAAGGGTAACAAGGTAGCTGAAGGCCTCAAGCACAGGTAAGTGTGTATGCGGAGGGGGTAACAGTATCAAGTTTGACCTCTAATAGGTGAAACACAAAACCTGTAAACTTGACCTTTCTCTTGTTTTGCTTTGTTTTGTTTTTGGAGACAAAGTTTCTCTGTGTAACAAATCTGGCTGTCCTGGAACTCACTTTATAGACCAGGCTGGCCTCGAATTGACAGAAATCCACCCACCTGCCTCTGGCTCCTGAATGCTGGGATTAAAGGAGTGCACCACCACCTCTCGACTGTCCTTCTTGAGTGGCATGGTCTTTTTTTTTTTTTTTTTTTTTTTTGGTTTTTTGAGACAGGGTTTCTCTGTGGTTTTAGAGCCTGTCCTGTAACTAGCTCTTGTAGACCAGGCTGGTCTCGAACTCACAGAGATCCGCCTGCCTCTGCCTCCCGAGTGCTGGGATTAAAGGCGTAAAGGCGTGCGCCACCACCGCCCGGCTGGCATGGTCTTTTTTACTTGAAGATTTCATTTATTTTACACATATGATGGTTGAGAACAGTCATGTGGGTGCTGGGAATAGAACCCTGGTCTAGGGCCGGGCGGTGGTGGCTCACGCCTTTAATCCCAGCACTCGGGAGGCAGAGGCAGGCAGATCTCTGTGAGTTCGAGACCAGCTTGGTCTACAAGAGCTAGTTCCAGGACAGGCTCCAAAACCACAGAGAAACCCAGTCTCGAAAAACCAAAAACCCCCCAAAAAAAAAAAAACCCTGGTCTAAAAGAGTGACAAGTGCTATTCACACTGAGTCTTTGGTGCATGATCCTTCAAACGTAATTTCTTACCAGCAAATCATAGGACTAGATTGTGCACCCCTCCCCCGTACAGAGTTTCCCTTTGCGCATGTGTATGGTTAACAGCTCAGTATAGAAGTTTACAAGCTTCGTGGCTCACGTATCACACTATTTCAGGGAATGGTGCCGCCAAGGCCATAGTCGGCGTGGAAATGGCCATGGACAAACAGCAAGAGGGTGGTGTAAGGGCAAGGCTTTGGGCTTCTATGGCATGGGGGAGGTTTTCTGAAATGCTATATTCACTTTGAATTGAGAACCAGCTTGGGTTATGGTAGCTTTCTACCGACCATCTGTGCAAGGGGACTGGAGCTCTTAATCGGCTGGGTAGGAATATATGCACAATGCCATGCCTGAGAATTACTCGGCTTTCGTGTGTGTGTGTGTGTGTGTGTGTGTGTGTGTGTGTGTGTGTGTGTGAGGGATTCTGGGTTTGGAGCCAAATATTACTTTAGGGGCTAAAAGGATGTCATATTTCACAGATACCAGGTTTGAAGTTGTCAGATCTCCATGGAAGGGAAATCAAGCAGGATGCAATTTCTAGGTCTTCCAGATCCAGATGTAACTTGCTTGGTTAAAAAAAAAAAAAGACTCAAAAGTCATAACCTAAAAAAAAAGAAAAGAAAAGAAAAAAAAAAAAAAGAATAAGCCGGGCGGTGGTGGTGCACGCCTTTAATCCCAGCACTTGGGAGGCAGAGGCAGGTGGATCTCTGTAAGTTCGAGACCAGCCTGGTCTACAAGAGCTAGTTCCAGGACAGGCTCCAAAACCACAGAGAAACCTTGTCTCGAAAAACCAAAAAAAAAAAAAAAAAAAAAATTCATAACCTAAAAATAAGATTAAAAACTAGCCAGATGTAGGGATGTACACCTATGCCAATAATGCTAACACTCAGGATGCTGAGGCAGGAGGATCACCATAAGTTCAAGGCCAGCCTCATTAAAGTAGTAAGTTCTAGGCTACAGTGAGACCCTATCTCTGAAAGAAAACAACAAACGTGTAAATCTAGTCCAGCCAAACAGAGAGCAGAGTCATGGTGGGGTGGTCAGGTTCTCTTAGCATCTGCTCTAGGCCTCAGGAATGACAAGTGGTAGAGACCATGGACAGATGAGACACAAAGAGACTTCTTTTATACGTAGGATGTTAAGGCAAAGGTAGAGAGATGATCTGGCCTGTTACATTCACTTTATTTATGGGAAGGCCAATGCCTAGGAGGGGGCTCACCCAAGGCCACGAAAGCAGTGGGTAGCAGAACAGACACTCATATCCATGCATGTTCTTTTTCACTGTGCTCCACAGCCTCAGCAGAAAACATACAGGCCTAGAGTACCTGCTGCAACAAGAGGAAGAAACACAGTGAGACGGTGACCCCATGTATGGTGGCACGAAAAACAGCCAGGTTTCAGGAGGAAAGTAAGAGAATGAAAGGCCTGAAGGAAAGGGAAGAGAAATGTGTAAGCACACTGAGCAGGACTTTAGATGACTCTTTTAAAAGCATAGTTTACTCCATGTTTTGTTCATAGGGAATGATAGAGTAGATGCAAACAAAAGTGGTTTAGTCACTGAAGCAGAAGCAGGACAATAAAGCAATGTGAGAGGTAATGACATTCCATTTGACATTCACATAGCATACTCCCAGCACTTGGGTTGCACCGATAGTCCCTTTTGGCTTGTCTATGTCTGCCACCAGGTTATAAAGCCACTGAAGGCAGGGCCTATATATGACTCATCTCCTTATCTCTAGGACTTAATATAGTACCATGATATGCAGTAGTTGTCAAAAAAGGTTGAACAAATGTTACCCAAGTGAATACATTTCTGCAGATAGTTCCAAATTCAACACCCATATTAACTGCTCCCATGCAGTATCTGTGGGGAGTGCTGCCAATGTCAAGGCGATCTAGATGAGAACCTTTCCTTAACTGAGATGCAGACCTTAAAGGCTCCTCGGGGACTATGTCAGGCAATTAAGAAGGGGCAAGACTAGGCAAAATTGTCCTGGGTCTCTGTCTGGTAATGGGCCTGCTGAGGAGCTTGCTTTTTGCCTCCAAATTGTCAGTGTTTTCCATCTAAAGCCCAAGAGAATGCCCTCGTGGTGGGATGGGTTGTTTATCGCTCATTGCAGCAAGGAAGGTGGCACACTATGGGAGCCATGGAGAAGCGCCTAAGAGGGTGTGGCATGGGATTGAAAGGACGTTGGTTACAGAAGCTGGGCTTTGTGCTGGACCTAGTTTGCTGTCAGGAATCAGGAGTCATCCCATGATTAGGTTTGTCTTTATTGACTGATTTTTGTTGTTGTTGTTGTTTTTCAAAACAGGGTTTCTCTGTAGCTTTGCAGCCTGTCCTGAAACTAGAGACTGATTGATTTTTATATTTGAGACAGTCTCATTAGTAGCCCAGGTTGTCACGGAACTCACTAGTAGACCAGGACGGCCTCAAACTCAGATCCACCTGCCTCTGCTTCCCAAGTGCTAAGGTTAAGGGTGTACATTACCACCACACCCAGCCTGGGTTGGCTAGTTTAACAAATATTACACAATAGGAAGGCAGAGTAGCACTAAAGTTAAGATTGGTAACAAAGTAACAGTCACTCAGATTACCCAGACTTGGAGAGGAGGTATTTGGTCATTTTGTTTGTTTGTTTGTTTGTTTGGTTTTTCGAGACAGGGTTTCTCTGTGGTTTTAGAGCCTGTCCTGGAACTAGCTCTTGTAGGCCAGACTGGTCTCGAACTCACAGAGATCCGCCTGCCTCTGCCTCCCAAGTGCTGGGATTAAAGGCGTGCGCCACCACCGCCCGGCTCGTCATTTTTGTTTTTTGTTTTGTTTTCCAGACAGGGTTTCTCTATGTAGTTTTGGCTGTCTGGGAATACACTGTGTAGACTAGGCTGGCCTAGAAATCACAGAGATCTGCCTGCCTCTGCTTTCCAAGTGCTGAGATTAAAGGTGTACATCACCATCGCTGGGATTATTTGATTTTTTTCCCCCAGATTCATCATGGTCACAGAGAACCTTGCGTGATGCCAGTGTCCTGTGACTTTATATTCAAAAGAATACTTGGATCTATGAAAGCCAGGTCAGCTGCTAGTCATAACAAGGCCTTCCTGATAGTACCAAGCCAGCTTCCGGGTGCCAGGGGTACTTTTCCTTCTCAAACCGCCTGTTTTGAGATGATCTCTGGTTTACAACCAGAGTTTGGCAGTCTAGTATCTAAGTATTTAGACCCTCCCTGTACTATGACCCAGTCACACCCATATGTAGAACCAGCCAGGCAGGGAGACGTCATTTCTGGCTTGAGCTGTGTGTATGTGTGTGTGGTATTGTGTATATGTCTCTGTGCCCACCAGAAATTCCCTGATAGAAATGAAGCCAGAGCTGAACCTACTTCTACTCTGGTTCCAGTAGGACTTTCCTTCTGCCCAGAGTATGCCAACAATCTCCAGGATAGCAAGGGTAGTCCGTTTTAGGTGGAGTCGGTGAAAGAGGGACAGAAGGGTTACTGCAGCAGCCAAACTTGAGAGTAGCGGGAAAGGGAAGAGGTGGCTGTGGAAGGGAGGGGAGAGTTCCTTTGTATAAATGGGTCTCTAGAGAAGCTGCTGGTTTTCCTTCAAGGAAGCAGCCTGCAGTAGGTCACTGTGTGTTCCCACCCCCATCCCTTTCTGTTATAAGTCTCCTGTCTCCAAAACAGGCCTTGTTGATTAGAATAAAAAAAATAAACCACATGTGTTGATCTCATCCTTCAGAGGCTCAATCTGACCCCTTTCCAATCAAGTGAACCTCCTCTTCATTCCATCTTGCCAGTCTTAAAAATATTGGGACATCTTGTGCCATGCCTTAGGGGTACCCAAGCAAAGGCTAGTATCAGCATAAAGAGGTGCTAAGGTAGCATCTGATAGCATTTGAAAAATGACAAAAGGAACAGGGTTCAAGTCAGGAGGGTGGGCTCCAAATACTTGATGTTCTGGCAAAAGCTCTGACTGTTCATCCCAGGGTGTGTCTTGCCCTGTCCTGCATTGTGGTATGGCCCTGCTAATGACAGAGCTGCTACTTGAGGCTAAACCTCAACTGGCACTGCTTTTCTGTGAAGTCAGAAACCAGACTGTGTGATCTTCCATGGCCTAGGGTGATTAAATGTATCCTGGGTAAGTGGCAACTTATGGCAGTGAGTGATGTGATGGGTGTTTGAACATCTTTTTGTAAACAATCTGAATTACAGAGATCAGAGCCTATAAGAGGCTTATTTTGCAGCCAACCTGTTACCTAGTATCAACCAAGGACAGACTCTTTCAGCACTCCACCTGGATTTTCAGGGTTATGGCCTGTGGGCAACATCATGTGGTGGAGGGGGTCACTTTGTGCTTTGGGATAGCTCACAATTCATTCAGAATGGCATGAAGACCAGTAGCTATGGCTTGAAGGGATAGTTCAACGGCAGCAGAGACTCTAGGCTCCATATCTAGCATGGGGGCTAGGGAAATGACTATATATACCCTGATTGGAAAATTATGCAATGCATATATCAAAGCCAAAATTAAAGCATCACAAGTCATAAGTTTTGTGATATTATCAGTTGTAAAAATTAAAGAAAATTTAGAACCATTTATTCTATTTCTTTTCCCTTTTGTTATTTTAAAGTCATTTTTAAAATTTTATGTTCAGTAGTGTTTTGCCTGTGTATGTTTGCGTGAGGGTGTCAAATCCCCTGGAACTGGAATTACAGACAGTTGTGAGCTGTCGTGAGGATGCTGGGAATTGAACCTGTTAAGAGCAAACAGAGATCTTAACAGCTGAACCATCTCTCTAGGCCCCTCTTTTGTTTTTTTGAGACAGGGTCTCATTACATATCCCTGGAGAAGTCCTGCTTTTTTTTTCCTTTTTAAAAGAATTTTGAAAAGGTAAAAGAACAATAAAGATTACGGTAGTAATTAAAATTGGAACTCAGAGATAAGCGGAATCATACACGGACACCGAGTCCAAAGCAGGACTTAATTTGGGTTGAAAGAAGAACAGGCATTAGATAGTGAAAGGGAAAGGATAATGGATTTCATATGTGAAAAGAGAAGCAAAATTTAGAAAGTACAATAAAGACCAGATATATATGTGTACGGACATGTGTGTATATTAAATTATGAGAAAGGCCAGGGGTGGTGGCACATAACTTAACCCAGCACTTGGGAGGCAGCAGTAGGCAAATTTCTGAGTTTGAGTTCAGCCTGGTCTACAGAGTCCCAGGCCAGCCAGGGTCTGTCTCAAAAACAGTCATGAGACAGTGAGCTGAGATCCTGGACTGCTATGATACTTTGGAATTGATAAGATGGTGACAAACAGGTGTTTCTTTTCTTTCTTTCTGAGACAGAATCTTACCGTGTAGCATTTCACCTTCCCTGGCCTGGATCTCACTGTCTGGACCAGGCTAGCTTCATACTGCCTGCTTCTGCCTCTCGCGTGCCAGCATTAAAGGTGTGCCCCATTATGCACAGCTGTTTTTTTTTCAAGTGTATATTTGTATGTATTCGTATTTGCATATGTGTGAGTATACACATGTGGGTATGTGGGCATGCATATGGAGGTCAAGGGTTAAAGTTAGGAATTTTCCTCTGTCTATATCTTAAGTCAGTGGGGCAGTTGAACCCAGAGCTCGTTGATTCAACTAATTAATTTGCTCCAGAAATTCTGCCACCACCTCAGGAGCACTGGCATTGTCACTAGAACTAGCTGGCATTTACGTGGGTTCTGGGGATCTAGGTTCTCTGGCTTGCTGCTTATGTGGGAAGCACTTTAACAACTGAATATCACCCCAGCCCCACTGGACATTTTTTTGACTGATTGATGTAGAACTTGCTACGTAGATCAAACTGACCTCAAACCAATCTCTGCCTCTGAGTTTAAGACCATGTACCACCATGCCCAGCCATAGTCCTATTAGTGCATTTTCCAATTATGCATCTACTTAGCTCACAGAAGGTAATGAACACTGATTAGATGGAATAGGTCACTTTTTTAGTTCTCCGCATTACAGTGACATAGAGACAACAGCTGCCAGAGAACTAAAATGAACTGTAAATATCATAAAAACAAATCAAAATCTCATTTTTTGAGGGAGGTCTATTGGCTGTCATGCACCTTTCTATATACCAAGCTGGCCTCCAACTCACTGAGGTCTGCTTGTCTCAGGCTCCTGAAACAATGTGATGTTTTAAAATGACTTGAAATGGCCTATCCCATCTATGTAAGCAGCAGTTATTACTGCATAATGATCCTATTTCATAGGATACCGAAGAAGTTTCTACATACAAGTTGGGTATGTCATGCACAGGATCATAGTTCACTAAACCTGTTTCCACATAATAAGAATCTGTCCTAGTGCAGATGATTCTTGCAGTGAAAACGTGGCCTATTCTGGTATTCAGTAGAGAAACCATTTGTAAGCTTCTTTTAGTTTTTAAAAAGTCAGGTAAGCAGCATTTTTCTGCTTACAGAAGTATTCATAACTGCATTCTCAATTCTGTGGTTCCAAGGACATAACTTGGGGCCTTACACATGCTACATAAGTGCTCTACCATTGAGGTGATGGATACTTGGAAGTAGTGAAAAAATTTCTCTCGGTGGAAATAGATTCTACTTTAAGTTTTTACTTATTTACTTTTGGTGCTGAGGATTGAACCCAATTCTGCCTATATGCTAAGCACACATTCTACCACTGGGCTACCATTAGGAAAATGAGATTCAATTTTAACAGTTACATAGCTTAGTTATCACAGCTACTGAGGAGGCTAAGCAGGGGAATTACCAATTCAAGGCCTGCTTGGAATACAAAGTGAAGCTGGGCAGTGGTGGTACCTGTCTTTAATCGCAGCACTAGGGATGTAGAGACAGGTAGATCTCCATGAATTCAAGGTCAGCCTGGTCTACAGAGCGAGTTCCAGGACAGGCTCCAAAGCTACAGAGAAACACTATCTTGAAAAACCAAAAAGAAAAAAAAAAAAACCAACCAACCAAACACACACACACCACACACACACAGAGAGAGAGAGAGAGAGACAGAGACAGACCCTGGGAACTTCATGAGACTGCTTTGAAATAAAAGCAAAAAGGGGGTCAAGGTGTAGCTCAGTTGTAGACTATTTGCTTAGAATGTAACACAACACAAGGTTAAGTACTTTAAAATGCCAAAAAAACTTAGTTGACTATGAAGTTTTCAAAAATTCATCTTGCTGGGCGGTGGTGGCGCATGCCTTTAATCCCAGCACTCGGGAGGCAGAGGCAGGTGGATCTCTGGGAGTTCGAGACCAGCTTGGTCTACAAGATCTAGTTCCAGGACAGGAACCAAAAAACCTACGGAGAAACCCTGTCTCGAAAAAAAAAAAAATTCATCTTAAACTTTTTTATGTGTATGGGTGTTCTGCCCCCATGTATGACCTCCTGAGTGCCTGATGCCCATGGATGTCAGAAGAGATGTTAGATTTCCTAGGATCTTGTTGCAAGCCTCCATGTAGTTCTGGAAATCAAACCCAGGTCCTCTGGAGAGCAGTCATTGCCCTTAACTACTTGACCCATCTCTCCAATCCTCTTCTTTTTTCTTTAACAAGATCTCACTATATGGCCCAGGTTTGGCCCCAAACTTATAGCAATCCTCTTGCCTCAGCCTCCTGAGTACTAAGATTATAGGCACATGCCATCATCACAATTTGCTTCTAAACCAATTTGCGTGTGTGTGTGTGTAACCTTTCTGTCCCCTGTAGGACCAGTTCAATTCTGGAACAGCTAGTTGTTCAATATAAACCTGAGTTTATTCTGTTTATTTGCTCACTCATTCAAAGATAATTAAGCACCCATTATGAACCAGAGCTCTTTTGCTTCTGCATATATAACCACGAGCAAGACATTAATGTCACGGTGCCTGCTTACAGGGAGCCATAGGTCAGTCACTGAGACAGAAAGAGGGTTGGGTTTGGAAGGGTGAAGAAAGCCCTCATAGAAATAATAAACTTAGCTGGGTGGTGGTGGTACACACCTTTAATGCCAGCACTCAGGAGGCAGAGACAGGCAGATCTCTGTTAGTTTGAAGCCAGCCAGATCTGTAAGAGCTGGTTCTAGGCTCCAAAGCTACAGAGAAACCCTGTCTCAACAAACAAACAAAAAACAAAAAAAAAGAAAGAAAAAAAAATTGTGACTTGCCTACAGAAGAATTAGGCCAGGCATGGTAGTAAACACCTTTAATGCCAGCACTTGGGAAACAGAGGTAGGCAGATCATGGAGCCAACATCATCTACATAGCAAATTCCAGGCCAGAAAAACTACGGTGAGATCCTATCTCAAAAAACCAATCTTCCCTTATGGAACTGGAGAAATAGTTCAGTGGTTAGGGCACTGGTTGTTTTTTATAGGGGACCAGTATTCAGTTCCCAGCACCCATATGGTGGCTCACAACAGGAAGTAACTCTGGTCCAAGGGGATCTACTGCCCATTTCTGGTCTCAATGGGTACCAGACACACAAGTGGCACACAGATCCATGTGCAGGCAAAACATCCATACATATAAAATAAGATCACTGCTGTGAGCTGAGAGGTATAGTAGGCCAAGATTACAGAGTGGTGACAGGTGTTTAATGTGGACTGTTGAATACATGGCTGAGAAAAACCATATACTTGGTAGCAGCTGTAGTCAGCTTGCTGATACACATACACATACTCCTTTATCTACCTATCCCCTTTAAAATAAACCAACTGGATTTAAAAGAATCAGATTTTAATTTGTCATGTGCATCTATATAGATGAAAATATTCACAGAGGCTTGTTCGATTCCTGCTCCTACACAAAGAGAAAGTATGCTGAATAAAAAAATGTTCCTTTACCCACCCAACCTCCCTGTCAGGGATGGAAAAGTGCATGTGTATTCCATGATGGGGCTTCAATCTTCATGAATGTTGAAGAGTTTGGCTACTTCATTGAGATCTTCATGCTGCTCACCGTCCTTAATGATCTGAGGGGTAGAGTAACAATAGGTTCTTAACTCATTCCATGTGCACCCAGCCCTGGCCCACACAATGGGGCTGCCTGGGCTAGTCTCCAGTTACACACTGGGAAGGGATTGTGGGAACAGCTTTCTACTAACCCCAATGAGCAGCTTGACAACTCTCAGGCTACCCAGCCAAGTCTCAAATCAAAAAATGTTTCTGAGCCAAGGTTTTGCCATTGTTTTGTTTAAGTACAATCTGACCTTGGTAGACAATGCAACTCAGGGCACCTGGTGAAGTCACAGGAATATCTTCCAACCCCCACTTCCCATCTTCTTTTAAGGGTCTTGACAGGCACCTACCTTCCTTGCAATTGGCATTCGGTTAAAGACGTTCCATAGCACAATCCCCACGACTACTTTGTCCCTGAGGTAGAAGATGACACCTTTGCCGTAGTCCTCCCCTTCAACAGGGGCCTGTGGGACTGCAGGGGTACTGGTAGGAATTGAGATTTCAGAGGCTTCTGACTCTGTCTCACTTTCTGAGCGGATACCGGTCCCTGTAGCCAATCCCACAAACAAATACAAAACCCAAGTTCAGTTATTTTGACTTTGGAAAATTCTAGAAGGCAAATATCTGTATGTGTGTGTAGGTAAATATGTGTATGTGCATGTGACAACATGGGTGTCATTCCTCAGGATTGCTTTTTTGAGACAGGGTCTTTCTCAATGGCCAAGAACTCAACAGGCTATGTTGGCTGGCTGGCTGTGGGAGCATTTTCCTGATTACTGATTGATGTGGGTGGGCCCAGGCCTCAGACAGCAAGTGTTGGGGGTTACCACTCCCTGGCTGGCAGTTTTTCCTTGTATAAGCAGGCTAACCAAGCCATGGGGTAAGTCCACAAACATCATTCCTCTACACTCTCTGCTTTGGTTCCTGCCCCGTTTAAATCTCTGTGTTGGCGTCACTAAGTGGTGAATTGTGATCAGGACATTTAAGCCAAATCACCTGTCCCTTCACAAGTGGCATTTGGTCATGGTTTTTATCACAGAAATAGAAAGCAAACTAGGACAATGATTCAGGACAGTAGCTACTTGCCACATACAGCTATTTCAATGAAAACTGTTAGTAATAAAACAAACCATAGAATTCAGGGTTGTTTTTCTTTTCTGAGACAGGGTTTTAGGTGGATCAGTCTGACCTGGAACTTACAGATAATGTCTTGCTTTCTCCTTCTTAAAAAGTAACTTGCCCAGGAAACACATCCGGCAAAAAAGGACAGTTAAATAACTTAAGCCAAGGTCATGGAATAAGGCCAAGGAGCTAATGAAAGAGATACATGTAGGAGGAAAGCCCATTCCAAGAATGGTGCCTCCCGTCTGAAGCAAACCTGGCATCCAGATCTGACAACCAAATTAGATTCAATTTAAGAACTCCTTAGCACAATTCTTTACTTCCCAGGGTTCAGGGAAGACACCAGGCCCTAAGGGGTTCTCGCTTATGGTTCTTGAGATTATTATGAAGTGGGCAATATAAAGAAAAAAAATCCAGGTTTGTTTCATCACTTAGATTTTTCTCAGCCCCAGAAGATAAGCTGTGGTCCACTGTCTAGGACGGATAGCTACAATGTAAGAGTCTGTGCTTTGACCAGGGTCTCAGAGCACCAGAGTGGGAAGTTTGGGTTTGGTTATCTTTTTCTTTTTTCGAGAAAGGGGCCTCTGTGTACTCCTGGCTGTCCTGGAAATCACTCTGTAGACCAGGCTAACCTCAAACTCAGAGATCCACCTGCCTATGGCTCCTGAGGTATGTGCCACCACTGCCCAGTGGGTTTGGTTAATTTAAATCACAATATAGAGGGTTTAAACACCAGATCCCTCTGGCCCATATAGAGTCAACTCGTTCAGGAGAATTCGGATGCACCGCTTCTTAACATTTTTTCTAGAGAAGTAGTTGGGCTTCCATACCTGACTTCTCTGTGGCAGATTTTGGGTTGTCTTGTGCAGTTGCTTTTGCAAAAACACCAACTGTGGGCAAACTACTGTCCACAAGACCAATAGCTTCATAGCCAACATCAGGACCCAAATCACTCCTGTGGAAGGAAAGAGAAGAGGACATTTTGTCAAAGGACCATAAGTGACAGCACAGTAGTGCATTCTCTTCGTGACACTGTACTTTTATGCCAGTCAAATAATTCAGGATTTATAAGAGGAATGCCAAACAGATTTACTGTCACTGGGACATCTGAGGACAAGTGTTAGGGAGCAGGATTGTCTCAAACAGCATTTTTCCCCTCCAGAAGCTACAATACACAACATACACCCATATAAAATGATTTAAACTTCTTGAATTTTATTTTGTTTTTATCCCATCCAACATTTAGGGTAGGATAGGTTCCCATCATTTTGTTTGTTTTTGAGACATGGTTTCTGTGTAGCCCTGGCTGTCCTAGAACTCCCTCTGTAGACCAGGCTGGCCTCAAACTCATAAAGATCTGTCTGCCTCTAACTCCTGAGTGCTGGGATTATAGGCACAAGCCACCATACCAGGTCCAGGTTCCCTACTTTTGATACACTCTAATTTTCTTTTCTTTTTCTTTTTTTGTTTTGTCAAGACTGTGTCGCCTCAGCTGTCCTGAAACTGGCTCTATACAGAACTTGTTCTGTAGACTTGGAACTCCCTCTGTAGACAAGGCTGGCCTTGACCTCAGAGATACACCTTTGTCTGCGTCCTGAGTAAATGGGATTAAAAGCTAATTTTCTTTTTTCATTTTTTTAAAAATATTTATTTATTTATTATGTATACAATATTCTGTGTGTATGCCTGCAGGCCAGAAGAGGGCACCAGGCTTCATTACAGATGGTTGTGAGCCACCATGTGGTTGCTGGGAATTGAACTCAGGACCTTTGGAAGAGCAGGCAATGCTCTTAACCTCTGAGCCATCTCTCCAGCCCCAAAAGCTAATTTTCTTAAGTTCACAATAAAACTGCTTTTTTGAAGCTTTAAAATGTGTCCTTACTGGATGAAAGTTGGGATTTAATGACTAGAGTTTCATTCACTAAATAGCAGTTACTCCTTGGCCTTCACCTGGCATGCTTTCCTTCTTGTGTATACATGAATGCATGTGTTATGGCACATGTGGAGGTCAGAAGACAACTAGTGGGTAAATCAAGGTCATCAAGCTTGGTAACAAAAACTTTTTACTTACTGAGCCATCTCACTGCACCCCATTACTACATACATCTCGCTGCCATTATTATGGTTTGGAGTAATAATCTAAGATACTGCTTCTCCTAGTACACATTTTATCTTCTTTGCCACAATAGATCATTAAATCATATGTTCGGGGGATTATATCTTCAAAGAAGAATAAACAGCAAATCCTTAGAATCTGTATCTAAGGCCCTAACTGATAACCCTATGGACTCACCTTTCCTAACTGTTTTGATGTGCTGACCTAGAAATTTATGTTACCTTTTGGCCACTCACTCATAAAACTGTGTGACTGTCCTAAAAGGTACTTCTATTAGCTGTAAATTATTTCCAGCATCAACTTAGTCTTTTGAAAGCTTGACGTTTTCATTTCTGTACTCCACATTTCCATTTCTTTAGATACTGGACATTGGACTCAGGCCCCTTTCCATGTTAAGTGCTCTCCCACTAAGATATACTCCTCTCGCTTTAAAATCAGAGTCAGGATCCTGCTACATTGTTCCAGAATAACCTTAAACTTGAGGTCTTCCTGCCTCAGCTCTTTAGTAGGTGGAATTAGTCAGGCACAGTTCCAGCTAACCTTATCTTTCAATTCAAATCAATCAAGATGAAAGTGTACTAAACAGGGCCAACCCTGAGGACTTGAGAATGTTCAGTACTAATTACTATTAATCAATCAATAAATCACCCTCCCTCTTTCTCTTTTTTCCTTTGAGAGACAGGGTGGTTTTGTTTTGTGCTCTGTGTTTTTACATGTATGGGTGTTTTGTCTATATGTTGTCTGTAGGTCACATGCATGCCTATTGCCCATGGAGGTCAGAAGACTGTGTGGGATCCTAGCCCATTCTAAACTTTCTTTTGAGATAGGGTTTCTCTGTGTAGCTTTGGAGCTGGCCCTGGCACTCACACTGGGCTCAAACTCACAGAGATCCGCCTGCTTCTGCCTCCCAAGTGCTGGGATTAAAGGCATGCACCACCAATGCCTAGCTCCATTCTAATCTTTTTAAATTCAAACTGTCTTATAGGCCTGTGAATTGCTGATCTTTTTTTGTTTGCTTGTTAAATCATTGAAATAGGGTCTGACTATGTAGGTCCAGTTAGTCTAGAACTTGCTATGTAGATCAGGCTGGCCTTAAACTCATAGAAATTTGCCTACTTCTGTTTAACAAGTGTTGGGATCAAAGGTGTATCACCATTCCAAACAAATTCCTGGTCTTAAAAGCTACATATGAGTGGTCTGTGTTTTCCCCAGTATGTTGGGACCATTAGGGATACTAGTAAAGAAAAAATACAGAGCTGCCCATTCTAAATGCTGTACTTTTGTACCAACCACTACAGCTCAAACTCTTTCTTTTCCAGAAGCACCAATACAAACAATTTCTACCCATTTTATACATGAACAGGGCACTTTTATTCAGTGGCCACTTAGAGGTAGAGGGTATGGACATGGGGTGGAACTTTCCCCCTTCTATAGAATGATATATTGTCTACAAAAAAAGACTGATCATAAACCAAACTATAAAACGCTGTATTTTGGACTCATTAATACAGAGTTCTAACCAGTTGTGTCCCCAAGGCACAGAACTATTACCAGAACATTGACTGATGCCAGTATGGCTTAGCAGCTCCAGTCATATTTTCTCCAGCCAGTCTTCCGCTCACAACAGCATGATCGTGATGTTCTACTCGTCTTCGACCCAACTTTATATCATAGAAGCATGCAGCATCTCCTGCCTTTGGAAACAAATACAATATGGAAACAACATATTTTTAAAAAAACAAATTAAAAGCACAATATAAACTTTGGGCCTCAAAGTATTTTGTTTGCTTTTCAAGACAGGGTTTCTCTGTGTAACAGTTTTGGCTGTCCTGGAACTAGCTCTGTAGACTAGGATGACCTTGAACTCACAGAAACTCACCTGCCTTTGTTTCTGGCATGTTAGGATTAAACGCCACCACCGCCCAGCTGACCCTAGCAATGTTAACTAATGTTTCCTATTTACAGGCTAGAATCATTCCTAATCAAGCGACATTCCATTTTTATGTATTTATTTAAGATTTATTTATTTATGCATTTCGTGTATATGGATACTTTGTCTGCATGCATGTATATCTGTACACCAGGAGAGGGTATTAGACAGTTGTGAGCTGCCAGGTGGATTCTGGGAGTTGAACTCAGGACCTTTGGAAGAAAAGTGAGTATTTTTAACCACAAAGTCATTTCTCCAGCCCCATGAGATTCCATTTTAAAAGAAACTGTTCTTTCTATACATGTTGGTTTAAAAGAAAATGTCCCCCCAAAGGAGTGGCACTATTAGGAGGTGTGGTCTTGTTGAGATGGGTTTGGCCTTACTGGAGGAAGTATGTCATTGTGGCAGTAGGCTTTGAGGTCTCATTTATGCTCAACCCATGCCCAGACAATTCACTTCCTACTGCCTTTGGATCAAGATGCAGAATTTCAGCCACTGCATTTAAATGTTTTCTTTTATAAGAGTGCCATGATTACAGTGCCTTCTCTTCAAAGCAATAGAAACCCTAAGACACTATACTTCCAGAAAGTATCCTAAATCTTCTTTATGTATACCTGTTCCTGCCCATTTTGTTCTAGCAGACAGGCTGCTTATACTTAATAATAGAGCATTCAAGAATATTCTTGTCATAATTTTGGAGATAGGATCTCTCTATACTGCCCAGGCTGGCCTCAAACTAATGATTCTCCTGTCTCAGCCTCCCTAGTGCTGGGATCATAAACCTTTACCACCATAATCAACTCAGAATATTCTCTTCTCCGTGTGGAAACCAGTTTTCAGATGTGACTGCCTCTTATCTTTTCTAAGATAAGTGGCTTGTTTTGTTTTGTTTTTTCATCATTCAGTAGTCAGTCAACATGTGTTTATGGACTATTTACTATGTACAGAAGCTTTTCTTTGTATATGGGTTAATGAAATAAAACTGACATAAGCCTTTACTATGGGGAGTGTAGAACCTAATGGAGAACAGGAAAGATAGAGCATTATTCTTAACTACAGGGCAATGTAAACAAGTACTGTGTATAGATTCAACAAGCTAAGTGTTTCAGAGAACCCTCAGCTGGGGTGAACAGGGCCAGCTTCATGCAGGATGTGGTATTTGAGCTGTCTAAGTCTTGTTCATTTTAATACCTATTCAGACTCCCCCAAAGCAACCTAAAAATCCAGTAAGTGAACAACAGCAAAGTAAACTATTAAGTCTATTTAATGGGATATGTAATCAATAAACTGTTTCCAGAGTCTGAAGCAACAAGGAGAATGCTTACTTTTATAATGTTAAGTGAGATGCAGCAGAATACAAAGTTTATATATAGTAGGCTTACCACAACCACATAAAACGAAGGGGGGAAAACAAAGGGAAGGAAATAAACTAAAACATTTCTCGTTGCTACAGGTGACTGGCCCCCTTTTCTCCTTCTTGTCTGTGTTTTCTGCATTGAATACATAATATAATAGGGACAAGAAAAAAAAAACCCAGACTTTGAGACTTTGGAGGACGAAAATATCCCTTCAAAGTACCCATGGCCTTAGTTACAGAATCCATAACCAAACACAATACATTGCAATGTTCTAGCAATTGGGAAATTACC
Organism: Chionomys nivalis; assembly: GCF_950005125.1. Taxonomy (NCBI): domain Eukaryota; kingdom Metazoa; phylum Chordata; class Mammalia; order Rodentia; family Cricetidae; genus Chionomys; species Chionomys nivalis. The sequence continues at coordinate 107,877,736 of NC_080112.1, read as the reverse complement.
TCACAGTTCCTACATAATATTAAAGTCTTGGTTTTGTCATAATGGGTTTTAAAAATAGCTGAAAATAGGGAGGACTCAAGGAAAATGAAAACAGAGTTACTTTCCTTTCCAGGGAACACATTAGAAAACTACTTCATCCTACAATCTCAGGTCTTGTGTTTGAGCCACAGGAAGAGGAAATATGTTTGTGAGCTAGCTGTGTTCATGCCCACCAACTACTGCTAAAAGAATTGTACGAGTTCTGTTCCTACAGCCATACACATTGCTCTTTTCACTTTCTCATAGCTGGCAGATGGAGCCATAGTACTGTTCTAATTCAAGCACTTCACAGGTTTCTCCTTGGCTATCAAACACTTTGACTCTATTTAGTTAAGCTATTAATGAGCCTAGTTCCTTGCTTGCTTACCTTTCTTCCTTCCTTTTCAGATTGGGTCTTATTCTGAAGGCCAGGCTGGCCTTGAACTTGTGGTGATCCCCCTGCCCATGCCTCCAAAGTGTTGAGTTTACAGGAGTGAATTACTATGACTACTGGGCTTTGGCACATGGCCAAACTCACCCACAGGCTGGGAGCAATGATTAGGTTATGTTGTAGCACACTTACCACCCAGATGTTAGAACGTGCTTGTAGCTCTGCATTTACCCGGAAGCCACCAAAATCTGAGTCTATTTCCAGTCCACCGGTCTTGGCTAACTCAACATTGGGCTCTAGGCCTACAGCTGTCACTATGTGGTCAGTTTCTACCTGAGAGGAAAGAAGTAATTTAGTCGATTACCAGTTTTCACTGACACTCATTCACATCACAACTTTATATCACGAAGAATCAGACTTTCAGTCGGGCAGTGGTAGTGCATGCCTTTAATCCCAGCACTCGGGAGGCAGACAGGGTGAGTTCAAGGCCAGCCTGTTTCTATAGAGTGAGTTCTAGGACAGACTCCAAAGCAACAGAAAAACCCTATCTCGAAAAAAAAAAAAAAAAACCAAAAACCAAAACAAAAACAACAAAAAAATCAGACTTTCAAAAAGTTAACGCCCTCAGGAATCCAATAACTCAGGCATTTTCTATCAAGCATCTGGGGTAAAATGCTTATGTAGCATGCACAAGAACTGACACTGTCCAAAACAAAGATAAAAAATATAAAGAAAACAATATTAGAACTTTAAAAATAATCATGGATTAACTTACCTCCAGTAAAAAGATTTAAGTTCTGCTTTTATAAGAACTCCCCAGCTCCATACATATTCTATATCACCTGAACAGAAATCTACTGCCCTAGCAAGGACTAAAGTCTAGTACAGACAGGAAGAGGCTATGGGAAAACAGTTCACAGGTGTGAACTACTCTGGTTCTCACCATTCTATTTTGAAGGAGGGATGGTTAATTCAGAGAATTAGGAGATGTTAATGGTGGCTGCTAAGAAAACAAATCAATGATATCGAGCAAAGGAATGAGAGTAAGGAAATGGGAAGGAAAGGCTGGAAGACCTTCTAACATTGTTTCTTCCTCCTTACCTTCCTTCCATCTTTCAGCTTAATGAGTAACTTGCCACCGCTGACCCCAACTGATTGCACAATTGCATTGGGCATCACTTTCACTCCCTCTGTAAAGAAAAATGAGAGCAAAGACTGAACTCACTAGCTTGGGACCTCTGCGAAGAGTAAGGAAGCAAGCTGGAGGCCTCCCCTAGAGTAAAATCAGTTATCCTCAGATGAGGGCAGCCTTCAGGAACCACAAGAACCCTACCTACACACCGCCCATCTTTATATGGGAATATGTTGTCTCAGATTCTAAATGCTTGTGACCCTGTCTGACTGAGGAATAGCAAAACATTTCCTCTGCCAATGTCAGGAATTGACATTCCCCCAAAAGGTAACTTTCCCTTTAGTTACTCTCCAGAGAAACAGAGTATTATGGACACAGTCCTCTACCTCGCTTGACTTTTTCCATGGTCCAGTTGCTGAGGTATTCAGGAAGGATCTTCCCCATATTTCCTTTCTCAGGGAAGAGCTGAATCACTTCTATGCCTGAGGTTTGAGCTAGGAAGAAGAAAGGTAACTAGTTACAGAAGGCCTGAGCCAATCCCAGAAAGACAGAAGGGGAAGTAAAGGAGAGCTAGTCAATCCTGGCTAAATGCAGAGCGAAGCGGCCAAGCAGGTCATAGCTCTTGCCTGTGGGGCACTGGGGCAAGAGCGCCTTCATTGTGGTTGAGTTTATTCAAAGGCAAAGATAGCAAGTGTCAGAACTGCTGTCCAGGGATTGAGCTACCAATTCAGAATTTAGTGTACACCCACTCATGTGGTCACCTGAGGTCACATAAGCTTTTCAAGCTCTGAATAGGAATCACCTTCCTGAGAAGCTGCCCTGAGTTTAGCATGTGCAGCTGTATAATCACACCATCACCAACAAACAAATAAATGAATGTAATTTAAAACAGAAACACAGTAGTTATGAAATATTCAAACCAGAACCTACAGACTTGGTTAGCTAGGAACCATCATACTTCTGATTGAAGTTTTTGTCACAACTTCAGCAATTCATAGATCCATAAAGTTCTCTAGTTTGCATGGCCATTTTCACCTTAGTAATTCACTTCTGTAAGTATATGATTTCTAAACAGTCTAGGCAGAGAAGGTACAGGAAAGGAAAGGAAGTGCTGCTGTTAAGTTATTCAGACAACAACTTTTTGGTCACTGGGGACTGGGGGATTGTCCTTATTGGTTTGCTTTTTTTTGGTCAACTTGACAAAAGCTAGAGTTACCTGGGAAGAGAAACCTCAATTGAGAAAATGCCTTCAACAAATTATGTGTAGGCAAGTGTATAGCACATCTTTTTGATTAATGATTGAACTGAGTGGTCCCAACACCCTGGGCAGGTAGTCTTGAGTACTATAAGAAAGCAGACTGAGCCAGGCGGTGGTGGCGCAGGCCTTTAATCCCAGCACTCAGGAGGCAGAGGCAGGCAGATCTCTGTGAGTTCAAGGCCAACTTGTTCTACAAGAGCTAGTTCCAGGACAGGCTCCAAAGCGACAGAGAAACCCTGTCTTGAAAAAACAACAAAACAAAAGAACAAAAAAAAAAAAAGAAAGAAAGAAAGAAAGAAAGAAAGAAAGAAAAAAAAGAAAGAAAACAGACTGAGCAAGCCATAGGGAATAAGCCAGGAAGTAGCACTTTTCCATGGCCTCTGCATCAACTCCTGTCTCATGTTCCTGCCATGTCTGAGTTCCTGCCTAACTTCCCTCAGTGATGAACAGTGATGTGGAAATACAAGCCAAATAAACCCTTTCCTCCCCAACTTGCTTTTGATCATGGTATTTATGACAGCAATAGAACCCAACTAGATAGAAATCCTTGTCCTAATCTCAATACTCAGATTTTCATTCTATAAACTTCTTTTTGGGGGGGAAGAGTGAGATGGGAGAGGATTTGCTTCATAGCCCCAGGCTAGGCTTGAATTCACTATGCAACCCAGTCTAAACTCTAACTCAACATCGTCCTGCTTCTGCCTTCAGAGTGCTGAAATTACAAACATGTACCAACAAGCCTGGACTCATTCTATAAACACTGTTCAAAGTCCTTCAACTCCTCCTGGCAAATAGATTTCTGGAATTTGTGACAGTGCACCAAGATGTGTGATATACAACAAGACAAAGAAAACTGAGGACAATTCTCAATACTCACACTTTCTGCCAAGAGCACAGGCCAGTTCACTCCCAAGGAAGCCCCCACCAATAACTGTAATTGACTTGACTTCCCGTGAGATCTTCTCCAAGGCTCTAAAATCTCCAATCTGCAGGATCACACCAGTTTAGTCCACTGATTTCCCAAAGGGGCACAAGATAATAATCCAAGAAAATATTTTCCTCTAACTCTTCTACAACAGACATTTGCATATAATGTCTTGTACAAAAGTGGCTCAATTATAGCATCTATGTTATTAATGTGAATTTTTTCTCCCTTGTAACATTCCTTCCGGCAACAGTGGTTGTCAACACTGGTAGAACTTTTCTTCCCAGTCCAAGGTAGACATGTGGCAGTATGAAGAGACATTTTGGTTGTCAGGACAAGATGCTCCGGCCTCTAGTGGAGAGAAGCCAGTGATGCTGCCAACATCTTACAAAGTAAAAGACAGCTTCCCACACAAAGAATTATTCAGTGCAACAATTAAGAATTTAAAAGGCAGGATGAACTTTATCCAATATCTCTAAGTGTGGCTAGAAAATTCCAGCAACGCATACTGTTAAGAAGCAAACAATCTCCTTTACACTTATACACTCATATATATTATACTTATATACTCTCGATCTTTTGCATCAAAATCTTCACAAAGTACTTGTAATGAAAAATGCCAAGAGACCACAAGGCATTCTGGTGGATCAAATACATCAAGAGAAAACAACTGCAAAAGGGCAGTCAGAGGCACAGCAAGCAATCAAAACCAAATGTAGTTTTCTCTTATAAGCATATAACCCCTGAGTGGATGAAGTATTGGAGGTGCAGGGAGAAGTGACTTGCTCAAAGCTAGACAACAAGTCAGAAGAGCTATATAGAACATGGATCTCCCAATTAGAGGGATCACTTGGGGGACAGAAAAGTATGCTACCTCTGCAAAACCACACAAAGAAAACACTAAAGCAATTACCTTTCTGAAAAGCGTTGTTCTGCTCTTCACCTCTGCTCCAGCCCTATCGATGGCAGACAGACTTCTTGGAGTGCCTCCTGGAAATAGGAAAGCCCTTTAGGCTGACAAGCAGGAGCTAGCCCAAACAACCCCTACAGGTAGAGCTCTCTCTGCTTTGACTGTGGTTAAGTATGTTAGTGTCACAACAGCAGTGTTGGTGGTGGTGGCTGCAGCTGCTGCTATTACTACCAAGGAGTGACTAGCAGATAAGATGGCTTGCCTCACAGTAGGCTTCTTATCAACTTCCTTTAAGAAATATATCTGAGTCTCCTTTTAGAGGACCTTGCCTCCATAGTTGGCCAAACCAGAAAACTTAGTTCCTTTTTCCATGATGTGCCTTTGTCTCTTTCTGTCAGTTTTCTGAGAGGGTTGTACTATGTAGATCAGGTTGGCCCGGAACTCAGTATGGATCCTAGGTAGCATCAAGTCTGCTTTGATCCTTCTGCCTTAGACTCCTGAGTGCTGGGATTAGAGTTATTATGCCCACCTGCCACGATAGGTCCAGTTTCTCAGGAGGCCTCATATGCTAGCATGGTTACAGCACTTTCATTAGCTGATCGTCTTGTCTCCTGATTTTGGATGAGAATTGGCAATAAACCCATAGAGCTACATATCCTTCAGGCCAGAGACTGAGTACTATGCACAGAAGAAAAAGGAGCAGCTTCCTCATGTTGTTACCAAAGGATTTTCTTTCTTTTTTTTTTTTCCTTTTTCGAAGCTGAGGACAGAACCCAGGGCCTTGCACTTGCTAGGCAAGCACTCTCTACCACTGAGCTAAATACACTTATTATAAAAAATTGTAAATAGGTAAAAACATTTTATGTCCAAATTAACCAGACTTCGACACCAGAGATTCTGGATATGAGTTGTCTTAAGGATAAGCTGCAATATCTTTTCAAGAAGGCCAGACTCTAAAGCTTGAACAAACTACCATAGTAGGGAAGACAGCCACCTCCAGAAATACTCACCCGTTGCAATCAAGCATTTTTCAAAGGTTATCTTAGAGCCATCATTAAGTTTCACCATGTTGCCTCTTACATCCAGCTGTACTACCTGGTATAGTCATATGCATACATATAAGAAGTAGAAATGAATAAGTTATGAAAAAACTACTGTGATATAATATTCACCATTTTAAAGTGTACAATTCACTGGATTTTTAGTCTATTCACCACTATCTAATTCTAGAACATTTCATGCCCAAGGGTTGGGGTGGGGGAGCTCTAAACCTATGTTGGCAACTCATTCAGAAGATTTAGTTTTTGACTGAAAGTGATCATCAAGAAATTGTTTCTAATTAGTTATTGGGACCATAGTTCTTGAAATCCTGTTTCTTCAAGCAACGACTAGCCATCAACTGGATTCCCAAACTTTCATTCTGATTTATAGAAACAGACACTGGAGAAAGTCTTTTCTATTTTGGCATTTGGAATCCTATTTCTTTGCTAACAACTCTACTATACTCACAACATCTCTGCAGAATCTTTCTCCAACTTCTAGTCTTCACGGAAACTCAGCTATCCCTCAGGGATGTTACACTTAGAGACAGTGTTGTAACCCCTACTGCAGGGCCAGGAAGAAGTGTTGGCATGTTCCACAGTTCCTGAGGTGATTGCTGCTGCTGCTTCTAGAGTCTTATACCTTCATCCTCCTGAGTGACACCTACCTACATTCCTTTAAATCACTATTAGTAAACCACTTCTTCCCCACTGGTCCTTATCTCTAAGGACCTTGGAACTTGGTTCCTATTTTTCTCTGCCACATCCAGACTCTTATTATTTCCTAAACTGCTACTTCTACCTCAGTTTTCTCTCAGGCTCACTGTTGTTTTGTTTGTGATAGGGTCTCACTATGTAGCCTGGCTGGCCTGAAACTTTCTATGAAGACCAGGAAGGCTGGCCTCAAACTCACAGAGATCCACCTGCCTCTGCCTCTTGAGCACTGGGATTAAAGAATACACTATTACACACATATGTAAGCTTAGCTTCACTGCCTTCTTAATTCCCATTGTTACTTACTCCTCTTTTTTTTGTTTGTTTTGTTTGTTACAATGTGGAAAATGTACCTAGGACTGTGGATATGCTGGACAAGCACTATATCATGAAACTGTATCTTCAGCCCAGCCTCAGTCTTCTGCACGTCTTCCAATTTTCTACTTATCTAGTTGGCAGTTCCATTCCAATAATTTAGACCAGTGGTAAATCATTCAATACTGTCAATACTCTTAATTCCTTTGTGTCTACTTAGGGTTAAAAGCTTTAGTTTTGGAGTCTGAGAGATTAGTTTCCAGTATCTGCCCCATTCTTTACTAGCTGTGAGACCATCAAATCAAGAAATACCCGTGCACCTTTAATTCCAGCACTCAGGAGGGAGAGGCAGGCAGATCTCTGTGAGTTCGAGGTCAGACTGGTCTACAGAGTGAGTTCAGGCTCCAAAGCTACAGAGAAACCCTGCCTCAAAAAACGAAAGAAAGAAAGAGAGAGAGAGAGAGAGAGAGAGAGAGAGAGAGAGAGAGAGAGAGAGAGAGAGAGAGAGAGAAAGAAAGAGAGAGAAAGAAAGAGGGGGGGGGAAGCAACACCTGTTAAACATCTATGATGGTTTAAAGGCAGTTCTAAGTACAGGGGACACAGTGATAAGAACGACAGATTATCTTCTCTGTCTTCAGAGTATATTAGACAAAAATAACTTAACAAACACTAACAATAAGGAATGATAAACATGATAGACATAGGGCAGTGCAGTGGCACTAGAAACACAGGGTGGGGTGTTTGAGACAGGTTTAGTTGGGTAAAGCTTTCTAGAGAGAACAGTATTCATGAATATTTTCTTTAACCTCCTATGCTTTGTCCTTGGTAAGCTCTCTCTTTGGTACAGCTTGACCATTCAACACTCAGATGGCTCATTCAGATAACTCTTTTTCTCCACCAATAACCATCTTACACCCAGTCTTATTGTGAAAACAAGTGAAAGTCTGTAACACAAACATGAGTGAAGAGGTAATGCATCTGTAACCCCAGTGCTAGGGCAACAGAGACAGCCAGACCCCAGATGTTTGCTGGCTAATCTCAGTGAAACAGCTGAGCTCCAGGTTCAGTGAGAGACCCTGTTTCAAAATATAAGGTGGAGAAACAGATGAACACTGGATGTCAACACCTGGATTCCACGTGTGTGTATACACAGGCAATGGTACCTTCATATACACATGCATATACCACATGCATACATATGTATACAAACTGTTTACTTTCTTTTTTGTTCATTCACTTCCTTTTTTCCAGCTGAGAAATAAGGTGATCTTTCTATTCTTGTATATCTAGCCATTCTTTTCTCTTTCAGGATCTTCACCTGATAACTGTCCATTATTCCTTTACCCTCTCCTGAGTCCTTAGACTTCAGTTCAATATAGTAAGACACATCTTTGATTCTATGTCCTCTTCAAACTTCTATCCAATGCTGTCTCCCCCTGTTTAAATTTTTAATTTAGAATTTTTCAAAAAAGAAACACTCATATACCAACCATTCATTTTATTGACTTTTACTATACTGAGGACTGAACCGAGATCCTTGTGCATTCCATGCAAGCACATGGATTACTTACTCTACCAGTAAGTTTTTTTTTTTTTTTCGAGACAGGGTTTCTCTGTAGCTTTGGAGTCTGTCCTGGAACTAGCTCTTGTAGACCAGACTGGCCTCAAACTCAGAGATATAGGCCTGCCTCTGCCTCTGGAGTGCTGGGATTAAAGGCGTGCTCCACCACTGCCCAGCTAGTCCTTAAATTTTTTTTAGAGATGGGGTCACATTCTTTCGCCCAGACTGGTCTGCAACTGACTATACTGTAACCCACACTAGCTTCAAACTTGTAGCTGTCCTACTGACTCAGTTTCCAAAATACTGAGATTACAGGTATGACCTATTATGCTCAAATTTCAGTTAAACTTTGGGAGTGTGTGCATGTGTATTTTCATGTCCACGTGCATGCAAGTGCTTATGCGAATAGAAGGCAGAAGGCAAAGAACAATCTTGGGCATTGTTCCTCAAGTCATCCCTGTCTAATTTTTTTTGAGACACGGTGTCATACTCACTAAATTGGTTAAATATGGTGGCTGGCCAGCAAGCCCTAGGGATCCACCTGTCTCTGCCTTCTCAGCACTGATATTACAAGCATGCTCCACCACACCTGAGTGTTTTATATGGGTTCTGGGTATTGAACTCCAGTCCTCAAGCACTCTCCAGCTCATCTAAACTTACTGAAAGAATAGAGTAGGGCTTGGGAGATGGCTCAATGCATATAGCACTTGCTACGCAAGCATGAGGAACAGAGTATGGAACCCCAACATCCACATAAAAGCTGAGTATGTGTTGGCACCCACATGCAATCCCAGTGCTGACAAGGTGGAACAGGGGATCTCCATAGTGAGCCAGCTACCAGACTAGCAGAACCAGTAAGTCCCAGATTCAGCAAGAGAATCTGACTTAGTAAATAGAATAGAGGGAGGTTCTTTATGTCAACCTCTGTCCTCTACATGCATGTGCATGCACATGTAAACATGCATATACACATGCAAAAAAAGAATAGTTTAACTTTACAATGTTATCTACTGCTCTCTAAGTTCTTTTCTATTGTTTTGGTTGTTGTTTGAGACAGGGTTTCACTCTAGAGGCAGATCTCCAAATTTGAGGTCAGTGTGATCTACAGCAAGTTCAAGGACAGCAAGGACTATATAATGAGACCCTGTCTTAAACCAAAACAAAACAAAAAGTATTTCCAATCTATCATTTCTTTTGCCAAGTTAGAGATCAATTCCAGTACCTTATCCATGTTATACAGGTATTCTACCCCTAAACTACATCCTTAGTTCTTTAACTCGAAGTTTCTGTTCTATCAGTAGCTAGCTGCTTGTTTTCCTTGTACTAAATATGTTTCTCTGTACTGCTGGATACTTGCTTATGCTGTTAGTTCTTCCTCATGTTGCTCTCCTGAATGTTCTTTGCACTTATGTAATCTACACCTCTCCATTCTTTAATATCTTCTGCTCTAGGGCTAGGGAGCTGACTTAGTAGGTAAGAGCACTTGAGCAGAGAATCTCTAAACTATAATCCTCAGCACTCATATAAAAAGTCAGAGACAGGAGAAGGATAAATGTAGCCTGCTGGTCACCAGCTTAGATTCAAGTTCAGTAAGAGACCCCACTCAAAAGGAATATATTAAGCAGAGTAATAGGGCAGAACACCTGACACTCTCCTCTTTATACTACCTATATCCACATATATCATACTCGCATATATATACACATCAAAAAATAATAAGCTTGCTCTTGCAGAGGATCTGGGTTCACTTCCCAGAACCCACATGATGGCTCATAGCCATTTTAAATTCTAGTTCCAAGGGATCCAACATTCCTTTTCTAACTTTTGAGGGCATCATGCACACACATGGTACATTTACATACATATAAAATAAATAAATAAATCTAAAAAGAACATTTCAGACATTTTAGGACTACAGATTTCTTCTCCAGGAAGCTTTCCTTGTATTCATTACTGTACTGTACATTCCCCCTCCTCCTAATTCCCAGGACTCATAACATTTCTGTGTTAAGATTATCTATGTTGCTGCTTATTTTTGTTTTCCCTTAGGGGATAGGGCTCCAGTATTCCACACTGGGGACATTTAACATAAGGTGCCACTACCAGCTTAACCACATTCTACAGCTCTGTTATGGGAAAAGTGGTCAAAGGTCAATCTGCCCATTTGTGCTCCACTTTCAGCTTTGCTTCTTAAGAGAACACCATCCCCTCTATTGGAACACTGCCATTAATTTACAAACATAGCCTACTGTTTCCATGAATAAAAATAAAGCACAACACAGCAAATAAAACACAACACAACAAAGCTTTCCTAGGACCTAACAAGCATTGTGCAATAACTGCTCTCCTTATTTATGCAACCATTTTGGTAACATCCAACAGTATCTTCCATGTTGAATTATGCTGAAAATTAGTCTAATTTCTTATCATAAATAACCCCAAAGAAAGGTCAAACAAAACAAAAAGCAATAGGAAGGAGGAACAAATACAGAAGCATAAACAAAAGCAACAATAGGGGCTAGAGAGTTGGCTCAGAAGGTTAAGAACACTGGCTGCTCTTCCAGAAGTCCTGAGTTCAATTCCCAGCAACCACATGGTGGCTCACAACCATCTGTAATGAGATCTGGTGCCCTCTTCTGGCCTGAAGGCATACATGCAGGCAGAATATTGTATACATAATAAATAAATAAATAGTAAATCAATCAATTGATCGATCAATCTTTAGGGCTGGAAAGATGGTTCAGTGGTTAAGAGCACTGGCTACTTTTCTAGAGTACCTGGGTTCAATATCTAGTATCCATATGGCAGCTCACACCTGTCTATAACTCCAGTTCCAGGGCTTCAGACATGCATGCCGGCAAAACCAACCAACATTAAATAAAAATAGTTTTTTTTTTTTTTTAAAAAAAAAAGCAGCAATAGTTTTTAGCATTATAGTATCTGACAATGTGATTTCTCTGGCAAAGTTTATTCAACTTCATGGTCTACACTTTGCTATAGATTTTCCTTAGACAGACAAACTAAATAATATTAGTCCTATAATGTTTGGTTTTCCTTCGATGAACTATGGTGGGAGAGGAAACCTGGATTGTAATGGAAAAGCACATCACTGTAATTTCTGTTTGGTAACTACATAGGCTAGAACCTGACAAAGAAAGCAGCCTACTATCTCACCTTCTTCCCAGTGAGGACAGCCACACCACCATTCTCAATATGAGGCAGGTCCTGAGCAGAAACATAGAAAGAAGGTGGCTGGAAATATATGCTGTATGGGAAAGAAGAAAAAAAACTATAAGCATCTGGAACTACTATAGGCTCCCCCCTATAGCTTTACTAAAATGATGTAAATATTACATGAAAAATAAATTTTGGTACATTTTCCAGAGTTTCTCTTGTCACTAGATCTTGATGGTGACTTACTGAAAAGTATTACAGATCAGTGGTTCTCAATTGGGTGCAACTTTAGCCCCACGGGACATTTGGCCATATCTGGAGACATTGTGGGTTACAACATCTTACAAGGGGATGTTATTGTATCTGATAGCTAGAATCGAGATACCGCTGAACAGCCTATGCTATACGGCACAGCCCTTACCTTCAATAAGAATTATGTTGTCTCCAATGCGGACACTAAGAGAGACTTAAATAGATATAATCTACATGGGAAGTAGAAAGTAGAAAAAGACAAGATCTTCTGAGTAAATTGGGAGCATGGGGACCTTGGGGGAGAATTGAAGGGGGGAAGGGAGAGGCAGGGAGGGGAGCAGAGAAAAATGTAGAGCTCAATAAATATCAATAAAAAAATTACATTGTCTCAAATATCAACCTATGGTGTAGAGGCTGAGAAACTTAGTTCTAGGTATAGAATCATTTCAAATTAAGAACAAAGGCACTCAAGGAACGGGTATTCACATATCGACCTACATTAATTTTTCAGAATGGTGCTGTTGACCAGTGGAGCAAGGTCTTGCTCCTACATGATTCTGCCTTAAACGATCAAGCTAGAATCTCAACTACTCAGGAAGATAGACCAAGAATATTACTTGAACCTAGTAGTTTGGGTTCAGTCAGGGCAACAAAGTGAGAACCCAAATTTAAAAAAAAAGTAAATAATTATGTAAAAAACATTATAAGTAGAGAAAATTTAATTGAAAGTATGCAGTCTGCTTGCAAATGAAACATGATAGTAAAGATGAGAGGCAAACACATTTTGGCATTTACATTTGTTAAGATTTATTTATTTTACATGTGGATGTTTTGCCTACAGGCATGTCTGTGCTCGCAAAGGTCAGAAGAGGGTGTCAGATTTCCTACAACTGGAGTTACAGATGGCTGTAAAATCACTGTGTGATTGCTGGAAACTGAACGTGGGTCCTCTGCAAAAGCAAAAAGTGCTCTAAAATGCTAAGCCATCTCTCCAGCCCAGGTCTGTAAATTTTAGTTCAACGTCAAAGAATCACTAATAAGAAATACACTAGAGCACCAAGAACAGTACTAGAATTGAGAGACCTAAGGAGTCTTATAGAAGAAAAAAGCTGGAACTATAGCTCTAATACTTGGAGTTTGTTTATGTTTGTTTTACATTTTTGAGACATTTTGAGTAACTAGGCTGTTACTTAGGCTAGTCTTGAACTCCTGACTGTTTTGCCTCATCTTCTCAAATGCTAGGGTTTCATGTACTATCATGCCCAGCTAGCTCCAAGTGTTTTTTGTGCAAGCATTCTGATAATGAGGCTCTTCGTTATAGCCTTCCTACTCTAGCCCTGCAATTGTGAATGTGGGTTAGTGTCAAACAAAGTACCATCATCAATGGCCTGGGGAGACAGTTCAGTTAAGTGCTTGCAGCATAAGGATCCAAGTTTAAGCCCCAGAACCCACATAAAAAAGCCAGGCAAGTTGGCATGCACTTGTAATCCCAACACTGAGGAAGCAAAGACAGGAAAATTCTTGTGGTTCACTGGCTATCCAGCCTATTTCGCCAATTTAGTTGTGTCCCAGACCAGTGAGAGATCCTGTCTCAAAAACAAAAAACAAAACAAAACAAAAACAAAGTAGATGGCGGCTTGGTGCGGGAGAATTGTCTGTATTCTGTCAATCATTGTGTTTTAATAAAACGCTGATTGGTCAGGCAGGAAGTATAGGTGGGTCAACCAGACAGGAAGTAGAGGCGGGACCATGAGAACAGGAGAATGCTAGGAAGGAGGAAGCCCATTCCTCCCATTTCTGCCCAGACTACCGAGAAGCAACATGTAATCTACCCAGCTGAGAAAGGTACCAAGCCACATGGCTAACATAGATAAGAATAATGGGTTAATATGAGCTACAAGAGCTAATAAGTAGCCTGAGCTAATGGGCCAATCAGTTTTATAACTTATGGAGATCTCTGTGTGATTTTCTTTGGGGCCTGGCAGCTGTGGGACCTGGTGGGCAGACAGAAACCCTGACAAGCAGGCCCTCATGTTACAGAGGCTGATGAATGACACCCAAGGTTGACCTCTGGCCTCCACATATATGCAGATATGTATGCTTGTGAACACATACACACCCAAAAATGGAAGAGTGTCATAATCAGTTTCACTTGCTTTTGTATGATTTGCCTAGGTATTTATAAAGAAATGACAACACTGGCTAAGCTAATCTCTGGCAGAGAAATCTAACCTAAAGGCCCTAGAAATAGGAGCCCTAATATTTCACAGTCTAGCATTAAACTGCTGATTGTTAGTAGTTTGGGGAACAGAAGCTAGAATGTTCTTTGTTGCCTCTGAGCCTGACCAAGTATATACAACAGCAAACTTCCATGTACAGCCTTCCCATGTATTACACGTGATCAGTGACAAAATCTTAACCTGTTCCTCATGCTCAGTCAGGCCCATTTTACATAAGCAAACATACCTTCTCTCTTTTCCATTCCACTGTCTGAATTGCAGTGTCTTTGTGACATTTGGATCATCTGAAAACCACAATTCTTTTGAAAGAGGAGGTCGCATGTATGGTAGCTCAGGGTCTTCAGATACAATCAGGACCTTTAGACACAAAATAATACTTGTCAGTGCTAATTTAAGAGGTAAATGTCAAAGCATTCACACTGGCTAAATTTGCACACTATACCTTCTACACCAAACAAAATAACATGCACCTTACCCTGGCCCCAGGATCCCGAGCCCGGATGGATCGGGCTGCAGCAAAAGCAGCAGTACCTCCACCAATCAGCAGGAAAGGAACATGACTCGGTACTTTGACTTGAGGAGATGACCCTCCCTCTGCAGCTGTAACAGAAGATACAGGGTCAGTCTTTTTGTTTGTTTTTCGAGACAAGGTTTCTGTGTAGCTTTGGAACCTTTCCTGGCACTAGCTCTATAGACCATGTTGGCCTTGAACTTACAGTGCCTCTGCCTTCCCAGTGCTGGGATTAAAGGAGTGTGATACCACCACCTGGATCAGTCTTCTTAAAGGCTCTGATGACTCCGGGCCACTATTTCAAAAAGTCACTTTGTACTTGTCTTAATACTTTACATAAAATAAAACCAGCACACCTATACAAATCTTAAACTTACTGGGTTTAGGATGTGGCTCAGTGGCATGAAGCTTGCCTATCATGTCCAAGATACTGGGTCTGAGAGCCAGAACTAAAAAAAAAGGGGGGGGGTGGTGGTGACCAAAGCACCAAACAATCCTCCGAACATTCTGTTGGAGGAATATTCCTTTCATTTTACCTGTGGGGAAAATTTTTAAATGGAGTGAATGAATTGATTGGTGTCTTTCATTCATTAGTTCTATACTGGATCCAGGGCTGACCTTAAATATTAGTCTTTTCCTTTGCCCCTTTTTAAGATAGGTCTCACTTTGTATCCCTGACTGGCCTCAGCTTCTCATATGCTGGGATTACAGCTGTACACCATCACACCTGGCTAGTTATTTCTCAAATATATTAGAAAGCATATATTAAAAGGCCTCTGCATTCTTATTATTTTTCTATCAACCACCAGGAAAATATCAAGTTCAGTTGCACCTTTTGTTAGCAATAAAGGGGAACCACCTAGGAGGTCAATTGGAGATTATTAGACAATGTTCATGAAGAAGATGGCATTATTGAAGAAAGCAATACAAACCGCCTACCCAGAGCTATAGGGGTTATTAAAGGATTAAAACATTCCTCCTTGAAAATCTAAGTGACTCAAATGAAGTGAAGGCTAGAGCTTTGTGCTACAGGAAAACAAACACATCTACAATGCAAACTCCAAAGATTCAAAGGAATTAATATGACCAAAAAGGCTCAGTCATTGGAAAAATGGCTTTCCTATCTTTTCCTGATTTTCTTACCAAGCTTGCCTTTTAAAAAGCCTATATAAAGATAGGTACTCACAATAATTTTACTTCAAGCCTAAAATGCCAACCAAATATTTCAGGAAATTGCTCCCTGTTGTGGGGTAAAACCATAATTTCTGGAAGCTTATAATCTCACACTGTTACACTACAACAAGATATTAGCAAATCATAATCCTTAATCATTTTCCCTTATGTAGTCTCAAATCATACAGAAGAGACATAGGGGAATACTTACCAGAGGCGTCGGCCCTTCTCTGTTTCTCTTCTGGTGTCAGTCCTAGCCCTGCCATTCTTTCATTATATCTTTTTTGGTCTTCTTTTATAGTCTTGTAGGCCTGTAGACCCAAACACAGAGAAAGTTTATTACATGATACAGCTAACTCAGACCATAATCTAATATTTCAATTAAATGAAAAGCTTTTGTCTACACTAAGGTTAGTCTGATATGCCAAAATCACTAAGGCAAAGCTTTCTTTTCCAATACTGGGGATAGAATCCAGAGCTTCATGCATGCTAAGCAAGCATTCTACCACTGAGCTATATCCCCAGCCCAAAGTTCTTTTCTCAAGAAATAAAACTATTCAGTGTACACATATTTGGTGAGAAAAAGAATACTCAAAAACAGATCGAAATATATGTTTTAGATTTTCTGTAACTCTTGGTAAGGAACTCTCTTGATATTGAATTCAGAAAGTAAAGAAAAGGGAATGTAATGTTAGTAAGTACAGAAATGGCTAAAGTACAGGAAGGGGTTTTGGACTATGCTGGTGCTAGTTGTAAAATCAATGCATATGGGGACTGTATCTTCCTGATAGATGTTTCAGAGTTTGCCAGGGATTGAGATATGTGGCTAGGTGTATCATATTCTTAAAATGTAACTCATTTTTCCAGCAATAGTTTTTTCTTTTCCTAAACAAAGGAGGTAGGAGTCTCACTTAGAAATACAACATATAAATAATTATTAAGGTTCAAATATCATTGTCATTAAACACCTATTCTATTTCAAATACATTCTTTCTGCTACACTTTCAAATTGAGGAACAGTAGCTTTGTACTGTGACTAATTTCTGTTATTCCTCTTTATTAATACTCAACACCAGGGTTTATTAGTTACTTTTAACTTATTTTTTAAAATATTTAGATGCTGGAGACCAGCCATGGCCTTATGCATATCAGGCCACTGAACTGTATTCCCAAGCCCTAATTAGTAACTGTCAAAAAAAAATTACCAGTTGTAGAAACAACACTTTTAATCCCAGGATTTGGGTGGAAGAGGCATACAGATTTATGTGAGTTTGAGGCCAACCTGGTCTACACAATGAGTTCTGAGCCAGTGAGAAGACAGGGTGAGATCTTGACCTTAGAAATACATACATAAGTTTTAAACATGGGCTGTGCATGGTAGGTAGTACATGCCTTTAACTCCAGCATTTGGCAAGATGAGATGGGCTGATTTCTGTGAGTGTGAGGCCAGCCACAACCATATATAGTAAGACTTCATCTCAAAGATAAATTAATTTAAAAAAAAAAAAGCAAAGCAGGTGGTGGTAGCACAAGTCCTTAATCCTAGCACTCAGGAGGCAGAAGCAGGCAGATCTCTACAAATTCAAGGCCAGGCAGCCTGGTCTATAGGACAGCCAGAGCTATTACACAGAGAAACCCTGTCTCAAAAACAAGAACAAAGGGGGCTGGAGAGATGGCTCAGTGGTTAAGAGCATTGCCTGCTCTTCCAAAGGTCCTGAGTTCAATTCCCAGCAACCACATGGTGGCTCACAACCATCTATAAAGAGGTCTGGCGCCCTCTTCTGGCCTGCAGGCATACACACAGACAGAATATTGTATACATAATAAATAAATAAATAAAAAACAAGAACAAAAAACTGATAGACAATGACTTTTTTTGAGATAGGGTCTCATATAGCTTAGGATCACCATGAACTTCTGGCCCTCCTGTCTCCACCTCTCTCATTCTGGGATACAGGCACCAGGCACGCTATGTATCTATGTCTGTCTGACTGATGTACTTCTGGAGACTAAACCCAGGACTCTGTATGTGCTAGGCCAACACTCTACCAACTGAGCTACCGTCCCAGCCCAAGGATGTCTTCTGATCACAATATTTTTGTTCTTTTATATCCTATGTGGACAACAAGATAAAAATTTAAGTGGCGGGGGCTGGAGAGATGGCTCAGAGGTTAAGAGCATTGCCTGCTCTTCCAAAGGTCCTGAGTTCAATTCCCAGCAACCACATGGTGGCTCACAACCATCTGTAATGGGATCTGGTGCCCTCTTCTGGCCTGCAGGCATACACACAGACAGAATATTGTATATGTAATAAATAAATAAATATTTAAAAAAAAATTAAGTGGCATTTCTCAAATGAATTAACTGTAGAAATAAGGACAAGTAGAGTAAGTAAAAAATATATTCTAAAAATATTCCTATGAGGTTAGGGATGTGACTCAGTAGTGGAATGTTTGGCTAGCAAGCACAAGGGCCCCATTTTGATCTCTATCACTCAAAAATAAACTAAAAAAAAAAAAGACTTTCTAGGATCACTTTACAGAGCAGCTCATTAGGTGACATGCTGCAAATGGGCAAACCGAGAGGTGAGTAAAACCAAAGTGAACGGGAAAAGAGATTGGGTTATGCTCATACTGAGAGGGTCATCCAGAAATGGTCTGAGCCATTCTATGCTGCCTGATATTTTTACATGCGAAAGGAGTAGAGCAGGAAAGGAGGTTTGGCAAGGAAAAGGCTAAACTAAGGTTAAATGTGGATATACAGCTTTTAAGCTCAATGTTCTAAAGTGAAAGTTTATGTACACATTAAATAACAAATTACATTCCCCAAGGGGTTTCTGTATTCCTTGTTCACAAAGATTTCCAATTAGAGTGGACAAACACATGTTAGGCTAAGAAATACTACAAATTTATGAAAATATTAGGAGGCTACCTTTCTAAACAGGAAGAAATTTGAAATGAAAGGTCAACCTTCTAAGGCAACATTCTAACACTTGAATAGTGGTTAAACTTCATTAATTATTTTAAAGGCCATTTTGGCCTGGTTCACTGAAACTAGTAAAAGACTGAGAATAAAGTACCTATCTGAGGTACTAGAGGAAATCACTGGCAAAAAAAAAAAAAAAAAAAAAAAACCTCACATGGATGCTAATAAGGAATTTGTGCTTATATCAAGCAGCAGATGCTACCATTAAGGTCAATGTTTTTCAAACTGGTCATAACCCACTAGTGGGCTGAGAGTCAGTTGTAGATTAGGATCAGCATTAGTAGGGGGAACAGAGGGTAAGATGAGATTAATAGCTTATGGACAAGCCAGTAAGAATAACATGAGTTAAAATTTACTGCACTTTATGTAGTTGTAGTTTTATGGGTTGCAAGATAAACTGCATTTCTTACTGTAGACCATGGGAAAGTGTTTCTTTAAAGCCGGTGGGGCACAGAGGGCCAGGAAGGTAAAGAACCCTTAATACAGGAGTTACTGAAGGAGTAATTGTAGTCAAATCAGAAATATTTTGATGTGGGAAGGTCATTTGTCTATCTGTTACTTTCATTGGTTAATAAAGAAACTGCTTGGCCTGATAGGTCAGAACATAGGTGGGTGGAGTAGACAGAAGGGAAGGGAAGTGAGGGACAAACGCAATGGAGCCAGCCGCCAGGTCAGACATGCTGAATCTTTCTCGGTAAGCCACCACCTCGTGGTGCTACACAGATTATTAGAAATGGGTTAATCATCAAGATATGAGAACTACCCAAGAAAAGACTAGAGCTAATGGACCAAGCAGTGTTTAAATGAATACAATTTGTGTGTTGTTATTTCAGGGCATAAGCTAGCCAGGCATCTGGGAGCCGGGCAGGGTGAAAAGCAGGCCCGCAGCTCCTCCTTCTACAATATTTCTTCAAATGACAAAAGTTGCTGGAAGGGATATTGCTAAGGACTAAATTCCTCAATTCATATGTTGAAGCCCTAACTGCCAGGGTGACAGTATCCAGAGATAGGAGTGGTGACAAGTTGAATAGGGCTTTTACAAAAAGAGGAAGAGTCACCAGCACTACCTCATTTACTTTCAACACTGTCCTGCCCCAATGCAAGGACCCAGTAAGGTGGATGGTTGGCTGCACGCATGTCATGAAGAAAACCTTCACCAGAAACCTAACCTTGTCTGACATTCATTCTAACTTTCTAGCCTTCACAACTGAGAAAGTAAATGTCTATAGTTAAAGTCATTTTGTGGTACTTGGTTTTGACAGTCTGAGAAACAAATATAAGCACTACATTATTTTTTTTATTACATTTGCTTGTGTGCCTGTATGTGTATGCTCACATGTGAGTGCCACCGTGCATGTGGAGGTCAGAGGACAATTTTAGAGAATTGTGTTTCTTGTTCTCCCTCATATACATCCCAGGGATCAAACCCAGGTAGGTTGTCAGGATTGACGACCAGCACCTTTACCTACAGAGCCATCTCATCAGCCCTGAACCATATATAGATTGCAGTCATTGGAATCTCACCAAATCTGGACACTGATTTTAAGTTGTTTCTCATGATTAATACCAATTTCAGAGAAAACTTTCAAGCTGCTTGATAGCAAATTTTCAACTATTTAAAACCTGAAACAAAAGTATACAGACTAGTTTGATAAAAGTAGACAAAAACTTATCATTTAACCTTCAGTCATTAAAATACGTTTATTACAACCAGGGTTGGACAAACACAAAGGGAAATGAAGCATCTAACTGAGTAACTTGAGAGAAACTTGTAATTCTTAGATATTTCTAGAACAGGAGAAAGCTACCGTGACTAACTCATCTTGTGGCTTGGCATCAAGAGTATCAGCATGGTCAACTCTGTGGGGGCAGGCCATTCAATTATGGCCAGCAACACAAATCAGAGGTTCAATAGATTTCAATTATTATAAACATATCTAATGAAATGACTTTAAAATTAATTTTGAATAAGTGAATGGAAGTGATGAGAAAAACTGAAAAACATGAAATGGAAAAATTAAGGCTCAGAAGGTAGCGTCTGAATCATCAGTGAGAGGTGTTCAAGAAATCACCCTACATGAATGCTTCAGCCACTAATTTCACCAAATTAGAGGTAACAAAAGGGACACTGCCAAGTGAATTTAATTTGAAGTAGAGACCGTGGGTGGTTTGGAAAAATACTCCAATCTGTATGGCTTTCAGGACCTTGTCAAAAGCATTCAATTAATGCCCTTTCACAGTAAAAGCTAAGTTGATTGCTTCTCACAAAACAGAAAAATTGCATTTCACCTAAAATGATTCAAAGTTGATGGTGCTCAAGTTCCTTTACTTATTCAATATTTACTGAGACTGTCTTGTTAGACATGCAGCACTAAAGCACAATATAATTTAGCAGTATAAAAATAAGCACAAATTTGATAAACATTTCAAAGAAAAGGTTGATATAAGGATTTGGCTCTAAATTTATGAGTTTAGACTGGTCTAGTATATCTTCAAAGGTTAGAAAAATAAGATTTGAGGAGTCTCTAGTGACTGACAATGTCCCTTTAACAAATGTCTATAGGAAGCACATGCTGTGAATATTTTACTGTGTTCTATTAACCAAGTTATTATTAGTGCCATGGTTTCACCCACCCTGTCCCCAAACATATTTTAGTATAAGCATCTTACATAATAAACTCCTGCCCCAGTCACTGTTGCTCCTACAATTAAGAAGTATACTAGGCTGCTGCCATCTTTTTCAGAAGCACCTGTAGACGCTAGCGATCTAGAAGGGGATCCTAGGAGATGACACTGCACAACTGTAGGTAAACATAAGGCCAGGAAGGAGACAAAAGGAAATAGAAAAGGCACTAAGTATTAATGAATAAACATTTAATGCAAATGCAGAGAAGCATTTTTGTTACTGTGCTAAAAATTGAAAAAGAAAAAAAGTTAAAAGCTGCTCCAGTATTGGAGGAGAAGGCCTCTTCCTCAAAGTACAGGATCAGGCAAATTTTTATCTATTTATTGCTCTGATTTGAGTTACAACTGGCAAGAGCTGGCTACTCTTCTTGTACATTTTGGAGTCAGCTTAAGGTATGAGACTATGGGTAACTTCAAATAATTTTCATGCCCCCTCCCCTTAACCTAGTGACAGAGGAACAAAAATAATTTTACTATTATCAGCAGAGAAAGAACTAAGATTGTGATGGTATCGAACCATTTGTTCTTAGTATGTAAAGCAAACAGCTTTCTTTGATCAAGGATGTTAGCAGGTGTCATCAAAGGCGATTTATTCAACCCTACAGGATTGAGTTTTAGATGGATCTGCTTAGTTACAGTACACTCTGCCAAGTTAAAAACAAAAACAAAAACACCCACAGAATAAATCACCTGCGACCTGCTAAGATGATCAGTTCTTTTAAGGAGATATAACCATGCTAACAGTATGTACCAATTAAGTACTGTTTCTCAACTCCCCTAAACTCCATTGTACAACTGGAGATACTAGACACATTTCTATAATTTAGTCTTTGAGTGAGAGCCAGGGATTTAGTTTTCCTATCATTATCTTAATAATGAAATAAGAAATAAGAAAATGCTTAATAATTTTTATTGAAAGCTGTTTTGTAAATGGTCAATCTCAAGCTAAGAAAAAAAGACTTTAAAAAATTGATAAATACATTAAAATGAGATATTGTGCTTAGGAGCTGCAATGAACATTGACTTTGCTTACAGGTTACTTTATCACAATCAAGAGAAGAACAAGGGTAATGTTGTGGGTTAGTCAAGCCTCAGGAAATACAGTTTTCAAGCAAAGAATAAGAAGTGAAAAGTGCAAAGAACAATCAACATAAATCAGTAAATATCAGTCATTCCCAAATCAGCTCCCATAGACATTTTAAAGAAGGCTTTTTGGAAGTTTTCCTATAGGAGAAAGCAGAATTAGTTGCAAAAGTTTTGAAGCAGAGTAGTACTGAGACTATCAATGGGAGCTGTCTGGCAGCTTCTCTACACAAGCTGCTTTTTTACTTACATATGCACCAGCTCCTATTGTTGATAAGCCCACAATAAGGACTAACACAGAATTATCGATTTTGCCCCCCGATGAACCAGAGCTAGCCATTTGTCTTGCCATCTGGAGTTCTAGAGGAACACACCATCGCTGGAACAAGTTGCCTAAAGGAACACAATTTGTTAACACACACACACACACAAATAGAATAATTAACACATGTTTATGATTAAATATCAATGTACTATAGAAATAAAGAATTATACCTTGGGTTTTACAATGTTCACTGTTCTATGACCAAGAAAAACAAAATAAAAAATGTACACATAAATAATACAGATATTTATGTACAACCTACGGTAACAGAACTTTTTTTTGAGGCAGGGGTGGACTTTGTAGCCCAAGCTGGTATCAAATTTGTGATCCTTCTAAACCGACACTATCATACCCAGCTTAGCTGTTGGAGTTCTCAAGAGTACAATTTAAACGTTATCCAATGAGAACATTCAAAGCTTCCAGAAAATTGGTAAAAAAAAGAGCAGTTCATCAAATATCTTTACACCTTCACCATAAATGAAGTAAACACACCAAGATAACCTATTTAATAGGTAGGTCATCCCTCAGTATCTGTGGTGGTTTGAGTCCAGATTCCTAGATTTAACTTAAACTCATATATGCTCAAGTATCTTATAGAATATGGTACAGAATTTTCATACAACCTATGTTTATAATCACATATACGTCAAATCATGTCTAAATTACTTATAATGGTTAATATAATGCAAATAGTTGCTATATTATTTAGGGAAAATAATCAAAAATAGAAAGTTTGTCTATGTTCACTACAGATAATGATAGAAGCTTCATTTATTTAGTTAGTTAGTTTGGTTTTCAAGACAGGGTTTCTCTGTGTAGTCATGGCTGTCCTAAAACTAGCTCTGTAGACCAGGCTGATCTCAAACTCACAATGACCCCCCTGCTTCTGTCTATGGAGGGATTGGGTTAAAGGCATATGCCACCATGGCTTGGCCTAACTTAGTAATTTTTGTTGTTGTTGTTTTTCAAGACAGGGTTTCTCTGTGTAGCCCTGACTGTCCAAGAACTTGTTCCGCAGACTAGGCTAGCCTTGAATTCACAGAGATCCACCTGCCTCTGCCTCTTAAATGCTGGGGTTGAAGGGGTGTGCCTAGTTTATTTTGTTTTTTGTTTTTAAACAGGGCTTTACCATGTAACCTGGCTGATCTGGAGTTCACTAAGTAGTCTGCCTCAGCCTCCCAAGGCATATGTCATCACGTTTAATTAAAAAGTATTTTTGATTAGTAGTTGAGTGAATCCATGGGTGTGGAACCAACAGAAACATAAGGCTAAAAATATACAAAACTGACCACAGACTACCTGGGACATTACAATGCCCATTTCAAGAACAATCTACTTGGCTCAAGCCTTGCTTAATTACAGCCCTGGAACACACAGTTCTGTCTTGTATGAAAAGTAATATGTCCTAGAAGAAACATTAAAGATCAAAAGGAAGTCAGAACAAAAATTTCATAGAGAACTTAATCTCTCAAAATAACTGAATTTCTGCTCTTAAGTATATTCCAGAAATACAAAATGTAAAGTGTCTAGCAATGTCTTGCAGTTTCTCATTTAACATAATAGTCATTTTTATATTAGCATTTGTAATAATATGTTCATGAAAATGTTGAGACATTACAGATTTCCTTTTTCCCAACGGATGCAGAGATTTTCATATGAGGCATGGCCTTAGTGTCTTCTCAGTGATTAGACCTCATAGGTGTTCACCACTGCTGGAAAAGTGATTGTTTCCAGCTTTGTGGATGGTCTGGTCTCTGTAACAATTAATCCTGCTGGGTATAAAAACAGTCCCCAAAAGACAAAAGTCTATGTTCCAATAAGATTTTATTTATAGCCACTAAAACCTAAGTTTTATATACTGCTTAAGTATTAAAATATTATTTGTTACTAAAGTTTTCTTGGCCATTTAAAATATACAAACACTGCTAGATATGGTAGCTCACACTTATAATCTTAGTACTAGGGAGGTTGAAGCAGGATGATTGCTGCAAATTTGAGACCAGGCTGCGTTGCAGTATGAGAATGTCTCAAAAATACCTAAAAACTATAAAAAATGTGAATAAATAAAGCCTTGACATGGTGGGTCATGCCTATAATTCTAATTCTAGCACTTGAGAAGGTGAGGTTGGACAATCCTAAATTGAAAGACAGAACTCTAAGTAGTGGTCCTAGGACAACTCAGGTCACAAAGCGAGACTCTCTCAAAAAATATTTCAACAAGAAGAAGTAAAATCCACTCCACTTGTGTAGTGCACAAAAGTAGCAGCTATTTGACCATGTTTGGCTGAGTATGTACACTTTGATCTAGAGCAGTGGTTCTTTTCCCACCACCACCGTGGGTTCCAGGGATTGAAGGCAAGTCTTTCCCTTGTCAGCGAGTACCTTTGACTGCTAAGTTATCTCACGGGGTCTTTTTTGCTTTGTGAGACAAAGTCTCCTTAGGCAGACCAGGGTACTCCTCTGGCCTTAACCTGATGAGTACTAGAATCACAGGCTTGGTTCACCACACAGAGAACTAATCTCCATTTCTAATAAGGTCCTGACACTAACCTTGCAAATAGGAGACTACTTGGAAAAACCAGGGGTCTAAAGGCTGATCTTTGAGTTTTTATCCTAACTAGGTTTTAAAAGACAGAGGCTGCCAGGTGGTGGTGGCGCACGCCTTTAATCCCAGCACTTGGGAGGCAGAGGCACGTTGATCTCTGTGAGTTCGAGACCAGCCTGGTCTACAAGAGCTAGTTCTAGGACAGGTTCCAAAGCTACAGAGAAACCCTGTCTCGAAAAAAAAAAAAAAGAAAGAAAGAAAGAAAGAAAGAAAGAAAGAAAGAAAGAAAGAAAGAAAGAAAGAGGCGCCGGGTGGTGGTAGTGAATGCCTTTAATCCCAGCATTTGGGAGGCAAAGGCAGGTGAATCTCTTGTGACTTTTAGGCCACGCTGGTCTACAGAGCTAGTGCCAGGACAGGCTCCAAAGCTACACAGAGAAACCCTGTCTCAAAAAGAAAAAAAAATAAGAAAAGAAAAAAAAAACAAAAAGAAAAAGACCAGAGGTCAAGCACAGTGGAAGTTACACATTAGTCAGAGAGCTATATAGTAAGAATTGGGCCTTAAAGAAAAACAATACAAAATACAAACAAACATACAAAAAAAGAACAGAGCCAGGTCTGGTAGATCAGACCTGCAATCTTAGCTACTCCTGAGACTGAGGTAATTTCATAAATTCAAGGCCTTACTGTAATACAAAGTGAGTTAAAAAACTAGCAAGATAGGGCCGGGCGGTGGTGGCGCACGCCTTTAATCCCAGCACTTGGGAGGCAGAGGCAGGCGGATCTCTGTGAGTTCGAGACCAGCCTGGTCTACAAGAGCTAGTTTCAGGACAGGTTCCAAAGCTACAGAGAAACCCTGTCTCGAAAAAAACCAAAACCAAAACCAAACAAAACAAAACAAACAAACAAACAAAAAAAACCCAGCAAGATGCCGGGTGGTGGTGGCACACACCTTTAATCCCAGCACTTGGGAGGCAGAGACAGGTGGATCTCGGTGAGTTCGAGACCAGCCTGGTCTACAGAGCTAGTTCCAGGACAGGCTCCAAAACCACAGAGAAACCTTGTCTCGAAAAACAAAAAACAAAACAAAACCAGCAAGATCAATGTAGTGAGACCTTAGTTTAAAAAAATTTTTAAAGGGGTTGGGGATACAGCTCAATGGTAAGGTGCTTACCTAGCTTGTGCAGGACCCTAGGGCCAATTTCTAATACTGTTTAATTTTAAAAAGGTTTTAGTAGTAGTATCCTATATAATACTTCCAGAGATGAAAAAAGCAACACTCTGCCCTTTCCTTTCACAGTGTCAGGGTACAGGGGAACTAAAAACAAGTATACAGACCTGCAGTCTTGAGACAATAAGTATTTTAGAACTCAGAACAGTTTTAAGTATATAGTGCACATACCTAGCATAGGAAGGGGCAGGAATCTAGGCTCAAACCTATTAATATTTCTAAGAGAAATTACATTGTGGCATCAAAAAAATTAAATTAGGGGCCAATGAGATGGCTCCATGGTTAAGAATACTTGCTGACAAGACACCAAAAGATCAAGGGGATACAAACTGGAAAAGGAGAAGTCAAACTCTCACTGTTTGCTGATGATAGGATAGTTTACATAAGTGATCCCAAAAATTCTACCAAGGAACTTCTACAACTCATAAACACTTTCAGCAATGTAGCAGGATACAAGATTAACTCAAATCAGTAGCCCTTCTGTACACAGTACACAGATGATAAAAGGGCTGGGGAAGAAATCAGAGAATCAATGCCCTTCAGAATAGCCACATACAGCATAAAATATCTTGGAGTAACTCTAACCAAACAAGTGGAAGACTTGTATGAAAAGAACTTTGAATCTTTGAAGAAAGAAATTGAAGAAGACACCAGAAAGTGGAAAGATCTCCCATGCTCTTGGGTAGGCAGAATTAACATAGTAAAAATGGCAATCTTACCAAAAGCAATCTACAGATTCAACGCAATGCCCATCAAAATCCCAGCAAAATTCTTCAAAGACCTCGAAAGAACAGTATTCAACTTCATAGGGAAAAGCAAAAAAACCCAGGATAGCCAAAACAATCCTGTACAATAAAAGAACTTCTGGAGGCATCACAATCCCTGACTTCAAACTCTGCTACAGAGATACAGTACTGAAAACAGCCTGGTATTGGCATAAGAACAGACAGGAGGACCAATGGAACCCAATAGAAGACCCGGATATCAATCCACACATATTCGAACACCTGATCTTTGACAAGGAAGGAAAAAATATCAAATGGAAAAAAAAGAAAGCATATTTAACAAGTGGTGCTGGCATAACTGGATAGCAACATGTAGAAGAATGAAAATAGACCCATATCTATCACCATGCACAAAACTCAAGTCCAAATGGATCAAAGACCTCAACATAAAGCCAGCCACGCTGAACCTTATAGAAGAGAAAGTGGGAAGTACACTTGAATGCATTGGCACAGGAATCACTTCTTAAATATAACTCCAGCAGCACAGACACTGAAAGAAACAATTAATAAATGGGACCCCCTGAAACTGAAAAGCTTCTGTAAAACAAAGGACATGGTCAACAAAACAAAATGACAGCCTACAGAATGGGCAAAGATCTTCACTAACCCCACATCAGACAGAGGTCTGATCTCCAAAATATACAAAGAACTCAAGAAGTTGGACACCAAAAGATCACATAATCCAATAAAAAATGGAGTACAGACCTAAACAGAGAACTCTCAACAGAGGAATCTAAAATGGCTGAAGGACACTTAAGGAAATGTTCAACATCCCTAGTCATCAGAGAAATGCAAATCAGAACAACTCTGAGATTCCATCTTACACCTGTAAGAATGGCCAAAATCAAAAACACTGATGACAACTTATGCTGGAGAGGTTGTGGGGAAAAGGGAACACTTCTGCATTGCTGGTGGGAATGTAAACTGGTACAACCCCTTTGGATGTCAGTGTGGCGATTTCTCAGAAAATTAGCAAACAACCTTCCTCAAGACCCACTTTTGGGTATATATCTAAAGGATGCTCAATCATGCCACAAGGACACGTGCTCAACTATGTTCATAGCAGCTTTGTTTGTCATAGGCAGAACCTGGAAACAACGTAAATGTCCCTCATCCGAAGAATGGATAAGGAAAATGTGGTACATTTACACAATGGAGTACTACACAGCAGAAAAAATAACGACATCTTGAATTTTGCAGGAAAATGGATGGAGCTAGGAAACATTATTTTGAGTGAGTAACCCAGACACAGAAAGACAATTATGACATGTACTCACTCATAGGTGTTTTTTAAACATAAAGCAAAGAAAGCCAGCCTACAAACCACAATGCCAGAGAACTTAGACAACAAGAGAGACTTACATAGATATAATCTACATGGGAAGTAGAAAGTAGAAAAAGACAAGATCTCCTGAGTAAATTGGGAGCATGGGGACCCTGGGGGAGGATTGAAAGGGGGAGGGGAGAGGCAGGGAGGGAAGCAGAGAAAAATGTAGAGCTCAATAAATATCGATTAAAAAATGAAAAAAAAAAGAATACTTGCTGCTTTTTCAGAGAACCTGTGTTTGGTTCTCAACTCCCACACAGTGGCTTCCAACCATCTGTAACTCCAGTTCAGACATTCTCTTCTGACCTCCATGAACAACAGGCATGCATGTGGTGTACATATATACATCCAGACAAAACACTCATAAAATTAAATAAATCTATTGACAGGAGATGGTGGCACAGGCCTTTAATGCCAGCACTCAGAGGCAAGAGGGTCTCTGTGAGTTTGAGGACAACCTGGTCTATAAAGGGAGTTCCAGAACAGCCAGAGAAACCCTGTTTGGAACCCGACCCTCCTCAAAAATAAATAAATAAATAAGTAAGTAGATAAATAAATCTAAAAATATTAAGTAGCATCTTTCCAACACAGGTCAAATTTCACACTGGAAGTGGGTTACACAAATGTGATCATCCTATTTCAATTTCTGAAATACAATTAAGAGACTTTAAATCTATACTCTTCAGCGAAGAAAATCATTTTTGCTTTATTCTTCACGGTATCTTCTCTAGCTTAGAACTCTTTGTTGTCATGAAATAAAATGATTTAATTTTTAGACAATAAATTATTAAAATAAGGTGGAGAGTGGTAGTGCTTGCTTTTAATCCCACCACCTGGGAGGCAGAGGCAGGCAGTTTTCTGTGAGTTCAAGGCCAGCCTGACCTACAAATAGAGTTCCAGGAAAGCCAGGGATATACAGAGAAACTGTCTTGAAAAATGAAAATATACATTAAAATAAAAACCCCAAGTTTAGCTCTTTTTTTCTTCTTTTTCTGAGGCAGGGTCTTGTTATGCTGCCTAGGCTAGCTAGCGTCAAACTGGTGATTCTGCAGACTTGGTCCCTAAAACCACTAGGATTGATTGCCCTCCATTTTAAGCTATGAAACTATTTTCATGCCTTTCTCTTCATAGTCACAGAATTTCAGAGCCCCAACGGAACCATCCACCACCTTCTTCACTTGTTTTACAAGAAGGTGACTTACTCCTGACTTCCCATTACTGTAGCAGTTACTTGTTTTAGATGTTCTGCAGAACAGGCCAAGATTTTGTACTTATACTTAGAATGCAATTCCCAATAACCCAATTTGTGCTTGTGTAACAGTGCCTGATATACAGTAGGTATAAATAATTTTTTTAAGAGTGAGGGCATAACTGCGTAGCTGTGGCTGGCTCAGAACCTGCTAAGTAGACCAGGCTGATCCCGAACTCACAGAAATCTTCTGTCTCTGCCTCCAGAGTGTTGTCTTTCTAATTTGATCGATATTGACCAAACTTTTGATGTTGTTTTCTTTTTCAGATGAGAATTTAATATGTAGCTCTGACTTGCTTTGAACTCATGACCCCATACCCCAACCTCCCCAATACTTTCAATGGACATTTATTTCTATTTGTTTTGTTTCTTTGAGACATGATCTCATACTGTAGACTAAGCAGGGTTAGAATTCACTCAAAATCTTGGCAATTCTCCTGCTGGGATTACAGGAATGAAGCATGTCTTTGGCATTGACTAAAGAAACTCAGCAACCTCGGTTCTCTTGTGATTTGCATCAAGCACATTTTCTCATATGCAGAATAGCAGTAGTTACTTCCCCCTCCTAAACCAAAAGACTGGGAGTTTATCCTATCTGTTCCTGTGTCCTAAGCATCTCTGTACAGTTTCTGAAACACTAAGTTCCCAGTGAACGGTTTCTTTTTTCTTTGAGAAGGTTTCTAACCCAGACCCATTAATTTCATGTTGCTTAATAAAAATGGCAACTTTAAGTACCACAGACTATCAGTAGAGTAATACTTTAACCTGTAAGCTCATTTTTGGAGGCCTCAAAATTTCCTATTATCCATATTCCCAGAGCTTTCCAGAAACACATTCATATGCTGAGGGGCTTAGGAATCCCAAATGATTAATAAGTCTATATGCTCTTAAAACTTGATTCCTAAACCGGGTGGTGGTGGCACACGCCTTTAATCCCAGCACTAGAAGGCAGAGGCAGGCGGATCTCTGTGAGTTTGAGGTCAGCCTGTTCTACAAGAGCTAGTTTAGGACAAGCACCAAAGCTACAGAGAAACCTTGTCTCGAAAAACCAAAAACAAAACCAAACAAACAAACAAAAAGAACTTGATTCCTAAACATCAAACTAATTTTTCCAACATGGATAAAACACAGCCTATTTAATATGCCCACTGTAGTTAGATGCCTTTTTATAAATAATGCAACAACTATTTAATTTTATCAGCCTTTAAAAAAATTAACAACCCTTGCTGGAATTTTAGAAGAATAAGAATGATAACTATAGTACAGCATGAACCATTCTTACAAATGGCACAGAAGAAAAAGAACACTTTAGATAACAGAAAAAAGAAACCGTTCACTGGGAACTTGGTGTCTCAGAAACTGTACAGGATGCTTAGGACACAGGAACAGATAGGATAAACTCCCAATCCTTTGGTTATGAGAAAATATGCTTGAAGCAAATCACAAGAGAACCAAGGTTGCTGAGTGTTTTTTTTTTTAATCCTTAAGCCAGTGAAAGAGAAAAACAAGAGTCGCTATTTATCTAAAACAGTATTTCTCAAATTTACCTGGTCATATGAACTCTAAGAGTTTGCTGAAATACAGATTCCAGGACTCTATCCAAGAGAATTTTATTCTCAATCTCAATGTTTCTTTTGCAGATCCTGGAGAAGATCTGGGTTTATCCTTTATTCAAATCATATAACCAGGCAACTTTAGGAAATATGACCTAGAAGAATGTTAACACATGTCAGCAATTCCCTCAAAGCATCTTTTAAAAAAATCTAACAGCCAGGCGGTGGTGGCACACACCTTTAATCCCAGCACTTGGAAGGCAAAGGCAGGCGGATCTCTGTGAGTTTGAGGCCAGCCTGGTCTACAAGGGCTAATTCTAGGGCAGGCTCCAAAGCTACAGAGAAACCCTGTCTCGAAAAACAAAGAAAAAAAAAATCTAACTTATTGGGGGCTGGGGAGATAGTTCACAGCTTAAGAACACTGACTTCTCTTCCTGACTACTCTTCCAGAGGTCCTGAGTTCAATTCCCAGCAACCATTAAAAAAAAAATCTAACTTATTAACTGATTATAGAAAAATTTATCCGCCAAAGATTTTCTTCTGAAAACCCTTGATTAGGTAGGATAAGTAGAGAAGAATCATCTAGGCTTTAAAAAGATGCCACCAAGCACTCTAAAGGCTAAGACAGAAGGATCATGAGATCAGGATTTAGCTACATGGTGAGTTGGAGAGAGGGTGTACAATTGAAATACATACCAAGATCCTGTCTCAAAACATCAAAAACCAGCGTGTCATTTAGCAGTGTCCACAATCTAGGATTCTAGGTCATAAGGAGTTGAGTTCCTTCTTTTTTTTTTTGATTTATTTATTATGTATACAGTGTTCTACCTGCATGTATGTCTGCGTGCCAGAAGAGGGCACCAGATCTCACTGTAGATGGTTGTGGGGCCACCAGGTTGTGGTTGCTGGGAATTGAACTCAGGACCTCTTGAAGAGCAGTCAGTGCTCTTAACCTCTAAACTATCTCTCTAGCCAAATGTTCAGCTTCTTCTTTATTTTTTAGAGATTTATTTATTATGTATACAACATTATGTACGTCCGCACGCCAGAAAAGGGCGCCAGATCTCATCTCATTACAGGTGGTTGTGAGCCACCATGTGGTTGCTGGGAATTGAACTCAGGACCTCTGGAAGAGCAGCCAGTGCTCTTAACCACTGAGCCATCTTTCCAGCCCCTCAATTCCTTCTTTAAAGATGAAAAGATTCAATCTAGGATAAACACCCCTTTTTTTGAGACACAGAGTTTCTCTGTGTAACAACAGCCCTAGCTATAATGTAACTAGCTCTGTAGACCAGGCTGGCCTTGAACTCAGGGAATGCCTCCCAAGTGCTGACATTAAAGGCCACCACTGCCCAGCTTTTTTATTTTTTTCCTATTTTGGTTTGCTTCAGAATCAGTCCCCCCAATCTTTACTGAAGACTCCTAGTACTGTTGTTCAGCCGATGGTGCCACAGACAACATCTGGTGTTAAGGCATAGCCCCAGCACAACCCCAGCTCTTACTGAAGGCCCAGATTTCATCTGCTTCTATCACACCACTATTGCAGTCACAGATACAGCCCTCACTACAGAAGCCACAGCAGAAAGGTATTAAATGGAATGTATCATCGTTTCTTATTTCTTATTTTTCTTTCTTTCCTTCCTTCCTTCCTTCCTTCCTTCCTTCCTTCCTTCCTTCCTTCCTTCCTTCCTTCCTTCATTTTTTCGAGACAGGGTTTCTCTGTAGCTTTGGAGCCTATTCTGGAACTAGCTCTTGTAGACCAGGCTGGCATCAAACTCACAGAGATCCCCCTGCCTCCGCCTCCCGAGTGCTGGAATTAAAAGCATGCACCACCACCTGGCACGTTTCTTTCTTTTTTTAAAAAAAAATATTTTATGTGCATTAGTGTTTTGCCATGGTTTCTGGGTCCCCTGGAGTTACAGACAGTTGTGAGCTGCCATGTGGGTGCTGGGAACTGAACCTGGATCCTCTGGAAAAGTAGTTAGTGCTCTTAACCACTAAGCCATCTCTTCAGTCCCTCCTGTTGAATACCTTTCAATCCCAGCACTCAGGAGGCAGATCCATGCAGGCAGACCTCTATGAGGCCAGCCTGGTCTACATGAGTTCTACGACAACCTGGGCTGCATAATAGATCCTGTCTCAAAAAAAGATGTTATGATTCCAAATAAAGAAGAAAAGTCAAATACTTGAACCTTAGGTCAGGGAGTTAGTGATCAGTTTGACAAAATTGGCAGCATAATGCTTGGTGGAAAAAATATTACAGAACACAAAATATTATCAACCCCTTCTCAGTAATGTATGCAAACACAGAGTTATGGTTTAGTTATCTTAATCATTTCTGAAAAGAGGCAGAAAATCCACATAAAGCAGAATAGCAGCTACTGAGGTTTCAAGAACAAAAAAGCAGAGTATAATGGAAATGAATCTAAAAATGGTGAGAGGTGAAGATGCTTAGTTTCAAGGCAGGCTCAAGGTTAACTAAGCCAACAAAGAAAGCCAAAAAGAATTAAGTTTTCTAACAACCTGCAAAGTATTCGTGGGAAGATGAAGAAAGGGAGAGTGGTATATAAACCTTGACTCTTGCTCACCTCTGTGAAAGCATATGGCAGATGATGCCATGTGAATAGGAAATCAGATTAAAGGCAATGGAGCCACAAAATATTAATTCTTACAATGAAAGTATCATAAATTCTTTTTGAAATTGTAACCTACCCCCTCTCATTTTTAAAGCAGATGATGTCATACTCTGATTCATGGCCAAAAGACAAAAAAGTGTGTGCAAAAAGATGGATGGGGGGGGGGGGGGAGTCTGGAGAGATGGTTCAGTAGTTAAGAGCACTGGCTGCTCTTCCAGAGGTCCTGAGTTCAATTCCCAGCAACCACATGGTGGCTCACAACCATGAGATCTAGTGCCCTCCTCTGCTGTGTGGGCATACATGGAGGGAGAATGTTGTATACATAATAAATAAATAAGTTTTTTTTAAAAAGATGGATGGGTATGTCAGGAAGTCATAGTATTTTTACAAGAGACTGCCTTCAAGCAAAGTCATGCAGTGGAAAAGAAACATGTAAGTCTGTATTTTTTCAACAGCTCTAATACTGTAATCAAATGAATGCTTTTTTTTTTAAAGAATCGTAGATTTTATTTATTTATTATGTATACAACATTCTGCCTCCATGGATGCCTGCAGGCCAGAGGGCGCCAGATCTCATTACAGATGGTTGTGAGCCACCATGTGGTTGCTGGGAATTGAACTCAGGTCCTCCGGAAGAACAATCACTGCTCTTAACCGCTGAGCCATCTCTCCAGCCCTCAAATGAATGCTTAATTGATGAGAACTTCTGGTTAAAGCCAGAATTCTGGTAAAAAGCTATGTATTGAGTAAAATAAAAACACAGAATTAGAAAGGCTAGTATCTTCAGGTTATCTACATCTGTATGATTTTTTCACAATTTACATACAACACACCACTATTTCCATGCACAGAACTCATACAAATTATATTCACTGGGTTTTTAGGTAAGCCAGAGGGTTTTTGTTGTTGTTCTTTATTTCTTTGTCTGTTTGTTTTTGCTAAAACAAATTCTTAAATTCTAAGAAGTACTTCCTAGGACATAAATCAGCTAGCTCACACCTTTTTTTGAGACAGGGTCTCAACTGTGTAGCCCTGGCTGGCCTAGAACTTTCTTCCTGGACCAAGAAGGCCTTGAATTTAGAGTTCCGCCTGTTTCAGCCTGTAGAATGCTGAGATTAAAGTCACATCCACCACACCCAGAAGATAACACCTATTAAGAAACACTTTACTCATTCCAAGAATTTGCAAAGATCC
The DNA here is from genome assembly GCF_950005125.1 of Chionomys nivalis. Classification (NCBI taxonomy): domain Eukaryota; kingdom Metazoa; phylum Chordata; class Mammalia; order Rodentia; family Cricetidae; genus Chionomys; species Chionomys nivalis. The sequence continues at coordinate 107,842,527 of NC_080112.1, read as the reverse complement.
TAACAATCAAAAGGTATTTTCCATGGCTAAAATGCACTTTGTAAAAAGTCATTCATTCCCACAAATCTGTATAGGTTGAAAATAAGCTGACTCAGCCGGGTGGTGGTGGTGGTGCACGCCTTTAACCCCAACACTCGGGAGGCAGAGGCAAGCGGATCTCTGTGAGTTCGAGGCCAGCCTGGTCTACAAGAGCTAGTTCCAGGACAGGTTCCAAAAGCTACAGAAAAACCCTGTTTCAGAAAAAAAGAAAGAAAAAAAAAGAAAATAAACTGACTCAAACCATGCTCAGATAAACCCATGGATATTGGATGCACAATAGGCTAATTTCTGAAAAGAGAACCTAATTCATGCTTAACTGTTTCAAGTCAAACTTTAGGAAGCAGGGTAGGGGTGGAGCAATAGATTAGGGGCCTAGAGACTGGCAGAGTAGCTTTAGCTCTACCTATTAATTATGTGACCGTTTGCAAGTAATTTCTTTTCTCTGTTCCTCAATTTATTATCCATAAACTGAGTGGGTTGATGTTTACCACAAAATCCCTTCCAGCTCTAGAGTTTAACGAGACAACTTCCCTGAGAACAATGCAGTGTGTTCTAATAATTTTCATTGAAGAATGTAAGACCATCAGGAATTGCAGTGTGTGGGCATCTCAAATCAATTCTGAGCTAATTCTCTCCATGTCTGGTGTACAATTGAGTCCTTACTGGCGCTACGCCGTTTCCACATCGTGGGGCATTCAAATCTACAGCTCTCATGAGGAGTTTTGGAAGGTAGAAAGAATAATCTGATTTACAAGAGAAACTTGGGCATAGGGCTGTAACAACCAATACATGGCAACGACCGTTTGACCTCAATGCTTTAAAAGGGCAAGGTGGCAGCGATGGTCAAAATGCTGTGGCCAGGCGTATTGTTATCCGCAAGTTAGAAATAAGTCCCAGAAGGCCCCACACCGACTTCTGGGGTTCAAATCTCTTGAAGGTCAGGTCGGCACAAAAGTGCTGATTCCTCAGCTTGCAAACTCTGGGTTCGTATCCCGCCAATTTGGAATTCTTATGATGGGAAGTTTTTTTTTGTTTTTGTTTTTTGGAAGGACGGGGGAGCTCTGCAAGGGACGGAAAGCCTGTAGCACCAAGGCCGTTGGACTTTGAAGTAGGAGAAGGGGTTGTCCGGGACGGGTCAGTTACTCACCTGGAAGCCGGTTCTTCTGTCTTGGCCTCTGGACGCACACCGTCCGCACCAAGGGCACGAGTTTCTGCTTGAAAGCACCCGCCATGCCTCCACACCGGAACATTTCGGCAACCGCTACTCGGAACCTCCCGCTCCTGCTCCTTCCTTTTCTTCTCACACACCTTCGAACGGGTCAAATACCACGGGCCCCGACCCGCTCCCCCCTCTGGTCACACGCACACCACGCAGGCTCCTCCTCCCAGTCCCGAGTGGACATTGGATAGAGAAACCGGCCCACTAGAGCCGGAGGGAAAAGGCACTGAGGCTGGAGACCTACTGCGCAGGCGTAATGCTCAGCGCCGCCTTGCAATTGGTCTCACGGTAATGAGTCGTGCGCATGCGTGCAGCTGCCCACGCGGTCTGCAAAAAGCCGGGTCCCGCCTCCGGATTTGCAAGTTTCCGCGAGTTTGTGGCCCTGTGGTAGGTTGAGCCGCTTAGGCAACCGGTCCCAGGAGAGCCTTGTGCCTGACGGCTGTGGGCGGTGCTACGGCACTGTCGGCGATGGGAACTGACACACGTCACAAAAAACCGACTCCAGAACCTTACTTTCTTTTTTGTGTGTTTTAGGCAATTGGCTATCAGCCATTTAAGCCTTTCTGAATCTCTTCGTATTATCCAATGGTGGTCTCCCCAACTCCGAGTCAGCGCACCTAACTTTCCGAATCCTGAATAAACTTCCGTCTTTTACAAGTAACTGGCACTTTCTCCTGCAGCCCTTTTTGGGGGGCTAGAGTGGGGGCGTGTACTCCCCCTGTTCTTTCTCTGTGTCACTTTCATAATGCTGTACCAAGTGCCTCGGATAATCTCGCGCTATTATGGCTTTCGTGCTTGAGAAGAGCATGCTGACAAAAAGTTTATGCCTGACAGATTTTCTGTGAAAGAAATCCTGAGCAGTACTGAGAAAGCTGTGGGAGATACAGAGCAAGAAGTGAGAGAAAATAGGTCTTTTGCTCCCCTGTGGAGAGAACACGCACACCGTTTTCAAAGATTTGAATTGCATATTAAGTATGAAATGAAGCCGGGTGGTGGTGCTTTAATTCCAGCACTTAGAGGCAGAGGTAGGCAGTTCTTTGTGAGGTCAAGGCCAGCCTGGTCTACAAGATCTAGTTCCAAGATAGGCTGGAAAAACAAAGCAAAAAAGTGTCTAATGAAGCTGTGTGTCGTGGTATAACGCCGGTCCTCCCACTGGGGAGGCAGAGGCAGATAACAAGTAAGTTTGAAGCTAAGGTAGTTTATACTAGGCCAGTCAGGGCCTCGTGGTGAGGAGACCCTGTCCCTCGCTATTGACCAGTTCTATGAAAGAGGTTTTTATGGATATGAAAAGTATGGGGAATGATCTCTGTTTAGCTGGGGAAATGGGATCTATTGGTCATTTAAATGATACCACAGAGTCAATTCAAGAGAGGGGTTTAGCCGGGTAGTGGTGGCGCACACCTTTAATCCCAGCACTTGGGAGACAGAGGCAGGCGGATCTCTGTGAGTTCGAGGCCAGCCTGGTCTACAAAGGGAGTTCCAGGACAGGCTCCAAAGCTACAGAGAAACCCTGTCTCGAAAAACCAAAAGAAAAAATAAAAATAAATAAATAAATAAATAAATAAATAAATAAATAAATAAATAAATAAGAGAGGGGTTTAGGATGGAATCCCAAGGGGACAACCTAATGTGGATGTGTTATTTGAGCTATGTCTTGAAGGATGATCAGTAATCTAATAGTGGAGGAGAAAGAATAGTATTTTCTGCCGGGCGGTGGTGGCGCACGCCTTTAATCCCAGCACTCGGGAGGCAGAGGCAGGTGGATCTCTGTGAGTTCGAGACCAGCCTGGTCTACAAGAGCTAGTTCCAGGACAGGCTCCAAAACCACAGAGAAACCTTGTCTCGAAAAACCAAAAAAAAAAAAAAAAAAGAATAGTATTTTTTGAGAGTGAACACATTGAGACCAAAAGTAATATTTTTAGGGTTTAAGCATGTTGACCTGAACTCCACAGGGACCTAGGACCTCTGCTACTTGGACAAGTTACCCGATTGCCTCAACTGGTCTAGAGACAGTTGGACTTAAGAATGCAAGCCTATAATTCCTCAGCACATGGAACCTCATTATGAATTCTAGACCAACCTGAGCAACATAGACTGTTTCAAAACAACACCCTGGGGCTGGGAGTATATTTCAGAGGCAGAGTGACTAACACTACAAGGTCCTCTGCTCAGTTGAAGCACCACACAAAAACCCTCTAAGGTTTTAAACAGCAATAACAAAATAAAATTTCCAGAAATAGAGTTCATTTTCAGGAAACAATGACAGAAGACATACTGTGTCAGGAAGTGGCGATAAGGACTGTAAGTGTGATGGAACCAAACTTGAACTGTCAAATGAATTTGGACCTAGTCTTTGCAAGTGATGAGAGTCCCCCTTTTTTTTTGTGAAAGTGGATAGGGGATGCAATTGCAAAGGCATATTTTAGGAAGTTTAACCCAGGAAGCAGAATTCGTTGCACGAAAACACCAAAAATGTCATTATCCATTTGGCAGATTAGATCAATGTTTAAAATTGCAAGTAATGAAGCCAGGAGTGGTGTTGCATACGTGTAATGACAGCACATGGGAGGCAGAGGCAAGAGGATCAGGAGTTCATTCTGGAGTTGGGGTGAAAGCCTGGGCTACAAAAGACCCTGTCTCAATTTTTTAAAAAAAGAAAAAGAAAACAAACAAACAAAACCCAAGCAGAATGTGATGGCACATGCCTTTAATCTCAGCACTGGGGGGGGGGGGGGACAGATGCAGGCAGATTTCTGTGAGTTGGAGGCACCACCACCGCCCTGTTTAAGATTTACTTTATTTTGTCAGAGGTGGTGTAATCCTTTAATCCCAGCACTCAAGAGGCAGAGACAGGCAGATCTCAGTGACTTCAAGGCCAGTCTGGTCTACAGAACTAGTTCTAGAACAGCCAGGGCTACACAAAGAAACCTGTCTGAAAAAAAAGAGATTTATTCTATTTTGTATGTATAACTGTTTTCCTTGCATGCAAGTCTGTGCACCATGTGCACACCTGGTGCCCTCAGAGGTCAGAAGATGACGTCATATCCCCTGGAACTAGAGTTATGGACAGTTATGTAGATGCTGAGAACTGAACCCCAGTCATCTGCAAGAAGAAGTCCTCTTAACCACAGACCTGTCTTCCCAGCCCTCATGAGTGACAATTTTTTATTTAAATCTAGATATGCTTTGGGGGATAAATATTGAAAATATCAATTCCAGAAAAAATAAATACATTTTATATTTTAAATACTTAGCTATTGTTCCTTGTTATTTCTAGAAACCCATAGTATACTGAGGAACTGGGGCAAGAGGAGCACTTGAGCCCAAGAGTTTGGGAGTCAACTTGGAATAACACAGTGAGATCCAATCTCTTAGCAACATCAGGTTAATAATAAAGGGGTTAATAACAAACATGCATTCATTTAATACAAAGTCAATTATGGCTGCTGATAAAGACAGCTTTGGAAAATACTATCAAAATTTTGATAGTCAAATGCAATTATGAAACAACTGAATATATTAAAAACAATTTGATAATGCATGTATAATTAAAACAAAAAATCAGTGTAAAATACACATTTTTGTGATAGGTACAATGAGGCATTTCTCTTGTACTTTTGCTGAAAAACTATACCCTTTTTACCCTAGCAATGTACTCACCAAACTCATTCCAAAAGTATATAGTAACAAATACTTCCCTAGGATTAAAAACCTAAAAACCTATTGTGAAAAATCATATTTCTAGAAATCAAATTTTAAACTTACAAAGGTAGACCCGGTGACAATTTTGTTTTGTTTTGTTTTTTTTTTTTTGTTTTTCGAGACAGGGTTTCTCTGTGGTTTTGGAGCCTGTCCTGGAACTAGTTCTTGTAGACCAGGCTGGTCTCGAACTCACAGAGATCCGCCTGCCTCTGCCTCCCGAGTGCTGGGCCCGGTGACAATTTTTAAAGATTTATTTATTTTTATCTTATGTGCATTGGTGTTTTGCTTGCATATATGTCTGTGTAAGGGTGTTAGATCCCCTGGAACAGGAGTTATAGCCAATTGTGAACTGTCATGTGGGTGCTGGGAATTGAACCTGGGTCCTCTGGAAGAGCAGCCAGTGCTCTTAACCGCTGAGCCATCTCTCCAGTCCCCAATTATTTTTTTTGACAGAAGCATGTGAATAATTTAAGCAGATTTTTTTTTATCTTGAGATAAGCTAGCATAAATTTTACCCATAAACTGACAGAACCGCTTTCCACTGAATGTAAAGGAGGTGGCATCAATGGTTATTTCCCCTTGCTTTTTTTGGAGAATGTCTCCTATAGCCCAATCTGATTTCAAATTCACTATGTAGCCAAGGATAACCTTAAACCTCTGATTCTCTTGCCTCTTCCTCCCTGGGACAAGCACTGTATCAACTGGGCTAGCCCTCCTATCTTATCATTACAGCTACTCTTCTAAGGGTATGGATCACTTGAGGCATCAGGGCTTTTTTTTTTTTTTTTTGGTTTTTCGAGACAGGGTTTCTCTGTGGTTTTGGAGCCTGTCCTGGAACTAGCTCTTGTAGACCAGGCTGGCCTCAAACTCACAGAGATCCACCTGCCTCTGCCTCCCGAGTGCTGGGATTAAAGGTGTGTGTCACCACCGCCCGGCAGGGCTTTTTTTTTTTCAACAAGAAATAATCAAATAATAATTTCTATCATGTAGAAAATATTCAATTAAAAAACATGATGATTGTTGGCATACATAAGAATGGTCTTGGATTAAGTAACTCCTTCTCTGGATGGTTTTAATGTTGACTAGTATAATCAAGGGCTTTAGAAATGGGTGACCCACATGTATGATAAAGGACTATAAATACATGTCCTAACTCAAGAATAAGATTAAGTAGAATGCTGTGTTTTGAATAACTTGAACTTGGCTAAGCAATCACATTCCAATATGCTTACACCCACATCACTGAGGTACTGAATTTTTTTTTCCTTAGTGAAAATGAATTTATTCACATTGACTCTTCCTTGTAGATCAGTTTCATATACAAAATGGCAGCTCATGTGTGCTGCTGGAACCCATGACTTTGATGACATTAGCAATATCTCACATATGGATGCTAATGGCATATGTTAGTACTACCTTAGTCTATGAAATATGAGGGAGATGAGAAAATTTCTAAAACAAACAAAATGGGTGCTCTTTATTATATGCAAATTGTACCTAAATTGATTTCAGACAAATTCTGAACATGAAAGTCACTTTTGGGAGAAGGAACATGGGTCGTGATCAAGCTGTGTGATAGTTTGTAAGCCTTGGGAAGCTGCCCTCTGACATCGTAAAAAAAGTTGTATTCATTTATCATCTTCCAAGCATAATCTAGGCTTCTGGCAAATTAGACCCAACCACTCTGTTCTACATTCACTTTCAGGGGGTGGGTGAACCCTCCTTGGGATTCTCAATTCCCTTTGAAACTCCGCCATTCTGGAACAACTTATGACTCTATGAAGGCTCAGGGTGTCCGGAATTGTGGAGTTTATGCCATGTCCTAAGTGCCCTCATCTCGACCTGGAATGGTTAGCTACAGAAACAAAGTCCCCCTTTGCTGGAGCTGTCCCCACTAGTTCCCCCCCCCCTCCTGCCCTCTGTATGGCCCTCTCCCGCGGCGGGCCTTCCCCATTGGCCAGCCAAACACAACCGACTGTAGCAGCCAATGGGAGCCGCCCTCTTGAACATTCAGAGGGTGGGTGCTCGTGGTGTGATGAGGGGAGGTTGGCGCCTGGTACGCGCCCCCTACATCTGGCAAGTCTTTGACAGAAACTGTAACACCCCTTACACACTCACACCCGTGCCCCGTGTCTGCCTCCTTTCAGCTGCATGAGTGCCCTCCATAAGCCACTGCGTGTACCGGTGTCTTGTCAGCGCCCTCCCCAATTCCTTAGGCCCCAAAGTGCACCTGCTCCCTCAATCAGACCGAACACCTCTTTATCCTAAGACTTGCGGAAGGCAGGGAACCACGGTGGCACAGCTGTCAGCTGCTGTGGAGCTGAAAGAGGAACCTCAGATCCACCACCTCCTAGTGCTGCACCGCACCCGAAGCTCTCCAGTGATGCCTTAGGGTACAACTCTCTTTGTCCTCCCCAGCTGCGCTCACTGTCCACTCACCCCATGCGCTCTAAGTTAAGTGGGGGTTGGAAGCCTGAACCCCACCACGGAACTAGGGGCAAGAAGGCAAGGCTATTCTGGGGTGGCGTGTGTCACCCTCCTCAGCCCTTCCCCGTTCTGCTTAGGCTTTCTCCCTCATGTGTCCCTGGGGTCCAGACAGGGGAGGGTCTAGGCGAAGACGCCGCACAGCCTGAGCCTGCAGTCTTGGAGCTCACACACCGGCAGAAGGAGGGGGCTTAAGGCGGGCAGGTTCTCCATTTCTTCTCTTGCAAGCTTTTGTGTCTGTGCCTTAGAGCTGCTAGGAGGGTGCACTGGGGAAGGAGGAGGGGTGCCTAGGGTGAGAGCACCCCCTTCAAGCGCGCGCGCACACACACGTTGCCGGCGCACGCACACACAGGCGGACACACACCAGACACGCACACGCGCGCGCGCGTGCACACACACACACACACACACGCACACACACGCACAAAGCTCTTTCGCCTTGAGCGCACTAACGTGGCCGCTTTCTTTGTGTGGAGCCCTCGACTGGGGTTGGGACCCCGGTCCTGTCCCGGGGAGATGGCGCAACCCATCTTGGGCCATGGGAGCCTACAGCCCGCTTCAGCTGCTGGCTTGGCATCCCTGGAACTCGACTCATCGATGGACCAGTATGTACAGATTCGTATCTTCAAAATCATCGTGATTGGGGACTCCAATGTGGGCAAGACCTGCCTGACTTTCCGCTTCTGCGGGGGTACTTTCCCAGAGAAGACTGAGGCCACTATCGGTGTGGACTTCAGGGAGAAGACCGTTGAAATCGAGGGCGAGAAGATCAAGGTGATCCAGCTGGTCAGGTCCGGGAAGGGAGGGACCTGGGAGGGGGTTTCGCTTGAGGTAAAGCTCTAGTGATAACAAATGTCTAGCTTTGGTTGTGTCGCCACCTGCCGAGCTCAAGACCCTGGTGGCATCCTCACCCCTTTTAGCTTCTTTCAGGGGTTCCGTCCCCACCTAACCCAATTTTCCTGGGAAGACAGAGTGGTTGCATTTTTACCCCTTGCCCTCGCCTTACAGCTCCTGCCTGCAAAAGCCGGTTTGAAATTGTCCTCAACCCTGAGAGGGAGAGACACCCCTGAGCACAGGAAGGCCTACCTAAAACATTTCTGGGATGTCTTGTGGGATGGATCCCAAAGCACTTTATACATCTTGAGGTCTTTTCTACCTCTTGGGTGCCAATAGGCTGCAAAAAAAAAAAAAAAAAAAAATCATCTTGACTAAGCCCTGTGACATTAAGAAGGCTGGGAATTTATGGAGCATGAAAACTGCTTTATTCTAAATTATAGTTTACTTTTAAGATTGGGGCTGAGTTGGAATGGGGATGGAGAAATGGTTGTGTCACAAAACCATGAGCCCTTTTAAAGATTGTCAGTTGCCCACTGAGCCTTCAGCATTCCCAAAACTTGTTCTTTGGAGGCAGTCCCTCTCAAATGCTTGTTTCTTTGCTTGCTTTGGGGAACCTAATGAACGAAGTGCCCATTGCTCATTCTGTCGGCATTGTCTTCAAAAGGCCCATCGGGAAAATGTAGCACAACTTATCTGAGGGCCAGGGGAAGTGCATTGACCTTCTCTCCATAGTTTATTAAGTAGGTCAAGTCAAAATATTTTGTATATTCATTTTGTGCAGTAAAAGAAGAAACTCAGTAAGACAGGAATATGTCAAATGCAGGGAGGGGGTGGCAGGAAGCAGGATATGGCAAGGGCAGCTTGGTGTGTCATGGAAATCTAAGAAGGCACCAGGGATACTAAAGACTAATTCCTCTAGACTCATAGCTGGCCTTTGCTTGTGCCAGTAGTTGGACCCCAGGTAGGGCCAAAGGAGAAGGCAAACTTCTTGCTGCGAAAACCGACTGAAGTAGCCACCTGTCCTGTCCTGTCTTCTAAGTGAAATGGAAAAGAGGAACTGGGGAACTGGAGGGGCTGATGAAACATCCCAAATTGTGCAAGTTTTCTTGGTGATTAAAATGATCTCAGAAAACAAGCCAAGACACTGCACTTCAGAAAGACTGGTAGGAGATAAGGAAGAGTGAGCTTCTGGGTCGGAGAGATAGTACATTCTTTTGAACTTGTGATCTTTTTTGCTTCTTCCACTTCTGAGGAGACAGGGATTGCTTCATGCCCTTTTAAAATCAATGCAGGTGTCTGTCGCTTTCTTTTTCAAGGACTCTCATGTTGAATGTTCGCACAAGTCAGGGCTTCTTTATGGTGTCTAGTTTCTCTAATATATGCCTACTAGATGCTGGAAAGTCTAAGACATGGTTTGTTTGCTTTTTTTTTTTTTTGCCAAAGTAGAAATAAACAAATGGATGCATTTTGAAACACCTTAAAAATCATTCATGTTTAATGTTATAGCTTATTTAAAAATCAAGTGTTACAAGGAGCTAAAGAGTTCCCTGGGCTTACAGGTCAGGGGAGGGTGCTAAAGTCATCTGGAATTTGAGTGGTGGGAAAAAGAAAGTATGTGGGGGAAAAGGAAGATGAGGGGGGAGAATTGGGGGAGGAGAAATGAGGGGTGGGAGGTGAATAGTGGATGAAGTCATTACCCAAATGCCCTTGGGGAGTGTTTTTAAACCATTCCTCCTCTAGTGTCACCCCTCTATTTAGCCAACTGGGTCTCAGAGTCTCTGCCAAATATCCCAGACTTTTTCCCCCAGAGGACAGAGCCTGTGACAGTGTGACTCACTAGAAACAGAGATCAGCACAACACCACGTGCAGATAAGTGCTTAATATGGGCTTTTGGGAGAAGGTGATATTTTCAAGAGGACAATGCCTTATAACACAGTTCAAAGAGGAACCTCTGAGGACAAATTCTCCAAGGACCATCAGGGGAGTGTGGGACCTGGGAGATGCTGAACTTGCTCCCTTGTAAGCTGTTGAAACAAGAAGGCTCAAGCAGGCCAATGAGAGATGAGTGTGTCTGGAAGACGGCAGAGCATGGCACCTGGCAGGAGATCAAGAAAGAAGTAGATTGTGCCTCATGCTTTGACTGCTTGCAGGAACAAGTGCCAAAACCTGGTTTGAAGATGACTGGATGACTGAGTGTCCTAGCTAGTCGCCCTTTCGGGGGGAGAGACAAAGGTACAGTGGGGTAAGCTGAGGCAGCCCTAGAGTTTAGCCAGCAAGAGTAGGCTCTCAGATTATAAAGTAGAAGCCCAGGCAGGGGAATGGCTTTTCTCAGTTCTGGAATAGGGCATGGCCTCTTCCAGGCTTGTTCCCGATTGTGTCTCAGGGGTGGCACACATGACAACCTCTGCTGGGGATGCCTGATTTGCCATATTCAGAACCACATCTTCCGTATCAGGGCTATCCTTAGGAGTCTGAAGTCCCATTTCTTTCTTTCTTTTTTTCTTCTTTTATTTTTCGAGACAAGGTTTCTCTGTGGCTTTGGAGCCTATCCTGGAACTAGTTCTTGTAGACCAGGCTGGCCTCGAACCCACAGAGATCCGCCTGCCTCTGCCTTCCGAGTGCTGGGATTAAAGGCGTGCGCCACCACCGCCTGGCTTTTGAAGCCCCATTTCTTTCCCCCAATCACCATGTGTCTTCTTGTACCTCATACCTTTTACAATCCAACGTTTCCTGGTTAACACATACTCAAGAAACCCCCCATGGCAGCTAGAGAGGTAACTCAGAAGTTAACAGCTCTTGAACCCAGGCCCTCTGCAATAACAAATGCTTGGGGACCTGGGTTCAATTCTCAGCACCCTCAAGTGACTCATAACCATCCATAACTGTAGTTTCAGGGAATGGAGCACCTACATGTTCACCACAAAAAAAAAACCATACACACACAATAAACCTAATATAAAATTCAAAAGAAATGCCTCCAATAATTAGGGAATAATAATTGAAAACTTCTATTTATTGGGGCCGGAGAGGTAGCTCAGTGGTTAAAAACACATATTGCTCTTTCAGAGGACTCTGTAATTCCAGCTTTAGAGATACCTGATGCCTCTGACCTCTGCAGACACATTCATTAATGTGCACATACCTACACGTAACTACAAATAATAAAAATAAATCTAAACTAAACAAAAAACCTTCTGTTTATTGACTAAACAAAGTCCAAGCTAGTTATTTTATGTCTTACTTGATATGGCAGCCCTAGGAATTAAGATTTTAAAATACTTTTAATTTAAAAAGATCTACATGCAGTATGTGTGAACATTTGTGCATACACACGTACGTGTGTGTTTGTGTGCATGTGAAGCCACATGTATTTCACAGTGCACATGTGAAGGTCAGAGGATAACTTGTAGAATCTGTTCTCTTTCCACCTTGTGAGTTTCAGGAATCAAAGTCAGGACATTAGGCTGGGTGCCAAGTGCTGAACCATCTTGCCAGCCTAGAATTGGGATTTTTATCATTCCCTTTAGACAGAGAAGGAGACCAATTTTGAGAGAGATGAAGTAGCTCGCCCACAGGCACAGGGATCTTTTGTGATTGCTAGGCTTTTTACTTCTTTTTTTAAATATTTTATTGGTTTTTCAAGACTGGGTTTCTCTGTGTAATATCCCTAGCTGTCCTGGAACTAGCTCCATAGATCAGGGTGGCCTTGAACTCACAATGATCGGCCTGCCTCTGCCTCCCCGAGTGCTGGGGTTTAAAGTAAAGGCCTGTTCCACCCATATTCACGATTGCTAGTGTTTCAACTGAGACCCAGAGCCCATGTTCTGTACATTGAGCTCTACTTTCTTTTTTTTTTTTTTTTTTTTTTTTTTTTTTTGGTTTTTCGATACAGGGTTTCTCTGTGGTTTTGGAGCCTGTCCCGGAACTAGCTCTTGTAGACCAGGCTGGTCTCGAACTCACAGAGATCCACCTGCCTCTGCCTCCCAAGTGCTGGGATTAAAGGCGTGTGCCACCACCGCCCGGCTTGAGCTCTACTTTCGAAGGTAACATCAAGCCCCCTCATTGGGAGTGATGCTAGACTACCAAGCAGTCAGTCTTACTGAGTATAAGCAAGGAACCCAAGGCTAGGGCCCAAGGATCCAAGAGCCTTCACGTTGTCTTCTTCAGGTTGGGGGCATAGTTCACTGGTAGAATGTGTGTTTGGGCTATGTGAGGCTTTGGCTCATAGCCCCAGCACCACTAAATAAATAAAATAAAATTCGAGCAAGAAATCTCTTTTGCTTGCACTCAAGACACTCAAGAGAGCGCTTGGAGTTTGCTTTTCACACCTGGGCTGTCTCAGTTTGGGCATGAGAATTACAGGTGTTCAGAGCTAGAAAAGACCTTGGGAAAAAGTCTCAAATCCAAAGTCCTCATTTTATAGGTAGGGAACTGGAACTCAGAGTGGGAAAGCGACTTACCTTAGATCAAACAAGATCAAGCCTAATCCCTTTTCTGCCACTCTTTCTGGGTTTCCCATTGCCGGGCTTATAAGAGTACATAAGTCTTAAGTCCATTTAACCCAGAAGGTTATCTGTGAGAACAACATGGAGGGACCCAACAAAGGAAAGCTGCCAGCTTTTCCTGATCAATCTAGGAAAGATGGAGTCATATTCCAACTCTCAAAGGAAGGGAGGAGCTTTTCTTAATAACATTGATGGGCATTGCGTTGAATCTGTTTTTCTTATAACCTAATAATTATGCATTATGTATGTGTCACCTACAGGTTTAGCTAAACCATTTTGCATCTGTCTCGGGCTAACAGCATCAGAAACCAATGAATAGGGCTAGGAGGGTTTAGGCATTGCTGAACCATTCTTGGTGACATTTACAGAAAGTAGCCCTTCTGTCTAGCTTGGGTCCTCCTACACGCTGAGCACTATAGCAGCGGCTCAGCCATGGCTATAGACAGGCATGACCCAGATGCAGGGTTCTCCCCATCTGCTTATCCCTGGGGAAAACACCTTCCTGTGTTATATTACTAAGTGCAAGGCGGCTGAGCTCAGTGTTCCTTACAAGTTGCCTACGGTCAGAATGACGTCATGTTTTCTGTGGGGCCTTCTAAGCTTCCATCTTCTGCCAGATAGCTTAACTGGTTAACTATACATCACTGTGTGTGTCCCTTGTTGCCTTCCCCTTTCTCTTCCTCTCCCTCCCTCTTCTCCTCTTTCCCTTTAATTTTTCCCTTCCCCAGTGTGGATGCATGTGTGCATGGGTGTCTGTCTGTCTGTCTTTGTCTCTGTCCTTTTCATTGCATCGTGTGTCATCTTTGTGTATGCATGTTTTTTAGATACATATGGTACATATGGAACAGTCCAGCTAATTAATAAAAAGATTTCTTTTAATTGAGTGGTAGTGGCCCACAGCTTTAATCCCAGCACTCAGGAGGCAGAGGCAGGTGGATCTCTGTGAGTTTGAGGCCAGCCTGGTCTATAGAGCTAGTTCCAGGACAGCCAGGGCTATACACAGAAACCCTTTCTCAAAAAACAAACAAAAGATTTCTTTTAAACTTTCCCCGCCATCCTTGGGAGTATCCACCAAAAGTTGTAAATCTTTCTTTCTTTCTTTCTTTCTTTCTTTCTTTCTTTCTTTCTTTCTTTCTTTCTTTCTTTTTATTTGTACGTTTGCCTTCTGCCATTGGCCTTCAACAAAAAGACATTTGTAGCTCATCTATAAAATGATGCCAGATATGTCTACTAGTTAAAAGAAATACCCAGGTCAGCTAAGAGTATATGTAGGGGATGGAGGGCTTGCTGAAGCTCATTCAAGGCCGGATGTGGCAGCTCTCCACCCCATGCCCCTCAGCCTTTGCCCATCACCCCATTAATCTGGGCCTATCCAAGCTACTCATGGCAAGATAATGCATCTTTCTCCCTGCCTCTTCCCACTAACTGCCCTTACCCTGTTTCGGCTTCTAGAGCCAAGCTTTCCAGAATGCAAACCAGTAGACCCAAGGCACAGTACTAAAGGTTGATGTGCTCTCTGAGACAATGATAACAACTAATATTCATTGAGCATTTCACATCTTACAAAAACTTCTTCTCATTTATTATTTCATTGGATCATCTTAGCAGCCGCAGAGAAGCCCAGCTTCCCACTATAGAGACGAGGAAATTATGGCTTCATTTACTCAGCTACTGAATAGAAGCCAGAGTGCTGTCTTTCCAGCTGTACTCACTGTATACAGTTGGCCTTCTGTACTCAAGGGGTCCAACTAACTGAAAAGAAAATGTTTAGAGAAAGAAGCAGGGACTGGAGATATAGCTCTGCTAGTATAGTGCTGGCCTAGCAAGGATGAGGCCCTGAGTTCAATCCCAGTGACACATAATCCTGGCCCGGTGAGGTATACCTGAAATCCTAGCACCCGGGGAATAGAAACAGAAAAATGAAAACTACAGGGTCATCTTGTATTTGGCTAAATAAGTTTAAGGCAGGCCAGCCTGATCTAGATGAGATCTTCTCTCTCTCTCTCTCTCTCTCTCTCTCTCTCTCTCTCTCTCTCTCTCTCTCTCTCTCTGTGTGTGTTGTGTGTGTGTGTATACGTGTATGTGTGTGTGCACATGCACACACATGAATCTACCTAAACATATACAGACTTTTTTCTTCTTCCCTAAACAATACATTAGATCAAGTATTTTTGATCACTTGCATCGTATCAAATATTATAAGAAGAGATACTTTAAAACATGTAGAAAGGCCAGGAGTGGTGGTGAATGCCATTAATCCCAGCACTCAGGAGGTAGAGGCAGGTGGATCTCAGTGAGTTCGAGGTCAGCCTGGTCTACAAACTGAGTTCTAGGACAGCCAGAGCTGCTACACAGAGAAACCTTGTCTTGAAAAACAAACAAATGTAGAAAGAGATGTATGCAGGGTAATATGTAAGCAGTACACTGTTTTACAAAGGGCATTTGATCTTCCATAATGTGGGCATCTGGGGAATTCTGGAATCTGTATTAGGCAGGTCATGCATGTCCAAGAAATGCCACCAAAACATAGCAGATGAGGATGCTGAAGTAGAGAAAGGACATACAACTAGCAGGAGATTTGGGGAGAGATTTGTATACCAGTTGGTTTGACTCCACTGTACCATACTGGCCCTCTGAGAGTGATGAGCATCCCAGGCATGAGTAGCTAAGGGGTAGTCCTCAACCATGTCCACTGGGAAGAAAAGAAAGAGGAGGTGGGCCGGGAGGTGGTGGCGCATGCCTTTAATCCCAGCACTCGGGAGGCAGAGGCAGGTGGATCTTGGTGCGTTCAAGGCCAGCCTGGTCTACAAGAGGTAGTTCCAGGATAGGTTCCAAAGCTACAGAGAAATCCTGTCTTGAAAAACCAAAAAGAAAAAAAGAAAGAAAGAAAGGAAGGAAGGAAGGAAGGAAGAAAGAAAGAAAGAAAGAAAGAAAGAAAGAAAGAAAGAAAGAAAGAAAGAAAGGAAAAAGAGAAAAAAAGAGAAGGGGAAGTATCTTCTTTCATTCCCTAGCAAGGATGAAAGGACAGTAAGGGTGCTGAGGACAGGAAAACTGCATCCCTAGACACAGAACCCATTCCATGCATCCAGTGAGCCTGACTGACGTACTTCCCTTTTAGAGGTTTTGAGGCCATACCTGCTAGTTCTGTTTTCTGCTGGGAGTAGCCTGCTTCCGGGCTTATGTCTCATCAGAGGCAGGGGTGCAAAAACTTCGAATGCAGTTTATATAGAGCTGGAATTAGAACAGTAACTGCCCCTGAACTCCCAAACGTCGACATGAAAGCTTCAAGGCTTTCTTTGTAGCTTCAGAAAGGCAGAGGAGAACTCCAGCAGAGGGGCTCTCCCTACAGTTCTGGCAACTTGGGTGGTTGTACACAATTAGGAAGCCAAGGAAAAGCCAAACACTCAACCTTACTCAGTTCAAACACCTCACACATTCCCACCCGTGTTCCTGCAGGTATTTTTAGAATCCTGAGCTCATGGTGTTAAAGCATCTGCCACATGCCTGAGGGCCGACAGGGATTCAGCTTCACTAAGAGGCGAGAGTTAAGACTACTGGAGAGTGGGGGTGGGAAGTGGAGAGCGGGAGCCAAGTGGAAATGATATTCCTGTACTAGGCCTGTTTTCTTCCCCCTGACCTCCATCCCTCTCTCCATCTGCCTCTCTTCCTTCCTGCTCAGAGCACCAGAGAGGTAGAGGGAATAAAATCATTTTTTATTTTTTGGTCTCTGCTTACAGGGGCTTTTTGCTTCTGTGTATAACCAAAGTGGGATGCTTTCTCTGAAATGGTCCGGCAGATACCTGAGCTGTCCTACTGCTGGTAGTTCTAGGGGCTCAGGCCAATACTGCTGTTCATCATCACCACCTCAAAGCTGAAAAAGACTGCCTACAGTTTAGTCAACGAGAGACCGGCAGCACTGACGGAATAAAAAAGACACACGTGTATTCTAAATGGAATGGTGTAGACCCCAAGGCAATCGGAATTCCTAAGAAAAGAGAATTAGAGAGAAGTTATAAGAGATTTGCAGATGGGGGAACTGGAGAGATGGTTCGTACTTAAGAGCATTGGCTGGCTGCTCTTTCGGAGGTCTGGGGTTCCATTTTCATCTGGAAATACCTGCAGGAATACAGGTGGGAATGTGGGAGGTGTTTGGACCATCTGTAATTCCAGTTCCAGGGGGATCTGTTTTTCTCTTCTGGTCTCTTTAGGGACTGCATGCATGTGGTACATAGGCACAAATGCAGGCAAAACATCCATACATATAAAATAGAAATAATAAAATAATATATCTTCCAAATGAAAAACAAATGAAGATATGAACCAAGCATGGCGACTCATGCCCTTAATGCCAGCATTTGGGATGCAGAGGCAGGTGGATCTCTGTGAGTTCAAGGTCAGCCTGGTCTACAGAGGGAGTTCCAGGACAGCCAGGATTAAATTGAGAGACCCTGTCTCAAAAAAAAAAAATCCCTCCTCCCCTAAAGCAAGATTTGAAAATTTGAGAATGAAGGTAGAAGCACAAGTTGAGTCTTCAAGAATGGGTGAGATTGGGATCAGGATCTACTATGGAAGGATGGACTAGTGGGTACAGTCATAGAGAAAGATGTGGCCAAGCATCTTGAACCTAGGTAGGAATAGGTCAAATTAAGACAGACTGAAATATTTCCATTTGACAGCACATGCAGTATAAGGCCACCATAATTTCCTAAAAAGGAAGATGACATACAGGTACAAGCACGGGATGGAGGTAGCTAGTGTGACAGCAGCATTTAGGGAGCAATGGAGTGGAGACATTCAGGAACCAAATGACTGCTGTAGTCCGGAAACAGAGAGAGGAGAGCCTGACCAGGGTTCATGAGAATCCAAATGGAAGCTGAGGCTGATGGTAAATATTGGGCAACCCCAACACTAGAAGACTGAGATAGAAAGACTGAGGCCAGGCCAGGCGAGAAGTGAGCTCCACTAAAAGATGCTAGAGGTTAATGAAGCAGAGCCAGGACAATGGAAACTGATGTCCGAAATTATGGTCTTAGAAGATCTTCACTCCGTAAAGAGATTCAACTATATTCCACAGATTATACTCACAGACGGCTAGTTCCAAATAAAGAGTAGAGACTTCATTTGAAGAGTCAAAGTAGTCAAGCAAGAGGCCATAACAAAATTTGGCTTTATATCTGAGAATTTTATAGGCTCTTGAGATCAGCATTCTGAGCATAAATATCTCTTGTCCCAGACCCTGAATATATCACAGAAAATAAAACTGGGCTTGGATATATGTTGACTTCCCCTGGGAATTATGTCTCTGCATATGTTAATGATACCAGATTTTTCTCTTCATAATTTGGCCTTTATCCCAAAAGCCAAGATGCAGAAGAAAAATAGAGTGAATTAAATTAACTTTTACATAACAAAGACATAAATTTAAAAATAAATTGAAAAGCAGGCATGGTGGCTCAAGCATGTAATTCTAGCACTAGGGTGAATGAGACAGGTGGATCATGAATTTGAAGTCAGCCTTGGCTATATAATTAGATCTCATTTAAACAATCAAATGAACTAGATGGCAAGGTATTTGTTTGCTTGGTTTGGTTTCGTTTTTCTAGACAGGGTTTCTCTGTCTTCCCTGGCTGCCCAGAACACACTTTGCAGACCAGACTGTCCTTGAACTCACAGAGAGCTGCCTGTCTCTGTCCCCACCCTCAGTGCTGGGACTAAAGGTTTATACCAGTACCACCCGGCAATGGTGAGACTTTTAACACTAGTTTTGCTTTGCTGATGGCAGTAAAGCAGGCTCTTGTATAGTCCAGGCTGGCCTCCAACTTGCTATGGAGCCAAATATGGCCTGACTCATCTTAGTTTTTCTTTTTTTCTTTTTTTTTTGTTTTTTTTTTTGTTTTTTTTTTTTGTTTTTTTTTTCGAGACAGGGTTTCTCTGTAGCTTTGGAGTCATCTTAGTTTTTCTAATTGTGTAATACAAGTTAGGTTAAGAAGGTACATCCTATAAGCCAGAGCTCAGGAAGGTGAGGTGAGGTAGAAGGATCACTAGTTTCAGGCCAGCTTTATATATATATATATGTATATATATATATATATGTGTGTGTGTGTGTGTGTGTTAAGACCTTGTCTCAAACAACAATGACAACAACAACACTACAAAGCAACATGTATTTTAAACCATAAAATTAGGGCAAAGAAAAAGAACAAAGACAATAAATATTACCTATATTCAAATAGCCATTAATATTCTGGTATATACAATTCTAGATTTTCCTGCAAACATTTGTGTTTAATGTTTTAAAATTGAGATTATATCATAAGAGAAAACATTTGGGGCCAGTTAAAAATTGAACATACCAGCCCTGAAATATATGTTATTTCTCTTTCTCACTTTCTCTTTCTGGTCTTTTATTTTATTTTTATTCTATTTTATTGATATTTATTGAGTTCTACATTTTTCTATTCTCCTCTCCCTGACTCTCCCCTTCCCCCTTCAATCCTCCCCCAAGGTCCCCATGCTTCCAATTTACTCAGGAGATCTTGTCTTTTTCTACTTTCTACTTCCCATGTAGATTAGATCTATGTAAGTCTCTCTTAGTGTCTTCATTGTTGTCTAAGTTCTCTGGCATTGTGGTTTGTAGGCTGGCTTTCTTTGCTTTATGTTTAAAAACCACCTCTGAGTGAGTACATGTCATAATTGTCTTTCTGTGTCTGGGTTACTCACTCAAAATAATGTTTCCTAGCTCCATCCATTTTTTTTTTGCAAAATTCAAGCTGTCGTTATTTTTTTCTGCTGTGTAGTACTCCATTGTGTAAATGTACCACATTTTTTCTTATCCATTCTTTGATTGAGGAACATTTAGGTTGTTTCCAGGTTCTGGTTATGACAAATAAAGCTGCTATGAACATAGTTGAGCACATATCCTTGTGGTATGATTGAGCATTCTTTGGATATATACCCAAAAGTGGTATTACTGGGTCTTGAGGAAGGTTGTTTCCTAATTTTGTGAGAAATCGCCACACTGACATCCAAAGGGGTTATACCAGCTTGCATTCCCACCAGCAATGCAGAAGTGTTCCCTTTACCCCACAACCTCTCCAGCATAAGTTGTCATCAGTGTTTTTGATTTTGGCCGTTCTTTCAGGTGTAAGATGGAATCTCAGAGTTGTTCTGATTTACATTTCTCTGATGACTAGGGATGTTGAACATTTCCTTAAGTGTCTTTCAGCCATTTTAGATTCCTCTGTTGAGAGTTCTCTGTTTAGATCTGTACTCCATTATTTTAATTGGATTATGTGATCTTTTGATGACCAACTTCTTGAGTTCTTTGTATATTTTGGAGATCAGACCTCTGTCTGATGTGGGGTTAGTGAAGATCTTTTCCCATTCTGTAGGCTGTCGGTTTGTCTTTTTTTTTAAAAAAAATATTTATTTATTTATTTATTTATTTATTTATTATGTATACAATATTCTTTCTGTTTGTATGCCTGAAGGCCGGAAGAGGGCACCAGGCCTCATTACAGATGGTTGTGAGCCACCATGTGGTTGCTGGGAATTGAACTGAGGACCTTTGGAAGAGCAGGCAATGCTCTTAACCGCTGAGCCATCTCTCCAGCCCCTCTCATTTTGTCTTGTTGACCATGTCCTTTGCTTTACAGAAGTTTTTCAGTTTCAGGAGGTCCCATTTATTAATTGTTTCTTTCAGTGTCTGTGCTGCTGGGGTTATATTTAAGAAGTGATTCCTGTGCCAATGCATTCAAGTGTACTTCCCACTTTCTCTTCTATAAGGTTCAGTGTGTCTGGCTTTATGTTGAGGTCTTTGATCCATTTGGACTTGAGTTTTGTGCATGGTGATAGATATGGGTCTATTTTCATTCTTCTACATGTTGCTATCCAGTTATGCCAGCACCACTTGTTAAATATGCTTTCTTTTTTTTTTCCATTTGATATTTTTTCCTTCCTTGTCAAAGATCAGGTGTTTGAATATGTGTGGATTGATATTTGGGTCTTCTATTGGGTTCCATTGGTCCTCCTGTCTGTTCTTATGCTAATACCTGGCTGTTTTCAGTACTGTATCTCTGTAGCAGAGTTTGAAGTCAGGGATTGTGATGCCTCCAGAAGTTCGTTTATTGTACAGGATTGTTTTGGCTATCCTGGGTGTTTTGCTTTTCCCTATGAAGTTGAATACTGTTCTTTCGAGGTCTTTGAAGAATTTTGCTGGGATTTTGATGGGCATTGTGTTGAATCTGTAGATTGCTTTTGGTAAGACTGCCATTTTTACTATGTTAATTCTGCCTACCCAAGAGCATGGGAGATCTTTCCACTTTCTGGTGTCTTCTTCAATTTCTTTCTTCAAAGATTTAAAGTTCTTGTCATACAAGTCTTCCACTTGTTTGGTTAGAGTTACTCCAAGATATTTTATGCTGTTTGTGGCTATTCTGAAGGGCATTGATTCTCTGATTTCTTCCCCAGCCCTTTTATCATCTGTGTACAGGAGGGCTACTGATTTTTTTTTTGAGTTAATCTTGTATCCTGCTACATTGCTGAAAGTGTTTATGAGTTGTAGAAGTTCCTTGGTAGAATTTTTGGAATCACTTATGTAAACTATCATATCCTCTATCTGGTCTTTTAAGACAGGGTTTTTTTTTTTTCTTTTTCATGTAGCCCAGGCTACATGAACTCACAGAAAGCCTTTTGCCTTACCCTTGAGTGCTGGAATTGCAGCTGTGAATTGGCGCAAAAATGACTTTTAGCGTATGTCTCTCTCTCTCTCTGTGTGCTATTCATCCCATAATGAACATTTTTTCCTTCGGTAAAAATAACACTGTGATCAAGATATTTTCATACAATTTGTGAGTATCTTTTCAATGTCTATAGAATAGATTGCTGGAAGTAGGATTACAGGTCTTAAGAGTTGTGAACATTTTTAAGATTATTGATAAAATTTTCACATTGTCCTCCAGGAAATTTGACCCATTTGTGAACTATTTCTATTAATTTAAAAAAGATTCATTGTTTCATGTGCATGAGTGTTTTCTTTGCATGTATGTAAAGTGCATTATGTGTATGCCTGGTACTAGCCAAGGTCAGAAGAGGGCATCCAGTCCTCAGGGACTGTAGCTTGAGGCAGTTGTGTGTTTACTTATGAATGCATAGAATCAAATCTGGGTCCTCTGCAACAAGTGTTATTAACCACTGGGCCAACTCTCCAGTCCTGTGTACTCTTTTTAAACTACAATTCTTTATATTTTTCAACTTTGTATTTTCATTCATCAATTAATTTTTTTCCTTTCTTTTTCTCTCTCTCAGATCTCTCTCTCTTGTTTTTCAAGACAGGGTTTGTCTGTGTAGCCTTGGCTGTTCTGGAACTCCCTCTTTAGACCCCGTTGCCTCTACCTCTAAGTGATGGGATTAAAGGCATTTGCCACCACCACCCGGCTTCATGCATCAATTTCAAGAAAAAAAAAAAACTTAACAAACTCTAAAACATCTCTCTGAGCTTTGATAGGTCCATTCAGCTGATCTGTCAAGGACTTATTGCTATAACAGGACTTGTTACCTCATTTTCTAATGCGTTAAGACTATGCTTTTTCTCGTCTCCTCATGTTTCCTTTTCCAACTTCACATGTGGGTTTTTGTTGCAGGTTCAGGTGTGGGACACAGCAGGACAGGAACGCTTCCGTAAAAGCATGGTGGAGCACTACTACCGCAATGTGCATGCCGTGGTCTTTGTCTATGACGTCACCAAGATGACCTCCTTCACCAACTTAAAAATGTGGATCCAAGAATGCAATGGGCATGCTGTGCCCCCACTAGTCCCAAAGGTGCTTGTGGGTAACAAGTGTGACTTGAGGGAACAGATCCAGGTACCCTCCAACTTAGCCCTGAAATTTGCTGATGCCCACAACATGCTCTTGTTTGAGACATCAGCCAAGGACCCCAAAGAAAGTCAGAACGTGGAATCAATTTTCATGTGCCTGGCTTGCCGACTGAAGGCTCAGAAATCCCTCTTGTATCGTGATGCTGAGAGGCAGCAAGGCAAGGTGCAGAAACTGGAGTTTTCACAGGAAGCTAACAGTAAAGCTTCCTGTCCTTGTTGAAACCAAATAGTGTAAATACAAGAGAATTAACATTGGAATTTTTTTCTTTCCCTTTTTTTCTGTGCCTGCATAATGCTGACACCTGCTTGTTTCCATACAAACTGATATCAAAATAAACTTTGTATAGATTATCACATGCCTTTATGTCTTGCTTTCTTCTAGGAAGACTTTCTTGTTGTTGTTTGGAGTGCTGAGGCTAGAAGCTAGGGCCTTGCATCTGGTAATAAAGAACTCTGCCACTGAGCTACATCCCTAGCCACAAGAAGAGTTTTTTTTGACAGTCATAAGTATTTTTTCTGTTTGTCTGTTTCCTTTTTTTTTGTTTAAGACAGAGTCTCGCTGGGTGGTGGTGGTGCATACCTTTAATCCCAGCACTTGGGAGCCTGGTCTACAAGAGCTAGTTCCAGGACAGGCACCAAAGCTACAGAGAAACCTTGTCTCGAAAAAATAAATAAATAAAAAAGATAGAGTCTCACCATTCAGCTCTGGTTGTCTTGGAACTCACTCTATACACCAGGCTGGCCTCAAACTCATAGAGATCCGCCTATTTTTGCCTCCCATGTGCTGGCATCAAAGGCAAGGCATGAACCACTACCTCTGGCTTTCTTTCTTTCTCTTTCTTTCTTTCTTTCTTTCTTTCTTTCTTTCTTTCTTTCTTTCTTTCTTTCTTTCTTTCTTTCTTTCTTTCTTTTTTGAGACAGAACCTATTTAGTCCTGGCTTTTCTGGAACTTGCTATGTAGATTAGGCTGGCCTCAAACATACAAGATCCTCTTGCTTCTGTCCCCCAAGTGCTGGGATTAAAAGGTATGTGCCACGTCACTTAGCTCTGTGAAGTCCTGAAAGGAGATGTGGATTTAACATTTCCTGCATTCCCTAGGTGTGCTCCTTAGATCCACCCCCAACTTTTCTAAAGTGTAAAAGTAGGCGGTCTTGCCAGTGGTGGCGCATGCCTTTAATCCCAGCAGTCAGGAGGAAGAGGCTGGCGGATCTCTGTGAGTTCGAGGCAGCCTGGTCTACAAGAGCTAGTTCCAGGACAGGCTCCAAAGCTACAGAGCAACCTGTCTCGAAAAACCAAAAAAAAAAAAAAAAAAAGTAGGCTGTCTCACAATTCCAGTTCTTTCGCAAAAAATTCTACTCTTCTCCCACATTTCACCTGTGACCCCCTCTCCTTTCTTGGATGAGGCAAGGCTCAAGCTAAGAAATACATATTGTGCAAAGGACGCCATGGAATATGTATTACAGGAAGAAACATCTCCTATGTTCAAAGACCCCGTGACCCAGTTACAGAATAATGCAATTACTTAGAAACAGGAATTCAACAACAGAGGGCTAGAGAGATGGCTCAGTGATTAAGAGTCCTTGCTGTTCTTAGAGAGGATGCAGGTTTGATCCCCAAACCCACATCATGGTTCACAACTGTCTGTAACCTCAGTTTTAGGCGATTCAGCCTCCTGTTCCTGAACTCAGGACCTCTGGAAGAACAGTCAGTGCTCTTAACCTCTGAGCCATCTCTCCAGCCCACAAAATAAATCTTTTTTTTTTTTTTTTTTTTTTTGGTTTTTTTCGAGACAGGGTTTCTCTGTGGTTTTGGAGCCTGTCCTGGAACTAGCTCTTGTAGACCAGGCTGGCCTCGAACTCACAGAGATCCGCCTGCCTCTGCCTCCCGAGTGCTGGGATTAAAGGCGTGCGCCACCACTGCCCGGCCCACAAAATAAATCTTAAAAAAATAAAATTAAGCAGTAGTGAGTACAAGGGTATGTTGAGAATATATACTCAACATCACTGACTGCTCCCTGAAAGAATAATCTAATTTATTTTAATATTTTTATTTATTTATTTGTGTGTGGGAAGTGCATAAGCATTCTGGTGTGGAGGTCACAGGACGGCCTGCAGGAGTTGATTCTCACCTTCCACCATATGGCTTCCAAGGATTGAACTCAGGTTATCACACTTGGCAGCAAATGTCTTTGCCTACTGAGCCATGTCACAGCCCTCATAGGTTTTTAAAAATATTTAACTATTTTATGTGCATTTGGTATGAGGGTGTCAGATTCCCTGGAACTGAAGTTACAGATAATTGTGAGCTGCCATATGGGTGCTGGGAATTAAACCCGGGTCCTCTAGGAGAGTAGCCTCTTAACCACTGAGTCATCTCCCCAGACCTGCCCTAATAGTTTTTGTGTACAAGTCTACATTATGTTTTTTTTTCTTTTTGCTAAATAAATTTATTTTGAAACATTTAATTTCTTTTTGTATTATTGTCCTAAAGGGTGCTGAGGTGGATGGCCTTACTGTCAGGTGGAACACTCTATTTGGTTTTTGGTGATTCTCCAGCAGGAGACTTCAATAGTTGTTTTTTATACATCTAGCTCTTTGTTCAACTGTAATCTAAAAATGTCTAGTAAAGGTCCCGGGCGAGTGTCCATGCTTGAAGATGCTCCTTTAATGGTCTTACTGGAATCCTGCTATGAGAGAGTCTTGAGATGACAGCTCCTGAGTTCTTTCCTGTTAGGCCTATGCAGCTCTGCCTCCAGACAGAAAATGTAACTCATTTCAGTGGGCTTCTCAAAGAAAGTCCTTTGGCAAGACCACCTGGCCTCAGGCTCATCACAATCACCAGTATGCTTCTTGTTTCCTGGCCTGGATCCCAGTCTTTAGTATTCCAGTAAGAGCTGGTTTTCTTGTCAGTTGCTCCTACCCTCTGCATTTTACCAACAGAGCTTGGGTTCTGTTGTCTGTTGACTTGATGACTAATGAAACCCTGGTTGGTATGCTTTTTTATGACTGAAAATCTTCCAGCCGTGACTCAGACTGTACTTGCTTGCTCAGAGGCTTGTAGCTAGCACGAGGATATATTGTGGCTAAGGTCAGTGATGTTAAGAACAGTCACCTCAATTACTAAGAGAGTCCGGGGTCAGATGCTGATCTAAGCACAACTGGCTAGGCTAAGGCAAGAAAAAATCTTTAGTCCAGAATAGCTGGATAAGCCCAGGAAAGGAACTAAGCCCACTTGGAATGGCATGGGCCCAGTTATGTACAGACAGCTTTCTAGAAAGCAAGGCTTAATTTCTACTATGTTTACTAGCAAATGCCTCTAAAGGTAGTTTATTATCTTGAAACACCAAAGGGGACAGAGTTGCTGCCTTCCTTCATTGCTCCTTCCTCCATTGGTCATTCCTCATCATCTTCCTGGAAGGGCACTTGCTCCTTTTGGAAAAAAAGGCTGGCTTAGGCTCTAAAACTACCTTTAGGTCTTTCTTTCTTTCTTTCTTTCTTTCTTTCTTTCTTTCTTTCTTTCTTTCTTTCTTTCTTTCTTTCTTTCTTTCTTTCTTTCTTTCTTCCTTCCTTCCTTCCTTCCTTCCTTTCTTTCTTTCTTTCCTTGCCTTTTTTTTTTTTGATTTTCAAGACAGGATTTCTCTGTGTAACAAACAGCCCTAGGGTCCTGGAACTAGTTCTTACAGACCAGGCTGGCCTCAAACTCACAGAGATCCACTTACCTCTGCCTCCCTCCCGAGTGCTGGGATTAAAGGCGTGTGCCACCACCTCCTGGATTTACACAGAGCAACCACCTGAGTTAAACTCTTGTTTTGATTCTAAGTCCTTTGGCTGTCTGTGCCTCTAAGGGCTGTGCATAGACATTAAGATTGATGAAATATTTCATCTGAGAGTTTCTTAGATTAGTGGATCTCAAATACTGGTTCAAGTTAACTGCAGTATCTCAATTACTTATAGAACAGATTTCCAAACCACTTTATCTAGAAGCTCAAAAGTGGTGTTCAGGAATTGGAATTTTTAAAATAGTCACAGATGATTCTGTGGTGTCCCCATGTCTATATGTGTATAGCTTTCCATAAGCTTCCTGACAAGCTCTAACAGCGAAACTGTCTTTCTTTAGCCACGTCGTTAAAGCCAGCTATGTGAATAGGACACTCTGGGTTCCCAAGGAACTCAGCCTGGTGAAGTGGATCCTTTCAGGCCCTAAGCAAGAAAAAAATGAAACCATTTTGGGCACACCCATTGTCCTTGGGCTGCTTGCCTGAAACTACTAGGCAAGAGCCTCTTAACTTCAAGAGACTTGGGAAAACTAATCCTGAGTATAAACACTTCCACATTGAGTGCCACTCTAGATGCAAGCGACAGAACTGACACTATAAGGAGGAGATACACGTCTACCACATGCCTCCTGTTGGTGAAGTTAGTGATGGCAGCAAAGTGGCTTTCTGACAGCTGAATGAATATTTCCTGGATGCTTGTCTAAGTAGCAGGAACAAATTCTGGCACTAACTCGGGCACTTAGACACCAGGAGCTAGGATATCCTTACTCAAGGAAATGACCTAAAGGTGCACTGACATTACCTCTTGTCCAATTACTAGGGCTTCGCTCTTCCTGGGAAGCCTGTGAACCTGCTATGTTAAGAACTATAGCATAGCAGCAGAGTGGAAAAAGCAGGGACACATAGGAAGCACTTGATCTGTGCAGGGAGGCAGCCTCTAAAGCCCGGTAAAGTAGCTAGTCCTGTTGCTTTGGGGGTATATTTATTGCCTTAAATCAGGATGCAGCTGAACCAGAATAAGAAATGGAACTTTAAGGCTGGCTCTGACTCTGTGGTTGGTATTTACTTTTCCCCAATAATTGAGTAAGCACTGTGACTTTGCATTTAATCTTACATGACCAGAGGAAGCTTTAGGCACAATCATGGTTAAAAAACCTGCTTTACTTGAGTCTACCCACAAACCCCATATGGAAATTCAGATACTTCAAATAAAAGGGTGCCAGGCAATGGCGGCATGTCTTTAATCCCAGCACTCAAGAAGCAGAGGGAGAGGCACATGGATCTTTGAGTTCAAGTCCAGCCTTCCTACAGAATGAGTTCCAGGACACTCAGGGGCTACACAGAGAAACCTTGTCTTAAAAAAACCAAAAAAATAAAAATAAAAAATGAAATCAAATAAAGGGGAGTACCTCAAATACTGTCCTGCTTATTCTTCTGGGGACCTCATTGAATGGAAACAATATCAGACTAGATGGCAAAAAGATTAGCTCTATTCTTCTCAGTTTGTGTGTAGATTCCTTGGGCAAGATCAATGAACTCAATTAATACAAGAACTGATGGACAAGACTTTCTTCAATTAATTTTACATATACACTGTAATTTTCACATTGAGTTGTGAAGAATTGATCAAAGCATGGTGCATTCATACTTTTTTAGATCAATATCAATAAATTTGTACAGTAATAACATGGTTTGTTATCTGGACTAGGGTAGTAAATTCTAGGGATGTCCTTACAGAGAAACATGGTGGGGGTGTAGTAACTATTGGAAGACAAGGGTTAAATCAAGGAGTTTGTTTACTCAATGTCACTGAAGCCCTAATGACCAGTCTCTTGTGACCAAGGCCATTTCCCAGCTTTGGAATGTGAAGGCTGTCCCTCCTGAGAGAATCCCATTATGATTTGTCACTGTGACTTGCTGCTGCCTCAAAAACACGAGTCAAATGGCCCTTCCCAAAGTTAGATATGCTTCAGTGGCTTGACATTAATCAATTGAAAAGTTTGGTTTATTTAGACATGGTAGTTCTTTTTTTTTAGGTTTATTATCTATACAGTGTTCTCCCTGCATGTATGCCTGCACACCAGAAGAGGGCACCAGATCTCATTACAGATGGTTGTGAACCACCATGTGGCTGCTGTGAATTGAACTCAGGACCTTTGGAAGAGCAGCCAGTGCTCTTTACCGCTGAGCCATCTCTCCAGCCCCGACATGGTACTTCGTGAGGACTAACTCTAGTTTCTGTTTCCCACTGAATTAATGACAGCTCTTAGATTATTATTGTTGTTGTTCTTGTTTTTTGAGAAAGGGTTTCTCTGTAGCTTTGGCTCTTGTCCTGGAACTCGTTCTGTAGACCAGGCTGGCCTTCAACTCACAGAGATCTGCCTGTCTCCCGAGTGCTGGGATTTAAGGCATGTGCCACCACTGCCCGACAACTCTTACATTATTATTTTTGGTTTTTTGAATTAGAGTCTCGCTCTGTAGCTTAAGCTGTCTAGAAACTCAGTATGTATCAGCTCAGGCTGAAACTCTCAATTCTTCTGCCTCAGTCTCTTGGGTGCTGGGATAACAGGCATGTACTACCACATCTAAGTACTACATGATGGTTTTAGCATTGGCTGTCATGCTTAATCCTCACAATAGCCTCTGAGGCACATAATGAGCCAAGCATTTTGCCTAGGGTTACGTGGCTGCCAAGCGTTGGATAGGGTAGAACCCTGTTATGCCTAACTGCACAGCCTGAAGCACAGTGCATACTTCCCTTACCCCACTCCATCTCAAACCTGAGAGGAGTAAACACTCTTGGGCCTGAGCTTATTGGCCCCATATCTGTGTCATTTAGGATAAGCAGAGTAGATGGGCATTGATACAGGATGCCAGGGCTTGAGTTGGTTAAATCATCCTTAGAATAGGCTTAGGCCTAGTACCTGGGAGTTCACAGGCACACAAAAATCAAAACATCCTAGGAGAGAAGGGAATGGCAAGGGATGGAAAATCTAGTTTTGAACTATAGAGCTTTTAAAGAAGAGGTACTTTACAGACACTTCTTGCACCATTTGGGAAATGGGATGATTTGTAAGATTCTTTCCAGTTCACTATTCGTTTGACAAATATAAGTATCAGGATTGAGCGCTACTTTTTATGGACATATGCATGTTAAGCTCACTATGAAGATAATGAAGATTTAGGCCAAAAGATAAGGATTATATGTTTGTCTACAAATCAGAAATCAGCTTTGAATAGTACAAATTTTCTGATAAAGAACATGCTCCAAGGGATAATTGTAGTTTGTTTAAATACACATATTCTTACTTATGAATGCCTTGGCTTGTTTCTAGTCAGCTTTTCTAACATAATTTATCCCACTTTAACTACATTTTGACTCTGGGCTTTTTACCTTTCTTTATTCTATACATCTTTCTTTCCTTCTTACTCCATGGCTGGCCCCTGGCGTCCTCTTCTCCTTTTCTAACTCCTCTTAGCTCTCTCCCCTAGATTTCTCCTCTTTATTCTCTGCATGGCAGCCCCACCTATCCCTCTCTCCTTCCTAGCTAATGGCTATTCAACTCTTTATTAGACCAATCAGGTGTTTTAGACAGGCAAATTAACACAGCTTTAGAGAATTAAACAAATGCAACATAAAAAGAATTCAACACATCTTTGTTCAAGACCATCCTTTGGCCAGGTATGGTGGCTCAGGTCAGGTTCCAGCATTCAGGAGGCAGAGGCACGCAGTCTGTGTGAGTTCAAGGCCAGCCTGGTCTAGTCCCAGGAAAGCCAAAGGTGTGTGGAGAGATTTTGTCTCCAAAAACAAACAAAAACATTGCTAGTGGCACGTTCAAGGCCAACCTGAGGGCTATGTGAGAATGTGCTCCAGCTTGGAGTAAAGCTCAGTTGGTAGAGTGTTGTCTAGCATGCATGAATCCCTAAGTTCCATCTTCAGCACCACCATAAAAAAAAAAAATCAATCAAACCCCCCAAACCCATCTTCTTGCTCCTCCCACCCCTCCAAAACACACCATTCCAAACAAAACAAATCAAAACCCAAACCTTTAGTAGTAAAAAGAAAATGCTGATTTTCCTAAAATGAGGCAGGGAAAGTGGTACTTCTACCATACAGATATAAGTACTTCCTGATAACGATGTTATCTTCCAGAATGATGTCACTCTAGTTTTCTCATACATAAAATAGGCTTGGAAACCATTTATTCAGGAATTTTGGAAGGTTAAAGAAGATAACTTTTAGATACTAGGCGGTAATGATGCACACCTTTAATCCCAGCACTCGTGAGGCAGAGATAGGTGTACCTCTGTGAGTCTGAGGCCAGCATGGTCTACAGAACAAGTTCCAGGACAGGCTCCAAAGCTACAGAGAAACCCTGTCTCTAAAAATAAAAAAAAAATGTACTAAAATTAAAAACTCTTTCCTACTAGAATGTGTTATAATGCATCTCATCAGATAGATTATGATAAAAAATATGAAACAGAGAAAATGGAGATCAAGGGTTAAAAAAACAACCTCAAGACTGAGTGACAATATCTTTAATCTTCAAGGAACATATTTTTTAATTATTTCAAAGCAAAGCCACTTACCCAGTGATACAACATGTTTTCAGAAATTAAAAGCATTTAAGTAGCCAAGATTTCTGGAAGTAAATTGCTGATAATAAAAACAAATTTCAGGGGGGCGGGCGGTGGTGGCACACGCCTTTAATCCCAGCACTTGGGAGGCAGAGGCAGGCGGATCTCTGTGTGAGTCTGAGGCCAGCCTGGGCTACAAGAGCTAGTTCCAGGACAGGCTCCAAAGCTATAAACACTGTCTCAAAAAAGAAAAAAAAATTATTCAGGGGGTGGAGAGATAGCAGTCGAGAGGACTGGCTGCTCTTCCAGAGGACCCTGGTTCAATTTCTGTTACCCACATGGCAGCTAAGCACCCACAACTGTGACTCTAGTTCCAGGGGACCCAACACCCTCACACAGACATACATGTAGACAAATCACCAATTCACATAAAAATAACTAAACTTAAATTTCCCCCATTTTTGGAGTAGGGATTCAAAATATAGCCCAGGCTAGCCTCAAAATATCTTCCTGCCCTGGCCTCTATCATGGTGAGATTATAGGTGCTCACCATGCTCAGTCAAAATCCTTCTGTTAATGAATTCCCATGCCTATGAATCCAACACTTGTGAAACTGACGCCGAAGGATCAAGAATTTAAGGTTGTTTGGGCCATTAAAGGCTAGAGAATGTTTAGCATATGTAAGGCCTTGGGTTCAGTCTTGAGTACCACAAAAAGGAATTCTCCTAAAAGTAAGAGCAATGTTTTTTTTCCAAATGAGATAACATAGTGCTTTTCAGAAAGGCAGTATCACCTTAGTTTTCAGACACATGCCTTTAATCCCAGCAGTTTGAAGGCAGAGGCAGGTGGATCTGAGTTTGAGGTCAGCCCGATCTACACAGTGAATTCTGGGACAGCCAGGGCTACATACTGAGGGCTTGTCTCACCACCCCCAAAATTCCCACAAAACCTAAGTCCTCCATTCAGCAGCATGGTAAGCAATACTTATGAATAGCCACAGTGCTGATGGATTGTTAGATTTCATTGATGAGTTTCCAGTGTCTCTTCTGAGGATTATTATTAGTAGCAATAGTAGTTGACACCTAGAACTCTTATTTATTATGTATACAGTATTCTGCCTACATGTATGCCTTCACACCAGACGAGGGCACCAGATCTCATTATAAATGGTTATGAGCCACCAAGTGATGCTGGAAATTGAATTCAGGATCTCTGGAAGAACAGCCAGTGCTCTTTTTATGACTGGGCTCAGTGGTTAAGAGCACTTGATTCTCTTGCCTAGGAACCAGTGTGACTTCCAGCACCTACAACTCTAATTCCAAGGGCAATGATGCTCCAAGGGGATCTGAATACACACAGTGCACAGATATGCATGCAGGCAAAATACCTATACACGTAAAAAAAAAAGTAATGATTTACTCTAGGTTCCACATGAGAAGATATGGCTTCTTTCTCTTTTCTATCTTGTCATCATCCTGCCTTGTTTCCCCTTGCATGGTTCCCTTCATTTACACACACACACCATCACCACCAACACCAGTCACTTCAGATAGGAAAGAAAATGTGGTACTTGAGTATGGTTGACATAAGACAGTAAACTCTAGTCCCACCTATTTTCCTGTAAAATGACACAATTACCATCATCCTTATGGCTAACAAAAACTCCACTGTGTATATATACACACACACCAAATGGAATTTTTTCAGTTACACACACATACCGTCTTTTAAAATTCATTCACTTCCCCCATTCAGCTGTTGATGAGCATCTAGGTATTTCATATTTTGACTATTGTGAATAGAGCCGCAAATATAGACATGAGTAATTCTGTGGTATGTTTACTCAGAGTCCTTTGTATGTCTAGGTCATAGAGGTACCGTGGGTTATATGGCACTTCTACTTTAGCTTTTTGAGGAACCTCATTGAGTTCCATAGTGGCTGCATGAGTGTATATTACTATCAGAGATATGTAAGTGTTCTTTCCTCACATTAAAATGATGGCCATTCATAGACTTTGGCATATGGAATCTCAATGTAGTTTGTGCAGTTTCCTGATGGTTAAGGCTGTTGGATTTTTTGTGTATTTATCAGCCAATTGTATATCTTTGATGGAAAAGATATATTGTTCATTGTGTATATATGCATGCCAGAGCACATGAAGAGGTTGGAGGACAACTTTTAGGAGTAAGATCCCTCTTTCTTTTTTTTTTTTTTTTTTTTTTTTGGTTTTTCGAGACAGGGTTTCTCTGTGGTTTTGGAGCCTGTCCTGGAACTAGCTCTTGTAGACCAGGCTGGTCTCGAACTCACAGAGATCCGCCTGCCTCTGCCTCCCAAGTGCTGGGATTAAAGGCGTGCGCCACCACCGCCCGGCAAGATCCCTCTTTCTATACCATGTGAGTACCAAGGATGAAATTCAGGTTATCGGGCTTGATGGCATGACCTTTACTCACTGAACTTTTTTTTTTCTTCTCGAGACAGGGTTTCTGTCTTTGGAGCCTGTCCAGGAACTAGCTCTTATAGACCAGGCTGGCCTCGAACTCACAGAGATCCTCCTGCCTGCCTCTGTCTCCAGACTGCTGGGATTAAAGGCATGGGCCACCACCGCCCAGCCATTTATCTTAATTTTAAAGAAGAGGGCTGTTTGAATTGCTCAGTGAGCCGGGTGATGGAGGCACATGCCTTTAATCCCAGTTACAGAGAAACCAAACCCTGTCTCGAAAAACCAAAAAAATAAAAATATTTGTGTTTTTTTCCAAGTCCATGCACCATGTGCATGTAGTGCCCATAGAGGCCAGTAGAGGACATCAGATCAGTTGTAGATGGTTAGAGCTGCCCTTGAATACCAGAAATCGATGTCCAGTCCACTGAAAGGGCAGCTTGCTTTCTTAACTGCTGAGTCATCCTTCTATTTCTTTTGAGAAATGTCTGCTGAGTTATTGAATGGATTATTCAACGTTTGTATTCTTTTATTTGGTATTTTTACTAGCATATATTAACTACACATAATGATGTATTTATTGATAGATTCTAGATACTAACTCCATGTTAAATATATAGTTGGCAAAGATGTCTATCCCCATTTTGTAGGCTGTCACTTCACTCTTATTGCTTCTTTTGCTGCTCCGCAGGTTTTTAATCACATGCAATTCTTTTTTTTTTAAAATCAATTCCTACAACCATTTACTGAGCTGTTAAAGAGTTATTTTCAGAAGTACCTAGAACTTATTTTCTATTGTCTGTCCCCCACTATTGAAGTACAAATTTTTCAAGGACATTAATTTCAGTTATTGAAATACCTAGAATAGTGGCAGTTAGTAAATTCTCAATAAATCTTTGTTGAACAAACCATAAGCTCCAACTATGTGTTGTCAAAATGGAGGCAAGGATCTAAGTCTCTGCAGTTTAGTGATCATTAATATTTACATAGGCAAGCTTAGTACTAAGTGCCTGAAATGTGTTATTTTTAAAGATTTATTTATTATGTATACAGTATTTTGTCTACATGTATGCCTGCACGCCAGAAGAGGACACCAAATCTCATTACAGATGGCTGAGAGCTACCATAGGGGTGCTGGGAATTGAACTCAGAACCTCTGGAAAAGCAGTCAGTCCGCCTGAAATGTTTTATTTAAAGAAAGTTGCTAAGAGTTTAAAAATTGGGGCTGGAGAGATGGCTCAGAGGTTAAGAACATTGGCTGCTATTCCAGAGGTCCTGAGTTCTATTTCCAGCAACCATATGTTAGCTCATAACCATCTACAATGAGACCTGGTGTCGCCTTCTGGTGTGCAGGCATGAACCCTGTAGACATAATAAATAAAATCTATAAAAGAAAGAGTTTAAAACTTAAGAACTGGTTTTCCATTAATACTACTAAAACAAAATGTTCTATAGAGTGGAAAGATGGTAACTGACAAAAAAATTCCTTTAGTTAGGTACATAAATAAAAGTCTAGTGTATCACCACGGTCACTATTTCAAAATAAGTCAATCCCAAAAGATTTTGAAATACATTGTTGGCAGGTATCAGTATGAAAAACTAGCCCAATGATTCAACTTTTTTTTTCTGAGACAGGGTTTGTCTGTATAACAGCCCTAGCTGTTCTGGAACTAGCTTTTGCAGACTAGGCTGGCCTTGAATTTACAGAGATCTGCCTGCCTGTGCCTCTGGAGTGCTGGGATTAAAGGCATGTGCAAAAACTGTCTGGCTATGTATTCAATTCTTAATTATGACTACAAAGGATATACTACATAACAAGTGACCACCTGAACTGGCTTTTAAAGTGTTTCAAAGTATGCTCATATAGATCTGACTTCAAATTAAATCAAAAGAAACAAACAAAGATACAAATAATGAACAAAACCCCTCATAATTGAATCAGGACTTCAGACCCGAATTCCTTTCACCATAATTAAGAAGTTATTTGTTAGCTTTAAAAATGACTGTAGAATGACTCTGCGGTTAAGAGCACTGGCCACTCTTCCAAAAGTCTTGAGTTCAATTCTTAGCAACTGCATGGTGGCTCACAACCATCTATAGTGAGATCTGGTGCTCTCTTCTGGCATGCAGGCAGAACACTGTACACACAAATAAATAAATCTTTAATTTTTTAAAGTACAGGTATGGTGCTGCATGACTTTAAACTTCAATCAAGAGGCCGAAGCAGGTGGAACTCTGTGAGTTCAATGTCAGCTTGGTCTACACAGCAAGTTCCAGGACAGCCAAGGCTAAACAGAAAGATTCTGCATCAAAACTTTAAAAGAAACTCTATTTTATGTATATGGGTATTTGGCCTACATGTAAAATAGTTCAAATTAACTGGGAGGTGGTGGCACACACCTTTAATCCCAGCACTCGGGAGGCAGAGGCAGGAGAATCTCTGTGAATTCGAGGTCAGCCTGGTCTACAAGAGCTAATTCCAGGACAGGCTCTAAAACTACAGAGAAAACTCTGTCTCAGAAAAAAAAAACACCCTAAATTAGTGAGCTTTTAAGTATGCTTAAGGAAGCAGCACAAGATGTACTCTGTAGATAAAGATCTTAGTCTATAGGCAAAGCAGGCAGGCTTCCATGTGAAAAGGAAAACAATTTTTGTTATATGATACAATCTATAGGTTTTTATAGCAACTTATTTATTATAAAATAATTCCTAAGAGTGTTTAACAATACAAATTTTATTAAAAAAATAAGTAACACCAAAACTGTTCAGAAAGTCTATATTCAATGTAAACCAAAATAAACAAACGCCAAAATAAAAAAATATACATCTCTCTCTATATATATGTGGGCAAGAAAGAAGTGCATTTTTTGGTCCCAATATTATTGAATATATTATCTTTATCTAAAGGAATTACATTAATGGCTAAGAAGATAACTGTTAATTGAATAGCAATGTAAAACTTGTAATATTTGTAAGGGGAGTTTTTGTTCCTTTGTCTTTGAATTCCTGACTGCTAAGATGTTCATGATAGTCTTAAGATAGACAGATCATATATTAATGTCTAATGACCTGAACAAGTACCTCACATGCCTTTAAAAGCAGCACTTGGGAGGCTGAGGCAGAAAAATCTGTGAGTCCAAGGTCAGCCTGGACTATAGTAGAAACCGTGGCTCAAAAAAAAAAAAAAAAACCTCCAAAAAAGAAAGAAAAAAAGAAAAGAAACTACCAACAGGTAGCTGCATGAAATCTGTAGAAAATTTTAAAGAAATTTCTTCGCATTTTTAACAAACACAAAAAGTTTAATCAGAAATTACAAAAGTTGACATACAAAGTAGACATCAATAAATTTGGTGAATGACAAAAACCAAGCTATCAAAATTTTAAAAAATTAGGAATTTAAATAGTATCACTGCTGAGAACTCTTGGAATACTGGCTAAAACTTTAAATGACAACACAAAAAATTACTTTGGAGCTAGAACTCCACAAAGTTTGCTTTTCCAAGAACATGAAAGTAATTTTCACTCCCTATACAATCAGGTTTTTCATATACCTCAGACTGTATTCATGCTAGAGGAAGATTAAAGGACTGCAGCCAAAGTGATTAAATTTGAACTTGGGTGTTAAAGCACTTACTTGGTGGGCTTTCATTATTATAATCATTCATAAGCCTAAACTTAAGTACCAAAGCCCCCAGTAAGAAGCTGTGTTCATTTTGGTGGACCTTGAGGTTGTTGATGGCCAAATCAACATCAGCCTTATGTAAGGCTAGTTAGGCAGGAAGGGACTCTGTCTAAGAACTGATAGATTCCCAAGGCCACAAATTGAAACAGGTCTCACAGTCAAACAATTCACATTCCGTGGAAAGAAAAACAGGCATTAGTTGTGTCCATTGAAGGGGGACACTGTCCAGGAGTATACTGGACATTTTTTGAAATTTCTGTGTCGCTTCTGCATCTGAAAAATAGAACAATGACAGACAAAGAATGAAGGAAAAAGCAGCTATCTGAGCAGCAAGACTTAAAAGAAATTAAGAAGCAGACAAAACAGAAAAAAAGAAATAGAATAGCTATACTGTTTGATATGTAATATTCTGAAGGCAGAGAGAAATACAAATTATCTGAAGCAAAGAAACACAAATTATCTGAAGCAAAGCAAGTAAAGACTATAGCAACTAAAGTTCTTTTTTCAGAGCTAACTAGAGAAGCCAAGTACAGGTTAAGATATGTTAACCTGACACAAAGATAAGGTGGAATAAGAATCTACTGCCATCAGAGAAAGCTGAAAAGGGCTGAAAAAAGGCGAACTAGTGTTGTGGATTTTAACTGCCTTTATGGAATATTTCAGAACTTTGAACTTAGGAAACTGGATTTGTAAAGGCAAACACTGAAGAACTTTGAACTTAGGAAATTCCAACTTGTCTTGCACCAGGTTGCATGAGTTCCATAGAGCAGGAATCTATTTCAACAAGCTGCTTTAAAACAAAAACAAAAATAAAATACTTTAATATTTTTCATTTCTATTAATGATACATTTAAAAATTGCAACAGTAATACAATCTATCAAAGTAAATTGTGCTGAATGAAAATTAAACTTACTCAGAAGTGGATTCACAAGTTAAGCTTCTTTCTGTAACTGAAATCACAGAAGGCTCTATGTTTACATATGTAATACACATAGATGGAGTATCAATTTAATCTGTAAGAGCTCACAATGTAATAGATTTAAACTACTGGCTCATATACCATAAATTCAAAGTAATAGACACATGTACATACCATTTTCGATTACTACTTGGCAAGTATGAGTTTTACGTTGATTTAAGTGTTTAGCCATACGGTCTAAGCCAGAAGTATCAGCTAGGAAGTCACATTTAAGGCACACTAGAGTGATGCCCCTATGGAAAGAGAAAAGACTAATAAGACAGATCATATGTGGCAATACATACATAAATTCAGTAATTGCTGCTCCATGTAATAACTCTTGATTTTTATTTTATGTGCTAGCACTGTCATTTTCCAATTTTGTTATAAATATATATAATATTCTCTTCAAAGGGTTGGGTTGTAGGCAGTATTTGCCTCCCACGTGCAAAGCTCTAGATTTAATCACTGGCCCTGAAAAGAAAAAAAAAATGATTCTAAGAATCTGGCCTAAGGCTGGAGAGATGGCTCAGAGGGTAAGAGCACTGGCTGCTCTTCCAGAGGTCCTGAGTTCAATTCCCAGCAACAACATGGTAGCTCACAACCATCTATAATGAGATCTGGTGCCCTCTTCTGGTGCACAGGCGTACAAGCAGACAGACTACTATATATAATAAATAAATAAACAGGGCAGGAAACCCTGACTGCTCTTTGGACTGGAGAGGTAAGAGGAGGGGGAATGGGGGGAGGGAGGGGAAATGGGAGGTGAAAATTTGTAATAATAATAATAAAAAGAAAAAAATCTGGCCTAGCCATAGGTAAATTATGATATCATTTAGTGCTTTATAAATTGCTCTCAATCTGTTGCTAAAAAATTGGCATCCAGAGACCCAAAGC
Source organism: Chionomys nivalis (assembly GCF_950005125.1). Lineage (NCBI taxonomy): Eukaryota > Metazoa > Chordata > Mammalia > Rodentia > Cricetidae > Chionomys > Chionomys nivalis. The sequence goes on along the minus strand of NC_080112.1, from coordinate 107,803,534 downwards.
AGCCTTGGATGCACTAGCAACTTGTTTCTTGCATGTCTTCATGAGAGATGCATATACACCTGAACAAAACACAGCACTATTTTCACACAAAACTGAGCAAAAGATCTCTAAGTAAGATATATAAATAAGTAGTCAAGAGGTCTGAAAAAGATTTCAAAATCATTAGCCATCAAAGAAATAGAAATGAATATCACAATGAGATATCATCTGACTCAAGTCTGAAGGGCTTGTATCAATAGACAAAACGTAACACATGCTGGTGAAGATAATGGAGAAAGATCTCTTATACAGTGCTGTTAGAAGTATACATTTGTAATATTATGGAAAACAGAATAGAGTCTCTTTAAAAACTAAAAATAAGCCCTAGGATATCCTCTATACATCAAATTAGTAGGCATTTTGTATACAACAGCAAACAAAACAGTACAGTTTATGAAGCATATAATCTACTGTATTTAAATCTGAATAAAGTTAGGAGAGATGTGAAAGCCTTTAATTTAGTCATTTAATATAATTATTAGTTTATCAAGAAAGCATATACATACTTGGTATTTTAGTTATGTTTTGTTTGCTTTGAGACAGGGTCTCACTAATAGCCCAGTGGATCCTAGCTTGGGATGCTCCTGCCTCCCTTCCCCAGTGCTGGAATTATAGGTGTGAGCCACCACAACCACTTCATCATATAAAACACCTTACCTTTATAGGTCTAAAACCCAGTAGTATACCTTATGCTGATTTTTTTTCTCTGCAGCTCTTGTCTTAACATCCTGTTTTATAGTCAAGACTAGGTGTTAGACACATAAAAAAGTGTCCTTTAACAACCAAAATTTGTTTTTCCTCCCCCAAACCACCCTTTATTCCTAGTTTCTCTTTTGATGTCATTTCCTTGCTTCTGAGGTTCAGATAAAAATATTTTAGTATTTCAAATATCTAATAACAATTTCAAATATCATTTACATTATACAAAACTTGGGATTTTAGACCTATCTCTTCTAAACAAATAACCCCTAAAAGACAGGTGTTATAATGACCACTTTTCTAAAGAGGCCAGGATCAGATTTAATAACTTATCTAAGGCTAGACCCATATTTGAAAATTAGCCCTTTGATTCAGAAACCTACTTTCTGTCCCTTTTCTTTTAAATAGCCCATAAGCTTTAAGATTTTAATTTAATTATCTTTTTTAAACAAATAGGCTTCCTTTTAAAAAATATATAATTTATTTTTATGTTCATTGGTGTTTTGCCTGCATGAGTGTCTGTGGGAAAGTGTCAGATCCCTGGAATTAGAGTTACAGACAATTTTGAGCTGACATGTGGGTGCCCTTAACCACTGAGCCATCTCACTAGCCCCTCTGGTTCTTTCTTTTGGATTTTTTTTTAAAGATACACTATTTTATTTTCTGTGTATAAGTGTTTTGACTACATGAATGTATGTATACCAACCACATCCATGCCTGGTGCCCAGGGAAGTTACAACGTAAGATTCCCCTGAAACTAGAATTATGGATGGTTTTAAGCCACCATGTGAGTGCTGGGAACTGGAACTAGAACTTCTGCAAGAGCAACAAGCGCTTTTGACCACATCAGCATCTCTTTAGTTCCAGCCCAATCAATTACTAAAAAACAGCCGTAACTACTCTGTGGTTTATGCAGCTACAACTCACCATGTATACTCCCACATACTGATCTTCCTTTCATACCCTTGATTAGACTCAAAGTATTGGTTTTGATTTTCTCAATGTCTTTCAAAGTAAAATTAATTCTTAATTCCTTAGAACTATTTTTTTGGATTTAAAAATTCTGTCTCTAAACTCAAAATTATTATTTCACCATATACGTGAACTTTGTCTTCCATTCAAACTGTACTACTAGTTACTCAATATGACTCAGAAGCACTTACATACTTTCTCCTTTTTGTTTCTACACTTCAAGTCATGCTTTCTTCTTCATGCATCTTTTAAGTAGAAACCTCTTGTCATCTCTGAAATAAGTAACTCATTGTATTTATGACAAATTTCCTGATTCTGCTATACTTACTTATTTTTACTTCTTATATCCTCCCAATAAATTATTTTGAGACAGGGCTTCACTATGTAGCTCTGGCTATCCTGGAACTTACAGAGATCCTCCTGCCTCTGCCTCCCAAGTGCTGGGACTAAAGGCATGTTCCACCATACCCAGCTTAAATTGTACCTTCTTGAAAGTTGGTACCAAGCCTTCTTCATCATTGATCTGTACATGACTTTGTGTTACATGTGACAGATGAACAATAAATAGCTAAGGAACAATTCAACATAAAATAATATTTAAAAAAAAAATCCATTTTAGATTTACAAATATTTCTAGTAATGGCACTATCTAATATTCTTTCTTTTTCTAATTATTATTAATTGTTGTTACTTTGAGACAGGTAAGAAGTTGGGTTGGAACTTGGTATGTAGATCAGTCTGGCCTTGACATCACTATCCTTCTATCTTAGTCTCCTTAGTGCTGGGGTCTTAGGCATTCCTTCCCAAATGCTACAACAATATGCATACTTTAAGACTGTATTTTAATTATGTGCATACATGTATGTATGCATTGCCCGAAGAGGCCAGAAGATCTCTGGATCCCCTGGAGCTGGAGTTATAGGCTTTTGATAAGACATGCTTGATATGGGTGCTGGGGATTAAACTCTAATCATCTGCAAGAACAGCAAGTACTCTTAAACCATGATCCACCTCTCCAGGTCTTATTTTTGTTTTTGAGACAGGGTTTCTCTGTGTATCTGTCCTGGAACTCACTTTGTAGACCAGGCTGGCCTCAAACTCAGAGATTTGCCTGCTTCTGCCTACCGAGTGTTGGGATTAAAGGTGTGAGCCACCATGCCCTGCCTGATATATTTTTAATGGCATCAAACTTTCTTTTATGAGCTACTGACCTAATATTACAGACGTATATTTTTAATACACATTGTAATGTAACTAAGTGTCTATTATGTGCCAGGCACATTCAATGTCTTGGCAACATGAATGAGATAATTAAAAAAAAAAGAAAATTGAGTAAAAAACCACCAGAAGAATGTGAAAAGTCCCATAATACTTAGTTGATTCTGAGCAAATACCTTCATAAGCAGTAACCAAACATTCTTTCTGTATAGTATAAAAAGCCATATACTTTTTTTTTTCATAAAAGAGTAAAAGTGAGAGGTTGGAGGGATGGCTCAGTTAAGAGCAGTGGCTGCTCTTGCAGAGGAACCAAAATCGATTCTCAGAACATATATGGTGGTTCACAACCAACTGAAACTCCTGTTTCAGGGGATCCAATGCTCTCTTCTGGCTTCCATGGGCTCCAGGCATGCATGTGGTGCACAGATAAAGATACAGGCAAGACACCCATACATAATAAAATAAAGCATATTTTAAAAAGAATAAAACTGCGATTTATAAATACTATATATTAATTTCAAATATTATAGTATTTAAATAAACTTATTCCCAATCAAGTATTGCTAAAGAGACTTTTATTTTCATTTTACAGAGTAAATTCATGAAAGTTTCAATTCATTATCTGGTACCAATAAAACAGAGGTTAGTCATATGATAGGCTAGCCCTTTCTTTGTTCTAAGAATATAACAAACATAATTCTATCATATCCAGTGACAATTGTTTAGATTTTCAAATTAGGTATACCAACATCTGGCTAAAAAACATAATTTCACCTCTTTAACGCAAAGTACAGAAAAAGATCAATTAATTACCTGAGAGCTCTTGAATGCTTCTTAAAAATATAAAACTGTTTACTTGGGTGGTCACTATGAGAGCTGGTAGATAAAAGACAAACAAGATTTTATTACTTTTATTACTAAATAAGTCATTAATTTTATTTTCATATTTTTAAGTCTATGTTTAATTTCTTAATTTTGAATAGAAGTTAATGACAGTAATAATGAGATTATATCGATCCTGGTATGGTCTGAGCAAGGGCTCACCCATTAATATATCAAAATCCTAACCTCCCCTTTATCTCAATCAATGTGATGGCATTAGAAGAAACCATTTAGGAGATAATTAGGTCACAAAAGTAGAATCCTTAGACATAGGATTTGTGTCCCTTATAGGAAGAGACCTAAGAGCTAGTTTGTTCCCTCCATTGTACAACATAGTAAGAAGGTATGATGAGGGATTGGCCTTCACCAGAACACTTGTTCTTGTTGGTACCTCTTATTTTTCTCATTTCTTTCCTTTACTTTTTATCCTTTTTTTAAGATTTATTTTCTTATGAATGTTTTGGCGCATGCATGTCTGTGTACTAGTAGAATGCATGGTGCCCATGGAGGCCAGAAGAGAACATCAAATCTCCTAAAACTGGAGTTATCGATAGTTGTGAACCACCATGTGGGTGCTGAAACCCTAACTCTAGTCCCCTGGAAAAACAAGCACCAAGTGTTCTTAATCAGTCACTGAGTCATCTCTCCAGCTCAAAACATAGGCTGAAATTAAAGATTATGAATTAAGAGCTGATTGAATAAATCATGATTTAATAGTCCAGAAGATAGAAATAAAAAAGGATAAGAGAGATTCAAAGATATCAATGCTAACTATAACTTGAAATGCAAAGTGTTTAAGAAAGAACAAAGTAGCATTCAAAACAGACAACACTGAGTATAAAGCTGACTGAGAAAATGGATTGGTGTTGTAGAACTGTTGGATTAGAAAGAAGGTACACATGCCTTTACTCTCAGCACTTAAGAGACAGAGGCAGGTAGATCTTTGTGAGTTTAAGGTCAGCCTGGTCCACACAGTTAATCCTGTCTCAAAAAGAAAAAGAGAAATATCAAGGCCCCAAGAGCTATGTCAATAAATAATTGAAATAAATAGTCTATATAATGAGGTAATGCCATGGTAGCAAGAAACAGAATTTAGTAAGTCAAAAGCATATATGAAGTGCTAGCACTAAAGCTAAAGTACCATGAAAAAAAAAAAGTCGAAGTCATCAAAATATGTGAAGTCCTTCCAAGAGACCTACCTACTATGTATTAAAAATAACAGTGATCTTGCATAGTAATCTTCAAGAAAAGCTAAGTATGATAACAAATGCATTTAATCCTAGCACTCAGGAGAGATAGGTAGGCAGTTCTCTTGTGAGTTTGAGCTAGCCTGGTCTACATAAGGAATTTTAGGCCAGGCCATCCAGAGCTATCTATACAGTGAGAGAGACCCTGTCTCAAGTAAAATAATCTTCAAGAAAATTACTTTTAGAGATTGTACTTTATTTAGCTGAAAAGAGGCAGAACTTTAATAGGAATAGTTGACATGTAATTATGTCTGAGTGCTTTTTGGCTTAAAAATCCATCCTGAAGGAACAAAGTAAGCCTCTAGTAATGAGGTCCAAATGAAAGCAAAGTGGGCCCTGAAGTTTTCCCCTCACATAGAACCCTTAATAAGAGCAAAATAATGGGAAGTTGAATCAATGTATGAAAAAGGATCCCAATGGTTGCATCATGATCTTTTCATTAAATGAGGGAAAAGATGGATGGCAAAGAGAGGAAAAGGTCAGAGAGAAGGAGGGGAATGAAAATAAGTGTTCTTTAGCATCATTAAAAACCCTGGAGCCTGGGGATTAGAGATGGCTCAGCAATTAAGAGCACTCGTTGCTTTTTCAGGACTTGGATTCATTCCCAGTACCCACACAACAGCTCATAATTTTCTCTGACTCTAGTCCTAGGGAATCTGATACCCTCTTCTGGTCTCTATGGGAACTAACTATTCAGTGTATATGTATACAAAAGCAGGCAAAATACTAATATACATAATATAATAAGTATTTTAAAAATAATTTATTTAATAAAAGCCAGTCTAATTATATGAATTTAACTGGTTTTATAACTTCTGTCCCAGTGGTTTTATAAACTATTATTTTGAAAACATACAAGGAACATCCTAGACATTCTGTATTTCTAGAATTGTACTTCCATGATGAGAGACAGATACTTTTTTTTTTTTTTTTTTTTTTTTTTTGGTTTTTCGAGACAGGGTTTCTCTGTGGTTTTGGAGCCTGTCCTGGAACTAGCTCTTGTAGACCAGGCTGGTCTCGAACTCACAGAGATCCACCTGCCTCTGCCTCCCAAGTGCTGGGATTAAAGGCGTGCGCCACCACCGCCCGGCGAGACAGATACTTTTAATAGGACAATTTTGTCTTTAAAACAAATAAACAACAAATAAACAAAAAACTCCTCAAAGGGTAGTGATTTTTGATACATGAAGTCTCATGAAGCCCAAGCTACCTTTAAACTTAATATAAAGCTGGGGATAAGCTTGAATTCTTGATCCTTCTGCTTCTACCTCCCAAATGCTGGGATCACAGGCATTCGCCAAACTTGGATGGCAGTATTTTTTGTTGCTAGGAATTGAATCTAGAGCTTTTTACACATATTAGACAATGGTAAACCAAGAAGTTACACCCCAGTTCTGAAAGGTAATTTTGACTGGCACTTACATGCTCAACTTACCTCATATGATTTGTAAAGGCTTTGCTACAGTTAGTAGTGTACTTGCAAAAATCACAGTTTATATATGTAGAAAAGTGGCTTGAAAAATCTTTTATTTTGGAATGGCACTCAATACATGTGTGAATTCCCTGGTGACATCTTATGGAGACAGAAAAAAAAAGTCATACCACAAAATAAGGAAACTCTTATTAACAATTAATTGAAAAAAACCTGTTTAAGATTATCAAATAGATATATTTAAAATTTGAAAATTTCTTGAAGTAATAAGAAAAATGAGTGCAAAAAGTTTAACAAATATAAATATTTCCCTAGAGTAAAAAGGCTTAGTTGAACTGGGTAGTGGTGGCACAGGCCTTTAATCCCAGCACTCGGGAGGCAGAGGCAGGCAGATCTCAGTCAGTTCAAGGCCAGACTGGTTTATGAATTGAGTTCCAGGACAGCCAGGATGGTTATACAGAGAAACCCTGTCTTGAAAAGCAAAAACAAAAACAACAAGAACAAGAACAACAAAAAAAGGACTTAGTTAAGCAATTTAATGTCATTAGGTATACAAAGTTTAAGACTAATGAAAAAAATTAAAATCATAACACAGCAGTTTAAATTCTACTTGATAGTTGTAAATATGTACCATTTTCTTATCTGCTTAGTTTTTATAATTAAAGTGTAGAAGAAGGTTATGTGACATGGGAAGTAACTAAAACAAAGCATCTAACTTCTGAGATTAAGTTAGTATCATATAACGGATAAAGACAGTACCTCAAATTCTTCAGAGCAATACTGAATTTGTTTTTCCTGGTACGCTGTTTCTTTTGCTTGTAGGAGGACTTGGCTTTGGATTTAGTTGCACCTGTACCTGTTTTACTTGGATTGGGTTTACATGTCGCAGTTAAGATTGCCTGACACTTAGTTGTCTTACTTTTATTTGCAAATACTTTTGTGTTGATTTTAGTAGTTGTACTTTTAGACTCTGGAGCTGTGACTTGAAGAGAAGTGCTTGGAACAGAACTAGAAGGTGGACTTGATGATCTTGATTGAGCAGATCCAAACGAAGCTCGAATAGTAACCTATGAAAACAAAGGCAGGGTGTATTTTTAGATTATTAAAGTGGCATTAAAAACACCACCTGTGGGTTGGAGAGATGACTCAGAGGTTAAGAGCACTGGCAACTCTGTTCTTCCAAAGGACTGGGGTTCAATTTCCAGAAACCATATAGTACCTCACAACCATCTGTAATTAGATCTGGTGCCCTATTCTGGCTTGCAGGCAGAATACTGTATACATAAGTAAGTAAATAGAATAAATCTTTAAAAACAAAACAAAAAACACTGCCTGTAAGGGTTCACATTTAGTTATCTAATATGTGTAAATATGTTCGTTTGTGTGGGTGCACACATTTGTGTATATGGAGGCCTGAAGTTTGATACTAGGTGTCTTCCTCAATTGCTTTTCACCTTATATACTGAAGCAGGGCCTCTTTGCTTAAACACAGTTTGGCCAGTCTAGCTAGCTGGCTTGCACCCAGAATCACCTGTACTCCCCCATCCCCCACATCCTGGGACTATGGTTGGGCCACCACATCTATCCACATTTATTATAGAGATTGCTAGGACTCCAAAACTTCAGTTTTCCCATTTGTACAAGTATTTTACCCACTGAGCCATCTCTCCAGGCAGCCCAAGCCCTCACATTTGTGATCAAATGCTTTGTTTTACAAGAGTGCCAAAACAATTAAAGGCAGGAATGACAGTTCTTTCAACATTTTAACAGTGATGTAAAAACTGACATTCACATGTAGAAGGATGAATTAGAACCCTTACTTCATATTAAACATAAAAAAATGAACTCAACATATATCAAGGACCAAATCTCAAGTGTTAAAATTACAAAACTCTCAGAAGAAAATACAGAAATAAATTCTCATACCATTGGGGTTAGTCAATGACTTCTACTTTTTACTTTTATTTTTTAATTTTTTTTTGAGAGAGGGTCTCTCTATATAGCAAGTTCTGGAACTTACTATATAGACCAGGCTGGAAACTCATAGACATCCACCTGCCTCTGCCTCCCATGTGTGATGGAATTAAAGGTACCACCATGCCTGCAGGCAATGAAGTTTTTAAAAATTTATTTTTATTTTATATGCATTGACATTTTGCCTGCATATATATCTGTATGAGGGCGTCAGATTTTGGAGTTACAGACAGTTGTTAGCTGCCATGTGGGTGCTGTGAATTGAACCTGGGTCTCTAGAAGAACACTCAAGTGTTCTTAACTGCTGAGTCATCTCTCCAGTCCAGGCAATGACTTATTTAAGTCTTGGTAAAGGAGCCCATAATTCTACTCCTAGGTACATTCCTAAGAAAATGAAAACATATGCTTGCACAAAAACTTTTACAAAAATATTTATAGCATCATTGCACAATCTAAAAAACTCAAATACCACCAATTGATGAAAGAAAATATACACACAATGGAATATGGTCAATCATGGAAGGAATGAAGCACTAGAACATGATACAAGACAGATGAGCCAAATAAAATAAATCCTCAAAGACTGTATATTGTATTATTTCCTTTACATGGAATTCTCAAAATGAGAAAATTCATAGGGAAGAGATTCTATCTTGCTTTGAGTGGTGCTGGAACACAGTCACTGTTAATGGATGCAGAGTTCCTTTTACTGATAATGCAAATGGTACAAAATTGCATAAGATGGTGTTTTAACAACTCTGAATGTTAATAAAACCACTGAACTGAGCACTTTCAATGGAAAAATGTCTGGTACATGAATTATATTCTAAATAAGCTATTACAAAAAAATCAGTATGACTCAAAAAGCCAAATATTATTATTTAAAGGAGTAAACCATAAGATGCAACTAGATGTACTTTGCATTTACTCTATTTTTTGTAGTGTGTGTGTGTGTGTGTGTATATACTTGGTGCATATGTAGAGGTCAAAGAAAAACTCTGGAATTGATTCTTTTTATCTCTATATGGGTTCTATGAAATGAAATCAGATAATCAGACTTGCATTGTTGTGAGGCAAGTACCTTTATTCTCTGGCCCAGTTTCCCATTTATTTTAAATGTTCTTATCAGTTAAATGAAATTTAGTTAAATGTTTATTTGCTATTGAAAATTATAATTTTATATTGGTAACATTTATATGTAAAGAGATATTAATAGATAATTAGAAGTTAATGTAAACTATATGAGCATCTAAAGAATGCACTTTTCAACTCTTCCTGTAATTTTAAGTAAATAATTGATTCCATCTAATTAATTCTGTTTATCTCTAATACAGGGATAATACTAACTCATTCTCCTGTCTTGTTGGATTGCTGACTGGATAAATTAGAATGTATAAAAAAGGACATGGATATTATTATTACTACCATTGTATTACAATATGGAAAATATGAGAGCTTTGCAATGTTTATATTAGTATTCTCTATGCTTAGTCTCAACATGGGATAAATGGGTTGCAAGAAGTTACATTGAAATGCTTTTCTTACTCTAGATGTTCACAGCAATTGCTCTGTATTATTTTAGGTAATTCTAATAGCAGATATAATCACAAAAGTATGTGCTAAAAGCCAAACATGAAAGCTTGGGAATAATTTAATTTTGGATTATCCATCCATGTGTCAGACCAAATAATCGGGAGCAAACTTTACATAAAGAAACCAGAGAAAAAATATGGTGAACTAACATAGAGAACTAAATTTATAGTCAAATGTATGTTTATTCACTGAAAACGTGATGTTGGGGCTAGAGATGGCTCAGTGGTTAAGAGCATTGACTGCACTTCCAGAGGTCCTGAGTTCAATTCCAGCAACCACATGGTGGCTCATAACCACCTGTAATGAGATATGGCGCCCTCTTCTAGCCTGCAGGCATATATGCAGACAGAACACTGTATACACAAAAAATAAACCTTAAAAAAACAGTAATTGTCATTCAGGAAAAGAACCTGTTTCTCTGTAAGTAGATTCAGTAACATCAACTTCAACACATTCATAATATTCAAGTCGCTATGATAGATGCTTAGACTACAAAGATAAATTAAATGTGACTCCCAGTCTCAAATGCTTTGTAGTCTAGCAGTAGAGACATGTAATAAATAAAAAGCCTACAGAACAGTACAACCACTTAGTGACTCAGCCTACAACAAAGGAATGTCACTTCAACAAGGCACCTGTCAATCAACTCGAACAACAGTCAAAAGTTTTACTTTTCAAGCATAAGAATAATGAAACCTGGCTGAAGAGATAAAGAACTCAGCAGTTCTTAACACTTGATACTCTTGCAGAGTACCTGAGTTTGGTTTCCAGAATCCATAATCCATGTAGGGTGGCAGCTCACTACTTGCAACCCCAGGGTATCTGATGCCTTTCTATAGGTACTAATATAACACACACTCACACACTAAAAAGTGTAACAAAACTTTAACTTTAGTTCTTAATAAAAGTAGACAATATTTTTATATTATATTCAATACCCAGACAGGAGTTTTTTTTTCTTTCTTTATTCCCCCACCCCTTTTCTGAGACAGAGTCACGCTGTTCTGGAACTCACTATGTAGATCAGGTTATCTTTGAACTCATAGATCCACCTGCTTCTTTCGCATACTGTGTAGTAGTATTAAAAGCATGCACCACTATAGCCAGTCAAGGATTTTATTTGCTTATTTACTTGTTTATTTTTTGAGACAGAGTTTCTCTGTAGCTTTGGAGCCTGTCAGGGAACTCACTCTGTAGACCATGCTGACCTTGAACTCACAGAGACCCACCCATCTCTGCCTCTTGGGTGCTGGGATCAAAGGCATGCGCCTGGCCAGTCAAGGATTTTACTAGACTAGGATACAACATACTTAATACTCACTTTTGTTCCAGGAGGCAATCCTTCTAGTCCTTTAGGCTTTATAAATGTGCGATGTTCTAACTTATGATCTGTTTTCTCCTTGCAGGTCAAAAATTGTAGTCTGCATTTTTGGCAACGATAAATTCCTTTATTCTGTTTATAAAAATTATTAGAAATGATATTAAAATTCTTTTCTTTTATGAGAAAAGTCTCACTATACACGCCATTTGCCGTTGAAAGCTCTGTGTTATACTTTGTTGGTTTCTTGTGATCCTCCTGTTTCAGCACCCAAGTGCTAGGATTACAGGTATGTACCACCACATTCTAAAGTCACTAACAACTACCGACCACAAACCCTGAGACCTGAAATTTCTCTTTGACTTCCATCTCTATAATTTTAAAAGCAACCATTTTACGATCTCCCATCACAGATAATGCCAAAATATTCTTTTTTTTTCCTTTTTGGTGCTAGGGATTATATTTAAGCCTTTATGCTATCACTGGGCTATATGGAGCCATTCATTCATTCATTTTTGAAGTATTGGAGATGAATTCTAGGATTTCATGTAGAATAGGCAAGCACTTTCATATATCACTGATTCAAATTTCTATATTCTCTAGGAAATAGTAACTTCTCTTTCATGTACAGAATGAAACACAACACTATATGCTTCCATGTAAAAGTATCATGAAAGGGTCCCCCATTGTTATCCAGTACCACATGAGCAATCCTTAGATCATATACATACAGGTAACATTATATGGTTAGAGCAAGTTATATATTTAGGGGTGTGCATGCGTGTTTGTGTAACAACAAGTAAAGAAAAATAGGGTATCAATGAGAGAGAACAAGAAGGAGAGGGGTTATGGGAAGGGTTGGAGAGAGGAAAAGGAAGTGGAAATAATAATTCAAAAAATTATTATACACTTAAAAATTTATTCCTTCCATATTTTTCTAATGTCTCAGTATATGAAAATTCAATTCTTACAGTAGCTCATAACAAACACCAGACTTGGTCACTCTTAACTCCTCTTTCTTACACATTAATACAACCTGTAAGTTATTGGCAATATGTTTAAAACACTTATCTTTCTATTTTTTCATTACTTCCAACCACTGCTACCATCCATACTAGTAAAAGCCACGTGTGAACTTTGAAAAAGGTTCCTATCTTCTCCTTGTTTCTATCTTTTAACCCCTAGTATGGTCATTCCTTTCCACAGCTGCTGGGGTGACCTTAAAATCATACATTTCTCAGTTGCTTAAATCCTTTGGTGGCAGAGAATGGCAGATCTCTGTGAGTTTGAGGTCAGCCTGATCTACAAGAGCTAACAGTTCGAGGAGGGACAGGTGCCAAAGCAACACAGAGAAACCCTGTCTCAAAAAGAACAAAGGAGTCTTTTGATGACTTTCCATTTACTCTCAGGAATCCTGACTCTGGCACACAAGGCCTTACTTCATCTGGCTTGACTTCCATCACCAGATCCTCAGCTACTACTGCTGTCTTTCCCCTTCCTTTCCTTTCCTTCTTTCCTGTCCTTTCCCCTCCCCTCCCTCCCTTGGTTTTTTGAGACTTGGTTTCTCTGTGTAGCCTTGGCTGTCCTGGAACTTTTTCTGTAGACCCGACTGGCCTCAAACTCAGAGATCTGCCAGCCTCTGCCTCTCAAGCGCTGGAATTAAAGGTGTGAGTCACACCTGGCCTTACTGCTTCTTTACTGTGCTTTAGCCATATTAACACTGTTGCTATTCCTCCAACATCCCAAATATATGCTCACCTCACTATCTAATCTACTTAAAATATTTCCGCTGTTTAGAATATTCTCTTTCTGATGGCCATATTATAAATTGCCTTATCCCCTCAGGAGAGGCCTTTTTTGACCAAATAATGTAAAAAAGAGCATCCACCACTTCACGAAAGATCTAGAAGTCCTAATCCACCTGCACTTTCTTCCCACTGTATTTACTACTAACTGGTATGTATGTAAATTACACACACACACACACACCCCTTTCCACATTATAGTACAAATTTCAGAGGACAAAGGCTGCCTTTCTCACTTTAGCATTCCTAATATTTATATGCTATAAATTATTTGTTAAATAAATAGCAAGTTAGGCAGCAAGAGAATGGAACACAATTCATTGAGCTTAAAATGTCTGCTATTCCATTCAGAGTAGATTTTCCTAGAGGTCTGTGTTAGAGATATCAATCTAATATTAAAATTAACTAAACTTAAATTTTCCATGTCTTTCATGTGTATGTATGTTGCAAGGTACTAAGGTTGATGAGGATACAGGAATACCATGATATCCAACCAAAGAGACAGTGATATATTACAAAGGTTAAAAAAAGAAACACAAGGCCGGGCGGTGGTGGCGCACGCCTTTAATCCCAGTACTCGGGAGGCAGAGGCAGGCGGATCTCTGTGTCCAGCCTGGTCTACAAGAGCTAGTTCCAGGACAGGCTCCAAAACCACAGAGAAACCCTGTCTCGAAAAACCAAAAAAAAAAAACCACACCAAAAAAAAAAGGTTCCCTGTACTGAAATTTGACAAGCCACTATACTGTTTGATGAATTTAAAGGATTTTCAAGAGTAATATTAACTTTCTGTAATTTCTGCCTTCCTACCTATTATTGTGGATTTTGAGTCAGTGATAAGTTTAGGCTCTGAATCAACTTTTAGCTGCCATTTGTTGGAGAATGTGATATTGGTCAAATTATTCCCTATAAAGCTTTGTTTTCCCTTCTTTTTTAAAAATTTATTTATTTATTTTATGTATGAATATTCTATCTGCATGTATTCCTTTATGCCATAAGAGGGCATCAGATCCCACTGTAGGTGGTTGTGAGCCACCCCATGTGATTGCTGGGAATTGAACTAAGGACCTCTGGAAGAGCAGCCAGTGCTCTTAATCACTGAGCCAGCTTTCCAGCACCTGTTTTCCCTTTTATAAAATGGAAATGATATACCTACTTCATAGGATAGCTGTTAAATAAAACGGACATAAAAGCATCACTGTTATTATAAAGCAAATGATTAGTAGTTGGTAATTTTACTACTAAGAAATTAAGGAAAATATTTAGCATATCTAAAAACTTTAGTATTTCTTAAACATTATGCAAAATATTCCTAAAATTATATTCCTTTTAGGAAAATGTTACATACAACAAAAATCTTAACAAATAATAACAAACTATAAATTCAATAATTGTTAGTGTATTAATAATGTAATTTCCATTACAAGACTAAAACTGCTCATCTCTGGCTTTCAAACTGAAAATACCTGAGAAATACTTGATAAGCCTTATGAAAAGATTTTTTTCTCTTTCCTGTTGAATGTCTATCTCTTAGGTACACTAAACTTAATGAATGTCATCTTTCTTATATGAATTCTTATATGGAATTCCTGAGCTCCAATGTAACGTCATTAGGAGGCAGAATGTTCAGAAGGCAATTAGATCATGGAGGCAGTGGGATAGTGTCCTTATAAAAGAGCTGTTTTGCCCCTTCTGCCATGTGAGGACACGGTGAGAACATGGGCATCTGTGAATCAGGAAGCAGGCACTTGCCAGACCCAATTCTTTTGGTGCCTTGATTTTCAACTTTCCCTTCTTTAGAACTGTGAGAAATAAATATTTATTATTATTTGATCCAGTTCATTATAGTGTGTTACAGATGCCTAAATAGACGAAGAGAGTACCCATAGGATATCAATGATTTCCATAAGTATCCCAGATTTGCTGATTCAGCCAGTTTTGTTTATTACAGTGAACGAATAAAGAAAAAGATTAAGGATAAAGAATACCAGGCACCAACCTCAAAGCACTCTCTTAGACCAGAGTTGTATTAATCCACCCAGAACTAAATACTAAAAAGAGAAATGAAACTGTCTAGTGGAATAAAGGAACTAAGAATAAGGGGATAGGTGAGAAAGAGGAAGGTAGTAGGGAAGGAGATATATAAAGACTAGGTGAGGCTGGGCGGTGGTGGTGTGTGTCCTTAATCCCAGCACTTGGGAGACAGGCAGGTGGATTTCTGAGTTCGAGGCCAGTCTGGTCTACAAGTGCTAGTTCCAGGACAGGCTCCAAAGCTACAGAGAAACCCTGTCGCTAAACAAACAAACAAACAAACAACAAAGAAAGAAAAGAAAAAAAAAAAGAAAAGACTAGGTGAATACAAAATCAGAACTCAAGAGAGGAGCAAGCACTGATACTGGTATCTTAGAAATTATAAAGTACAACTAGCAAAAATCATGTAGGAAGCAAGTTACAACCTAAGTATAGTTCCCTGACACAGTTTATAAATCTGGTAATAAGAGTCACAACTAGCCGGGCGGTGGTGGCGCACGCCTTTAATCCCAGCACTCGGGAGGCAGAGGCAGGCGGATCTCTGTGAGTTCGAGACCAGCCTGGTCTACAAAAGCTAGTTCCAGGACAGGCTCCAAAGCCACAGAGAAACCCTGTCTCGAAAAACCAAAAAAAAAAAAAAAAAAAAGAGTCACAACTGTTTCCTTTTTTAGCAGCTACCACTAGAAACCACCCTGGGTCACTGATGACAATTACTTGTCTTCTTATAACAGCAACAAAAAAAAAATGGACTAGTAAGTGGAAAGATTTGAAGAAAAGCAAAACCATAAGGTTGTAAGTCTTTACGCTTTCTCAGTTAAAATCCTTTCCTATGCTCTTCAAAATTACCCACAAGACACAATGCCTAGCAATCTGGGATGCCAAAATATGCAACTTATATATTCCATTCATTTACTCCTTTCCCCCCATTCTGTGGTTCCTATTTCTAGTGATAGCTTTCAGAAAGTTCAGATTATGGACCTTAGAATTACCTGAAAATGAGAAAGAAAAAGAAGTGAATGTTTCATCAATCAGCATAAACTGTCAAACATGTCGTTTGGAACAATTTTGTCTTCTTGGAATAAATTTAATGAATGTTCTAAGTCTGTATATCTTTTCCATAAAACAATATGAAGAAAGAAAGTTTAAATCTCACCTGATGTTTCATGTAATGATTCATATAAGGGGTTGCCATTCTACTAACTTTGAGACAAAATGGACACAGCAAGTTCTTAGTGTTCTCATGGGATGATCGAAAGTGAGTTTCTACATCAGAAAATATTGATGATCTAAACTGGCAAACCTAAAAATAGAAATAAAGTTTAAGCTCAATATAAAATTTTATAATTTGCATATAATTTACATCACATTAGCAGTGATATATCATTGGTTTAGAAAAACATTCTGCACTAGGGATATTTTAAAACATATATTTTATTCCTCTTTGCAGATCGATCATCCCTTATGTTGACTTAAATTTTCAAGCACTGATCCCACTTATTCTTTTTTCAGGCTAAGCCAGAGACAGTATATTTTTATGTTGCTGTCTTAATACTGGGAGTCACTTCAAATTCTGAAAAACCACTGGTCAAAAGATATTTATTTAGTTCTCAAATATTTCGTATTTTCCAAAACATCTGTATTCTTCCCTGTATGATAAGCCCATCTTTGTCATTCTCTAGTTGGACAATTTCTATTACAGTAGTCAGAGAACTATGGCCAAGAAGGCCAAATCTAGCCCATTATACCCATGTATGAACAAGTCCCAACAAATGGAAATCTCACTAAACACAGAGGTTTTTCAATTTTAGTATACTAATTAATTTTATTTAAATGCTTCAGAAATAAAAGGAAACAATACTATTTAATGGCAGGCAAACATTGAACAAACACCGAAGTATACAATAAATGTGTATACCTGGCAAATATATGGCATTTCACCAGGCTTATGAGTATCCTTCATATGTTGTAAAAGCATATGCTCTGTTTCAAATGACAATTCACAGATTTTGCAAATAGCTGAAAGAGAAAAAAAAACATACCATTTTCACATGCATATGAAAACAAGATTCATTTTGTATAAATCATAACATCAAGTAATACAGTAACACTACTACTATGAGTAGTAAAAGGAACAGGTTCCCTAATAATCAGATAATCAAATTCATTAAAACTGTTACTTACTAGAAAAATCATGAGGAGTGTGTGTACTTTCAATGTGGCACTGTAGCTGAAAGGGGTTGGGATACTGCCGATAGCAGTGCTGGCATGTGGTATGGCTTTCCCAGGACTCACTGTTCTGTTTTTCATGCTCCAAGTGATGTTTCATGTGGTTCATGAACCTATGAGAGTAAAATAGGTGCAAAATGCAGATTTATAACAACAAAAGGTTTACAAATAATTATCTGATCCTAAAAGTTTTAAAATGTTGTTGCATGACTGCAATTGAAATATTATATTTATGTCCTTAGAGTCAGCTTTTTGAGAAGTGACTGGATCCTGAAGGCTCTGATCTAATCAATGTATTAATTCATTGGTATAGTCGTAATAAAACAGCATCACTGGAAGGCAGGGCCTAGCTGAGGGAAGTAGATCATTGGATGCAGGCCCTAAAATGAGGGACCTTGCCCCTGGCACTTCCTATGCCTCTTAATTACCAGAAGGTAAACGACTTTCCTTCACTATATCCTTCCTCCATGTTGATTCTGCCTTGCAACAGGCACCAGCTAATCATGGACTGGAACCTCTGAAACCATGAAGAAAACAATCCTTTCTTCCTTAAACTGTTTCTCTTAGATATCTGTCACAATGTCAAAAAGTATAATGCAGAAAGTATTTTTCTTGCAGTGTGTTAATCTTTGTAACACCTTCCATTTGCTTAGTTTTACATTCTCATAAATGGGCTTCTTATGAGAAGGAACTTTGCCTTTCCATGACAAAGCTTATGATATAAATGGGCAAACTTATTTTAAAGCCTTTACCAAACTGAATTTCAAAGTAAAATAACTCAATCAATCGAAACACTTTGGTGTGTGTGGCGGCTCACACCTGTAATCGTAGTGCTAGGGAGGCTAAGGTAGGAAGTAAGAAACAACAATCAAAAGCAATTTTAAGATTAGGTTGACTATAACAAATCACTATGAGTCTCTATAAAAACCATCCTATAACTGAGTAATAATCTTATCAGTTTAGAGAACCAATCATCTCGGAGGTTTTGATCATTCATCTCCTATTCATACCACTACCAAAGCACTCTTTATTTCTGCTTGTTGAGACAAAGTCTCATGTAGCTCAAGCTGGCCTTGAATTCATTACATAGCTGATGCCTGTGTTGAAATTCTGATCCTCCTGCCTCTCTACCTTCTGAGTGCTGGAATTACAGGCTTCAAAACACTGTTCTTTATACCTGGTTATAATTACATTCTACAATATCTACTTTTTTAGAGACAGGGTTTCTAGGTAGCCCAGGATGGTTTCACAATCATACAGTCTCAGCATCCTAGGTACTGGGATTATTGGCATTGCACAGTTCAGTTTCTGTGCTCTCTTCTCAAGTTACTGAACCTCCCAATGCCTCAGGCTCTTTAGCTATGAAATTAGACTGATAATACTCATGTCTCAGGATTATGATAGCTAAAGCATATCAAATAAATTCTGAAATCACCACATAACACATGATAAGTCATATGTAGTCTCACATTCTCATTTCAGGTCAGGAAAGGCAGAGACTGCAGATCCCCAGAATAAGGCAACTAGATACATTAGATTAAATGATGGGCACTGTGTTCAACTGAAAGACCCTGCCTCAACGAATAAGGTGAGAGCAACTCAGGAAGGATTTCCTGTCAGTGTCTGACCAGACAGACAGACAGACACACACACACCACAGACATATGTGAACTAGAGAGTAAGCAAGTAGATGGAGACAGAACAGACATCAGTCAGACACAGACCCACAGACATGTAGTCCTATGAGTAATGACAGAAGGTCATGTGTGCAGTGCACTGGAGATACAACTTCCCAGGGAATGCTGATGGATCGTGTGGATCTAGAAGGAGTCAGTTTTTTATTCCTCTGCAGACAATCAATTCAAGGTGTAATGTAGGTTTGAGTGTTAAGTCTAAAGCAATGAATTTTTTTTTGGAATCAAACCTGATAGAATGTGCCTATTATTTTAGGGGAGCAAACTTAAGATTTTTTTCAAAAGAGCAGTTTCCATGGTGGGAAAAAATTAATTGTACTCTAGGAAAAGTGAAAAAGAACTCAAAATATGTATGCAAAGAATTGAAAATATATCATAAAAACAGATACTCCAATGAAATAGTAAGCAATATTTAATGGGCATTTCACAAGACACTGATGAGCGTAAGGTTCTCAGCACCATTATTCATCTGGAAATTGCAAAGAACACCACAGTTCCAATGCCCACCCTCCTCATCTCAATTTCACATCACCAGATGCCTACCAGCATGGCTACAACAACAAAATGTAGCACTGACAAAAGTAACTGGATCCAAAGAGAGAGTAAATTAAAATGTTCCCTTTACTGTGTGCCTGACAAGTATTCCCTAAAGTTGAACACATCTGTTCCATTGCTTAGCAATGTAAATACATGGAGTACAATATCTTCTCTACTCTTTTAGTTTTAGTAGATGTCTGTAAGTTACTCTGAAAAGTAACCCTTGTTAAATATTTAAGCAATTTTATTATAAAATGTTGGGAAACTAGCACTGTAACACACATGAACTCTCAGTAGTTGTGACTGTATGCACAAGGCCTATACAGGATCAAGCCAGTCAAAATCTCAGCATGGATTGAGAAAGAGTTCATGAAGTCCCATTCCTAATCGAGAAACTACTGACAATTAATGGCTGCTGGTGGGAAAGAAGAGTCAGTTTTCTTCAGGAATGTGGTCCCTAAAAGATTGCTCACGCTCCAGTGGATGGCCCTACACTGCTACACCAAACAGTACTAGGTGGACCCAGTAGGTTTAAGGGAAAAAAACCAATGACCTTGGGAGTAAAAAGTAGGGGAAAGAAATGGGGTGGAATTGATCAAAATGTTTTATATGCATATAGGAAATTCTCAAACAATAAAAACAGTAAGAAAAGGGCTACTAATCCATACTTTGTTTATTAGTTTCCCTAAAGCTGTACTGTATGTGTCTATAAAGTCTACAAGCTATGTGAAGATTTTACTGACTCATGTCTGTATTTGACAGAGCTCATAGCCCAATTCTTACAAATAGTAGTAATTTAGTAAATATGAGTAGAATAAAAGAATGAATAAAAGATCAGGCTTTAAGAAATATACTAGGTTATATTTACAAAAAAATTCTAGTGGGGGCATGGTGGTGCATACCATTAATCTCACTACTTAGGATTAAAGCAGAGCCAGGCAGAGCTATGTGGTCTTGAGGCCAGTCTAGTTTACACAGTGAGTTCCAGACTAGCCAGAGGTACACAGTGAGACCCTGTCTCAAAATTTTTTTCTCTAACCCAGGCATGGTTTAGAACCTTTAGTTCTAGCACTTGGGAGGCAGAGGCAGGGGGGATCTCTGTGTATTCGAGGCAAGCCTGAGATACAATAATGAGTTCCATGACAGCCAGAGCTACTAAATAGAGAGACCCTGTCTCAAACTTTTTTTCCTCTAGAAAAATCTTAGAAGTATTAACAATAAATATCAATAAAAATATTATACACACACCAATTGGGAAAACAAAGTCACTTACCACAAATACAAGGCTATAAAACCAATGAAAAAAAAACCAGTCAATTGTCTTATTTTGATTTATTACTATCTTACTTATGATGATAAATATTCAACATGCCATATAATTCAGATAATAAAATATAAGTTCTTAAATTTTAAGATAAAAACTTACAAAATCTTTAGAATTTCAACCAGGCATGGTGGCACACACCTTTAACCCCATTAATCAGGAGGAAGAAGCAGGTACAGCTGAGTTTAAGGCCAGCCTAGTCTACATAGTGAATTTGGATATACAGCAAGAACCTGTCTCAAAAAAAATACCCTTTAGAACTCCATTGTATATGTGTTATAAAAATTGTGAAGAAAAAAAAAATCAAAGCAGACATGTTGTATACTTCTCTAAAGATAATTTAAATATGAATATTTTTTTCCTGAGGTAAATATGCTGAAAATTACAAAATGAGTTGAAAAAAAACTGAGCTAGAATAAAAATTCAAGCTAATATTGAAAAATAAGACTAGCATGGAAGATACTAGGCAGAATAAAGTAGCTCTTGTTATGTAAATAAATATAAGATTCAACACGACAACAAAATAAATATAGGGATGTGGTGACTGATCTTGGTTATCAATTTGATCATATCTGGATTAACTAAAACCCAAGCTGCAACATCCGTGAGGGATTT
Organism: Chionomys nivalis; assembly: GCF_950005125.1. Classification (NCBI taxonomy): domain Eukaryota; kingdom Metazoa; phylum Chordata; class Mammalia; order Rodentia; family Cricetidae; genus Chionomys; species Chionomys nivalis. The sequence goes on along the minus strand of NC_080112.1, from coordinate 107,781,931 downwards.
TCTTTACTGTCATCATTTGAGGTGAGAAGACTCACCTTCTGATGGTAGCTACATAAAAGGCTATAGAGGAAGGAAGACTATGCTTTTAGTCTACTTTTTCTAGATTCCAACAAAGACTGAAGACTGGCAGCTCTCTAGGACTTCCCTGGGACTCTGACACCAGACTGGGGACTGCTGAGACATCTAGTCTTGTAGACCGAACAACTACCAAATCCTTGGCCTTTCCATCAAAAGACAGCCACTGTAGAACTACTTGAACCACAGCCTGTAAGCTACTCTAACAAATCCCTCTACACATATTTATATATATTCATGCTATCAGTTTCTTTAGAGAACTCTGACCAATACAGATTGGAATGTGGTGTTTAGGAAGAGAATGGACCTGACAGGCTCATACATTTGAATATTTGTTCCCCAAAGGGAGGAACTGTTCAGAAAGGCCTTGTTATAAGGGATGTGTCACTAGAGTCAGGCTTTGAGGTTTCAAAAGACTCCGGTCACTTTCAGAGTCTTGATCTCTTTCTGCCTCCTATTTGTGGATAAAGATGTGAGCTCCCAGCTGTTCCTGATACCATACCTCTGCTTCACTTTCATGGTCTCTGACCCTTGAAACAATAAGCTCAAATTAAAACCTTGGTCACGGTGTTTTATCACAGCAATAGGAAAGTAACTCAGACAAGTAGAAAATGTTATTTTCCCCAAGTTACAGTAAATACTCTTGTGTTTTCTTAAGCTATCTGAAAAATTCTAACTGGGTAGACCCAGGTATAAAACTATGAAATACAAGAAAAAATAAAAATTTTCTTTTGTGGAATATTATTTTAACCGGGCAAAGATGTGTTACATTTGTTTATACTGCAGACTATTATTTTAACTGCATAAAGGTATGCTGTTTAATTATGAAAAGATGTGTGGCTGTTTCACTTTGCTTGCCTAAGTCACCTGACTGGTCTAATAAAAAGCTGAATGGCCAACAGCTAGACAGGAGAGGGATAGGCTGGTCTTCCCAGCAGAGAGTAAATAGGGAAGAAAGAGGGAGGAAAAGGAGAAGAGAAAAAGGGAGAAAAAGGGATATGCCTGGTACCAGCCAGCCAGGCACAAGCAGTGAAAGTAAGATTTACAGAAGGAAAGAAAAGGTAAAAAGCTCTGAGGCAAAAGGTAAAGAGAAACAGGTTAATTTAAGTTAAAAGAGCTTGCTGGAAAAGAGCCCAAGTTAGGGTTGAGCATTCAAAACTAATACATCTCTTCATCATGATTTAGCAGCTGGTTGGTGGACAAAAAAAAAGCCTGGTACAACTTTCAGCATAACAAATAGCCTTTCTTAGCAGAAATATTATGATGGTTTACCTAAGGATAGCAAAGAAAAATATATTTATATTAAAAGATCAAGATGCAAATTATTGTTTCTTAATTTTCAAACAAAGAAACATTTACATACCTAATATTATTTTTAAGAACTTTCGAGCAACTGAAGCATTTAAAAGTTGTGTAAGTCTTTAGATCTTCCTCAACAGCTCCTTCATGTCTTCCATAGTAAAAATCACTAACTAGCATGATCAATTTTTCTTTATCCGAGCCAATGCTAGCTTTGTTTTCAGTCGTTGAATGTTCTGACTTAACAGTCTCCAGAAAGTTATTTATCATGTCTGGGCAGCAACGCTAAAAGAAGAGAAATAGTGTGTTTTATTTGTACTTCTTATAAAAACCAGACATCATTCTATATTTACAGTAGGTTCAGATCATATAAAGTTATGCTTAGCAATATATGACATATGGGAAGACATCCACCAAAACCACTGGCTTCTTTCCTTATAAATTGCAAAAATTCCAAGAATAAACACCATTTTAATGAAATAGCTTCCAAAATGAATGGAAAACTTCTAAAACTTTAAATTACCTTGTAATTTTTCTTTTCAGAGTAGGACTTATTAATTTGCTTTTTGAACACAAATCATAGATTTCATTCATATTAATGTCAAGATATAACTTAAAAGTCACATATATCATTAACGTATGAAGCTTAATTACCTAATGACATAGTAATATTTTAATAAAGCATAGTTGGAACTAGACTTATGTGGAGAGTTGGTATGTTATTCTCCTAACATAAAGTATGTCCCACAAAGAAAAGAGTTATCAGTTACATCCTCAAAATCTCAATGTATCTTATCTATAATACTTAAATATTTCATGGGGGAAATTTACTTTGAATAAAATCAGAATCTCATTTAAACTGATACTAGTAAGTCTTTTCTCAATGAAAAATATTAATTTTTTATTATATATTATTTTCAGTGGTAGAATTTCTCTAGGAGGATTCTCTAAGAATAACTGGAGCAGAGAGGAAAGGTGGCTTAGCAGTTAAGAACATTGGACCTGGGGTTCAATTCTGAGCACCCACATCATCACGACTATAACTGTAGTCCTGAGGGGGCCAATGCTGCTTCTAGCATCCAGGAGCACCAGGCAAGCAAGTAAGTAGTACACAAACATACATGCAAACAAAGCACCCAAACACATAAAATGAAAAAAAAAACCACATTAAAATAATAACTGGAGAACAAAATAAAATGGGAGAAAATGTTAGCAAATTCAAATTCTTATAATTGTTAAGTATTTAACTTTTTATTTAAGGTGTTAGAAAACAACTGTGACTGGTCAGTGGTGGTGAACACCTTTAATCCCAGCACTTGGGAGACAGAGGCAGGTGGATCTCTGTGAGTTTGAGGTCAGCCTGGTCAACAAGAGCTAGTTCTAGGTCAGGCTCCAAAGCTAAAGAAAAACGCTGTCTTGGAATACAAACAAACAAAAGACAATAAATAAATAAATAGTAAAAAAGAAAACAACTGTGAGAATTCTTAAAATTCAGTAGCACAACAGTAACATCCATACTAAAAATATCCTAAACCAACTTAAAAATAATCACAGATGGTAGAAAAGGGACTTATGTATGAAAGGAGAAAAATTACTTTCAGAAAAACAAATGACCATATAATTAAATCTCAGTAAATATTATCTATGCTGGATTTAAAATATAAAGTCATTGTTGACTGGATTAGCATCTTGCCATTCATGAAAAAATTTTACATTACTTATTGTGATGGCTAACGTTGCTTGCCAATGTGACTAAATCTAGAATTAGCTAAAACCCAAGCAGCTAGGCCCACCTGTGAGGGATTTTTCTCAGTTGGATCATTTGAGGTGAAGACCCACCCTAAATCTAGGTTATATCTCCTGGTGGCAACTCACATAAAAGAATAAAAAAAACTTTTGGCTTTTTTCCTGCTTGCTTTCACTCTCACTGGTAAGTTTATTGATCCTGTTCCTGAGTTGTTCCTTTGCTGGTGTTTGAACCCAGTCTTTTGGGATTCCAATTTGGAATGCAAACTGGCAACTTGGTAGGCTTAGAACTCCTAATAAGATACACTCAGTGAAGTGGGTTGAACAACTATCGGATCTCCTTGACCTTTTCCTTAGGAGATAGTCACTGTTGGACCACTTGAACCACAGCTCATAAGCCATTTTAACAAACACTTTTTAGTATATATTAATATATTATTGAACTGAATATATATTTTCCTCACCTATCAGTTCTGTTCTTTAGAGAACCCTGAATAATAAACTGATATAGTCTATTAGGAATTGCTGTTCAACTTTTTTCTATATCTATTTCCTCTTCTGATCACTAACCCTACTAAAAATGTTATATACTATTTTTCCCCATTTCCACATTCAGTTATTTCTACTGAGTTTCACTTTTAGTTTTATTGTGATGCCTTTTACTTTTCATTAGTTCTCATTATTTAAATTTTCTAATAAAGATCTGGAAAACAAAAAGGGCAAAGACATTTCTTTTTAAAAAGACATACAAAATGAACAATAGATATGTGAAAAAAAAAACACTCAAAATCAGTAACTGTCAATAATACAATGAGGTTTTGCCTCATTGGGATGGTTCTATCTAAAAGAGAAAAGATAAGTGGAGAAAGTCAATTCTTTTACACTGTTGGTGTAAATACAAAATAGTAAAATCAATGTGAAAAAATACAGACGTTTCTAAAAACAATATAACTATATGATCCATCAATATCATACTGGGTATTTATCCAAAACAAGTGAATTTGGGATTTCAAGACAAATCTGCAGGCTCAAGTTCACTGTAGAGTTATTTATAGCCAAGATACAAAAGTAATCTAAATCTAATAATACACAAATGACAAAGAAAATATGATGAATAGACAGTTTGGAATATTATTCAGCCTTAAGAAAGCAGAGAATTCTACTTATTCCAACAACATGGATAGACCTGGAAGGCATTATATAAGTGAAATAGGTCAGTAACAGGACAAGTATTTCATGATTATATTTTCATGAGAAATATACAATAGTCTAAATAATACAGAAAGAAAGTAGAATGCTGAGTGCCACAATCCGGGAAAGTGGCAATGGATATATAGGTTTAGTTATTTAAGATAAATAGGCCCTAAAGATCTAATGTACAGCATTAATATGCATAGCTGACAACACTGAATTGAATGTTTAAAAATTTGCTAAGAGGATAGATTTTGTTGTTATCACAGAAAATGCAAAATGGACAGGTGGAGGTTTCTGAAATTGGTGTATGCTTATGGTTTCACTTATGTCCACATACTTATACTACCAGTTAAATCTTTTACATCAATGACTACAAATAGATCTAACTAAACTCCTGAAAGAAAAGGAGTTTTCACATAGGGTTAGAAAGAAAAAGCAACACAGGTAAAAATTAGAAACATATAAATAATAAAGGGCTTTGGAAATATTGAAAATAATAGGATAAAGTAAGTACATAGCAAGTAGCTGGGCGAGGTAGTGCATGCCTTTAATCCTAGCACTTGGGAGACAGAGACAAGTAAGTTTCTGAGTTCAAGGCTAGCATGGTCTACATAACAAGTTCCAGAACAGTCAAGGCTACATAGAGAAACCCTGTCTCAAAAATAAAGCAATAAATAATTTAGCAAGCAAATGGAAATAGGAAAATAAGAATTATGAGGACTAGGAAAATGCTTCAGTGGGGAAAGCATTTCTGAACATGGGTGAAAAGCTGATTTTGGATCCCCAGAACCTAGAAAGGTCAGGCATGGTAACACACGCCTATAATACTATACTACTACATAAAGATGGGAGGCAGAGATTGGACAATGTGGCATACACAGCCCCCACCAACAAAGAGACCCTGCCTTAAACAAGGTGGAAAGCAAGGACTAAAACTTGAGGTTGTCCTTAGACCTCTACATGTGTATGGTGGGAAGTGCACACTTACACACAAACACACAAATTTGCACAGACATATACCTACACATTTACACATGAACAATATAAATAAATTAAAATGGAATTTAGGCCAGAATGCATTAAAACAAGGCAAAAGGATACTTTATTTAAAATGTCAGTGAAGTTATGAAACACATGCAGAGAAAAAGATATAGAGACATACAAAATAGAATTGTCAAATATCAAAGAAAGTACTGATGATGTGAGACTGGCTTCACTATTCTTACATGCTCAGGGACGTAGAGGCACTAACATCCACGATCAGTTTTGTTCCCAGAATAGACACTGCATTTGAAATGTTGGAATTCATTCTCACTCTTGTACTTTTCTCCAAAGGGCAGGATTTAATAAAAATCTCTTTGGAACAGTAAGCAGAATCTTTCCTATGATGCTTCTTTGCATTCTCCCTATCCTTCTTTTCCATGTCACCTATCTTACTTATTGTTTTTCTTGCCTCTTCATTCACTACCATTTACATGGGGCAGGCAAAGAGAAGACGAACTATCTTGTTTTGTTTTTGTTTTGTTTCGAGACAGGGTTTCTCTGTAGCTTTGGAACCTGTCCTGGAACTAGCTCTTGTAGACCAGCCTGGCCTCAAACTCACAGAGATCCACCTGCCTCTGCCTCCCGAGTGCTGGGATTAAAGGCGTGCGCCACCACCGCCCGGTTAAGATGAACTATCTTTAGAAAGATACAACAGAATACCATATTATCTGGTAAAATATTTAAATAGTAATCCCTCTAAATCCCATACTTTAGTAGCTTCAAATTTATCTAAAACCTAAGTTCAGGAGTTTGAAATACTAACATAAAGCTATAATTCATTAATAACTGTATATATCCTATTTTGGATTTAGCTAAAGCTCTTATTTCATAAGAAATGTTTCATTAGGAAACCGTGGAAAACGAAGACACACAACTAAAATTTCCATTGAAAAATAGGAAATGAATATGACAACATGGAAAAAGTATAAAATAGAAGGAAATTTTAAGTTATATTTTAGATTAATAAAACGCCTGCTTTATGAAAGTAAAAAGAATGGCACAATTTAGTCAATAAAATATTACAGTTTGTGAATTTTCATTTAAAATTAAAAAGCAATGCACACATACTATAGAGTATACATGATTACATACGATGCTGTATGTAGGATGAACTTAAGTTTTATAATTTTATGATTGGGAAGAATTTAAATTTTGTATAATCATTATGAAAATTAATTTTTATTCATATGAAAATGACAATAAAAGGTTTTTATTTAAATATATAGACAAACACTCTCTACTATTCTTACTATTTCTTGGATTTATAAACATTTTCAAAACTCAAAATTTGACACTATTTTACCTTCATGTGGCATTTCAAAGGATCCAAAAAACTGAACTTAACCTTGCACTTTGGACAAGATCTTAATGAAGGTGCTCCAGTTTCAGCCTGAATTGATGAGGTATTTTCATCTAAAATAAATTGAGGACTTTTATGAGTAAAAATTGATCTTTTAAAAAGCTTAAAAATCTTTTAAAAAATCCATCTCACAATTATTAAAATTTGTTTCTAACTAATACATTTTTCTACATGAGATTTCATACTTACTTGATAGTACAACCTGGGAGGAAGCCTCGGAAGGAGACTTATTTAAAGATGATGAAGAGGAAGGATTTGTTTCAGAAACACTTTCATTGGTCTTTGGCTTTTTTGGATTAACACTGTTTAATTTGGAAGTGGAAGGATGTTTTAATCCTAACGAAGTTTGTTCGATACCTACAAAGATTTGAACAGCAGGAAAGATTTGTAAATGCTTTAGTATAGGATATTACTTATTTAAATTGCTATAAAAATGGCCTTAGATTTTAAAAACACCTTGGAGCTAACCTAAATGGAAAAAAAAAATCAAAAAGCAGAAATTATACAAGGAAGTAGCTTCATATATATTTCAGATTCACAAAATAAACTTTATGCAAGAAAACTATAAGGATACTTTCAAATAAAGCTATCCATTAAAGGAAGCAGGCTGAAGGAAAACAAAAGAAAAGCATAAATCACACAAAACCCAAAGCAACAATAACAACAATATAACAAAAAAGGAAGAGAGAAAAGAGAAGGTAAATAACTTTTTCTGAGTTACGCCCTTACAAATAAACTTATGTTCTGGTGATTAAAGATATTTAAACTTAAAAAAAAATTATTCATTCTAAAATCCAGGAGAATTCTTTATAGTTGTTTTAAAAATCTTGAGCTATCCAATCAAAGTTTTCTTTCTTATGTAGAAAATGGAAACAAAAATGCTTAAGTCATTCATATGAAAAAAAAACTATAGTTCTCCAACTACTATACCAAGTTAATCAGACATAATGGGGATTCCTGGCAGAGCCTTTCCTTTTATGTTTTATTTGACTTTTGCGACTGGGAGAAATAGTTTTGTTTTAACACTATTGTCTTAGCATCCAAAGGATTAGGTAATCCATGGCATCTGTTTGAGAAACAGGCACAGAAACAGAAAAAGTGATTTTATAAAATAATTCAAAATAAATTGTATTCTGTGACAAAGGCTGTAAAATCACACATAGTTTAATGTTCTCAAGTGTACATTCACAGAAGCAGTAGACATATTCTTGTCAAATTTATGATGTTTCATTCTTTGAGATGATGGAATTCTTTTTCCCATTATTAGAGACTATGGCTACTGAATGATTACTGCCAGCACATGAGACTGACTTTGGTTTTGTTTAAGATGCCTGTGTCACTTGGATAATCAATAAATGTTGGCATTTTGCACTAGGTAATATTATACAATACACCATGTAATAAAAATAGACCATTTTAATATAGCCTTTAAGGATGGATTTATTTTTATTATATTTATGCACATGTATGTTTATGTATCTCTGTGAATGTACATTACATACATGTCTGCAGTGCCCAGAAGGAGGTGTCAGATCTCCCAGAGCTGGTGTTTGTGTATCTCAGGGAATATAAACTACATGCATGTCTGCAGAGCCCCCAAGAAGGTATCAAGACCTCTCAGAACTGGTATTTGTGCATTTTAGGGATTATATGCTACATGCATGTCTACAGAGCTCAGAAGGTGTCAGATCTCCTCGAGCTGGAGCTCCAGGTGGTTGTGAGCTGCATGACGTGACATGGATGCAGGGAACTGAGCTCAAGTGCTCTTAACTGCTGAGGCATCTCACCAGCCTTATCTAAATTAAAGAAAATTACTCTTAAAGAGTTTTAAATACTGATCCTTCATGTTATTTATTTTTATTGCTTTGATCTTTGCTATTCCCTACTTTCAAGTCTTCCTATTTACACAAATAAAAATGAGCAGGTGGCTCTAATTAAATCCAGTGGGTCACACAAGAAAAGTAAAAACAAAAAGTGGAATGGGGACTAGGGAGTTGGTGAAGATGGGACGAGTATGGTGGTGGTGGTGGGGAATGAGTGTGGCCAAAATGCATTACATACATATGTGAAATTGTCAAAGAATAAATTGATGAAAAAGAATATTTTTGAAATTAATTTTTGGGATGGAGTCTCACTTTGTAGTTCTGGTTGTCCCGGACTTTGCTATGTAAACCACACTGGCCTTGAACTCACAGAAATCTGTGTGTCTCTGCTGGGAAAAAAGGCATGCACCACCACCATGCCTGGCTAAAAACCAAAAAACTTATTCTCATAAAAAATCCTATTTCCCTTCTTCAAATTCAAGCTCAAATCTAATTTTCTCTAAGCTTTCATGGTCATCCTAAACTTCAAACATTATCACATATTTGTGGTTATTATTATAAACTTTAATAAACCATTTAAAGTTTATAAAACAATTTCACTTTTCTTAATTTTGCAAACTCAATAAAATCCTAAGATGAATAACATTATTTACAAATGGCTCATATTAGGTCCAGAGAATGAATGTATTATGTGAGAAACAGAAATATTTTAAAGTCAGGTAGTAGTGGTGCACACCTTTAATCCCAGCATTTGGGAGTCAGAGACAGGCAATCTCTGGGAGTTCGAGGCCAGCCTGATCTACAGAGCAAGTTCAAGGACAGGCTCCAAAGCTATAGAGAAATCCTATCTCAAAAAACTAAAAAAAATAAATAAAAACAATATTTGAATCAATGTGAGAAAAGTGACATAGATTAAGTTAGGTGACTTGATAAAGCCTATACAAATCTGTAGAACAGAGGTTTAAACTTTTATCTTTTAATCCAACTTTAACAGTGTTTAATATACAGGACAAAACTCTCTTCTCTACAGTTTAAAAACCTTTGTCGAGACAGGGATTTATGTAGCTCATGCTGCCCTTGAACTTGCTAAGCAGCTAAGACTGGCCCTTGAACTTCTGATCCTCCTGGCTCTACTTCCCACGTGGTGGAATTTCATAAATTTCATACATGTGCCACCACACTTAGTGGAGGATCTTTAAATAGTGATTAGGAGTTAGTCTTTAACTTCTAGTAGCTTCACAAATTGAGATTTGTTCTAGGAATGAGACCATGTGCTTAGTAAAATCAAATTTAAGACAACTATTTTATTTCCCTATCAATTTTGGTTCTTGGTTATTTTGCTAACTGGACATAGGTTAATATCAAATGAAGTATTTAGCAAAGTGAGAAAATATTGTGACACTTAAATTACTATAAAACTTTTCCTTAGGTTTGATAAATGTAATATACTACTTATTAGTAAATAAAAATTCAAAAGATAATTATGTTCCTTTCTAGTGAAATAAAACAAATTAGCTAATAGAGAAGCTACTTTATTCCATTATAAAGAATTTCTTTTTTATCTAGGTAACATTCTTCTACAATCATATTATTTACATTCATGAAGATTTTGTCAAGACAGAAAAAATTTTTAAATGAATTTTCTTTCAATTGTCCAATTTCTATTCCTTCAATGAATATATATTAGGTACTGATCATGTGCATATTATATCTCTTTAGTTCTGCCATTTTATAATACCACTCTATTATGTTTAGCTATCTCACATGTCATTTATTATATAGAAAGTTTACCAAAAAATAAACTAAAGCCATGCCAAATAATAAATATATTTTACATAGTATTTAAGTCATCAGGAGACTTCTCTGACTCACAGAAACTATATTAAGATTTCATAGCTCACAGGCAGTTCTAAATGAGAATAAACTCAGCCAGGGATGGTGGTGAAATCTTTAATCCCAGCACTCAGGAGGCAGAGGCAGATGGATCTCTGAATTACCAGCCAGCCTGGTCTACAGAGTTAGTTATAGGACAGCCAGGGCTATACAGAGAAACCCTGTCTCAAAAAAAAAAACAAAAAACAAAAAAACCCAAACAAACAAAAAATCAAAAAAACCCAAACCCAAAAACCTCAATTAGCACACACTAGCTAAACTAACAGAAAGAAAGGAGATAGTCCATTAAATAAGATTGCACATCTAAAGCATTCAGGAATGATAGCTCTATTTCCATCTTATATGCAAAAAATAACACGAAGGCACTGATTTCAGAAGGCACTGATTTCAGAAGTATGTGTATGCATGTGGGTGTACCTGTGGAGGTTAGAGGACAACCTGCCAGAGTCAGTTCTCTCATCTTATTGTGTGGGTTCAAAGATCAAACTCAGATCAGCTTGGCAATTGCCTTTGTTGAGCAATCTTTCTGGCTTTTAAAATCTTTATTAATTTGTTTATTTAGTGTGCATCTGTGGATGGCATGGAGTCGATTCTCTACTTTTACTATGTAGGTTCCAGGGATCCAACTTAGGTTATAAGTTTAGCAGCAAGCACCTTAACCTGCTGAGCCATCTTCAAGCCCTTGTATAAAAATTCTATATGAACATTAACAAAGTCTCTTTTTGTAGAATTTTAAGAAGAAATACTAAATCAAACCTTCTGTACTCCTTTTCAGTATGCTGTAGGATGGTTTATCCTTGGTTGAGTCTAACTGTAAGATAGAAGCACCTGGATCATCTTGTGATGAAGTCTTTGAAAAACTCTGTAAAACGTTAAAGTTATTTTGTTTGTTAGTTACTAAAAAAGTAAACCGAATTGTATGCTAGTACTACAAAGATCAGTTAAAAGCACAAAAGTAATTACTACCCTCTGCTAAAATGAGCACATACTGCATGAAAAGCATATTGGCATTATTAAATATTTTTGTAATTTCTTTGGAAAATTAAAATTAGGTGTAAATAAAGTGTTAAAATAAAAAATAGTTATAACACTGGTAAGGTTTCATTTTTGGTATAACTTCTCAGCAAGAATGTTTTAGCAATATCTACTAAAGGCTTTCAAAATCCATATTCCTTGATATAATCATTCTACTTCTAAGAATTTGTGTTAAGGAAGTGAAAACGTTAACAGAGCATTTATAAAAGCAAAACACAAAAACCTGTATGTTCAACAAAAGAGGAATAGTTCCATAAGTTTGACAGACTATTAAGAATGATAAACAATGAATGACAAAGAACTATATTTTCAATACAATATTCAGTTAAAAATGAGGAATAGGCATCAAATCTGTATAAATATGGTCATGAATGACAGACTATACTATCTACAGAAATTAAAAATCAAAATATAAAAATATATTTCCTTGTTTCTAATAACTTTCACATACATTAACTTTCATAATACAAATAAAGATTTTGTTTGCTTGTCTTATGCTTTCAAGCTGAGATAATTAAGTTGGACGAATTTTCTGTTCTTACTAAATATTACATTTTTAATCGAGAAAGAGGAAATGAAACAGTTTCCCAATATAATCTTGCATAGCCTGGGATTGATTATGTAGAACAGACTGGCTTCTTCATCCTCCTGCCTCAGTTTCCTGAGTATAGCCATATGCCACCATAACTGGCTTTGTCACTAAATTTTCTCATCAGTTTGTTAGGAAGTTAAAAAGACAGGGACCGGAGAGATAATGTCTCAGTGGATAAGAATACTTGCTGCTCTTGCTGGGGACCTGTGGTTCCTGAGACCTGAACCACATAAAGGCTTACAATTGAATACAACTCTAGTTCTAGGGGATCTGGAATCCTTTTCTGGCTTTTGTAGGTACAAAACACATACATGGTGTGCATACATACACACAGATATGAGAATTATGGAGACAGATACTGAAATTACCTAAAACAGCCAGGCAGTGATATATACTTAAATGTATGATTAGATATGTGTATAAACCCCTGGGCTAATATGGATTGAAATCCTATGTCTTGGTTACCAGCTGGCCTTCGGATAACCATTTAGGCTCCCTGAGTTTCAGTCTCCTCAACCATAAATTGGAAATAGCCTCCCTCATAGGGATGTCTTAAGAATTATGTAAAAATTACATTTGCACATATCAACAGTTTCCCTCCAAATGTTAAACATCACTGCCATTTCTTACTTCTTTTTTTTAAAAAAATATTTATTCATTTATTATGTATACAATATTTTGTCTCTGTGTATGCCTGCAGGCCAGAAGAAGGCACCAGACCTCACTACAGATGGTTGTGAGCCACCATGTGGTTGCTGGGAATTGAACTCAGGACCTTTGGAAGAGCAGGCAATGCTCTTAACCTCTGAGCCATCTCTCCAGCCCCCATTTCTTACTTCTATTAAAAGTCTTTTGTTATTGCTCTACTTGGGGGTGATTTTGTTTTGTGAGACAGTCATACTTTGTAGTCTAGCCTGGTCTGGAACTTACTATGAGGAGACTGTTTTTTTTTTTTTAAAGATTTATTTATTCATTATGTATATAGTGTTCTGCAGGCCAGAAGAGGGCACCAGATCTTACTATAGATGATTGTGAGCCACCCTGTGGTTGCTGGGAATTGAACTTAGGATCTCTGGAACAGCAGGCAGTGAGTGTTCTTAACCGCTGAGCCATCTCTCCAGCCCAAGGAGACTGGTCTTAAAGTCAAAATCCTCTTGCCCAGTTTCCCAAGTACTAGGACTACAGGCACATCAACAGCCATGCTGGCTAAAATGTTTAAGAACTAAATAGTGAAAAGGGTTTTGACAATGAACAGTCACAATTTGTTGGAATAATCATCTCAGTTAAGAACACTTAAGTTTACTCTCTTAAGTTGATTTCCTGTGTGTTTCCTCTTTATTTGATTCTTTCTTTAGCTGTACAGAAGCTTTTAGTTTTATGAGGTCCCACTTATCAACTCAGAAAGTCCTTTCCTATACCTATATTACATAGGGTTCTGCCTATGCTTTCTTCTGGCAGTTTCCATGTTTCAGGTTGCAAATAGAGGTCTTTGATCCACTTTGAGTTATTTTTTTGTGCAGGGTGATAGATATAGGCCTAATTTCAATTATCTGTATGTGGACATCCAGTTTTCCAGAACCATTGGTTGAAGATGCTGTCTTTTCTTCAGTGTGTTTTTGGCCTCTTTGTCAAATACTAGGAGTAGAATATAGGTTACTGGGGCTGGAAAGGGCAAAGGGGAATAGTCAAGACTTTAGTACAAAAAACTCTAGGTAAACACTAATGAATAGGACTGAGCTCCCAAGGTCCAAATAAGGAACAGAAGGAGGGAGAATATGAGCAAGAAGTCAGGACCGCGAGGAGTGCACCCACCCACTGAGACGGTGGGACTGATCTAACAGGAGTGGGGGGAGAGGAGTGAGGGGAGGGGGAGGGAAAAGGGAGGCAAGGAGGAGGCGGAAATTTTTAATAATAAAAAAAAAGTAAAAAAAACCAGCAAAAAAAAACTCTAGGTAAGGTAGCTATTGGATTTGTGGTGTTGACTTTAATATATTGGGAAAACCTGCATATAAAGATCACAAAATATGCTACATAATTGTCAGCATAATAGTGTTCTTTAACACAATGAAATGATTTTGGCTTAAAAATAAAGCTAAGTGTGGCGGCTCATGTTTTTTAATTTCAGCATGCAGGAGGTAGAGGCAAGTGGCTATCTTTGTTTTGAGGTCAGCCTGGTCTACATACTGATTTCCCAGAAAGTCAGAGCTACATAGTGAGATCCTGTCTGGAAAAAAACAAACAAAAAAGAAAACCTAAAGATAATGACATTTTCTATGAGTAATTATGTTAGTTAGCTATGACCATTCTCCATTAAAGCTGGATATATACTGTTCAATGTGTTCCTGAATTAACTGTGAAGTTAAAAATTACTTACAGGTTTAAACACAGTCTGAACACCAGAATTCTCTGAAGATTTGGATTTAGGATGAAATCTAGGCAAAGCACCCACTGGATTAGGTAATGGATTTTTGTAGTGTCGATTTGCAGGTCTGAATATATTAGAAATAGCTAAACATAAAGAACAAACAAAAAACAATGTAATGAACATATTGGTATACAATTCTGTCAAATAGGTGAGTTTAAAATTGTAAGGGCTTAGCCATTAAGCATACCCACTGCTCTTGCAGTGGACCACGTTCAGTTCCTAGCATCTATATCAGGTGTTTAATAACCACATATTAATTCCAGTTCCAGGGGATTTAATGCCCTCTTCTACCTTTCATGGGCACCTGCACATACATGGTGCACACTCACACAGGCACAAATGCATACACATAAATAAAAAATTAAACAAATTTTTGGCATTAAGAGAGTATAGTAATACTGTACCTGGATTGAGTGAGTAATTCTTTAGTCCCTTTGAAGATGAACCAGGGCTACATCTATTCAAAATATCTACAAGAACATTTAAAAACTCATTACTGAGATAAACTATATAAAGATTATGGAAAACTGTCTAAAATAGACATATACAACCAACAGTAGAAACATATTTATTCCCCTTAGTGCTTATAAGATTTTATGACTCAAATTCTTGTTAGTCAAAAATCAAGCCCATGCACATTCCTCATCCCTAGATATCTGGAAGTTTCATTATGGACCAGCTGACTGGCTTGCTTATCCCATTACTTGAGCTCAGAAAGGAAAATTATCAGATAACACATTAAGTTAAACCTAGATTTTAGTATATGATTAGTTTCAGAGGTTAAATACACTAGAAGTCAATTTGGGTCTGACAGGATACTCTAGACCATTTCAGACTGCTATCTCTTGTCCCCATATGAAGTTAATTTTATGGTTACTGAGGAATCATATTTAAATTCGAAATTTTATCTTTTTATTTTATTTTTTGGTTTTGTGAGACAGGGTTTCTCTGTGTAACAGCCCTAGCTGTCCTGGAACTAGCTCTGTAGATCAGGCTGGTCTAGAACTCACCAGAGATGCACCTGCCTCTGCCTCTGGAGTGTGGGATTAAAGGTGTGTGCCATCACCACCCAGCTTAAATACAGAATTTTAAAATTTGATTAAAATTTCTTATCACAAGAAAATGATATCTAAGTTATGGTTCCTACTGCTGTTGAAAAAACACCACGACCAAAAGCAACTTAGAGAAGGAAGGATTTATTTCATCTTACAATTTGTACTTTATCATTGAGAAAAGTCAGGGTAGGAACTCAAACAGGGCAGGAACCTGGAGGCAATAACTGACACAGAGGCTTTGGAGAAATGCTGTTTTCTAGCTTCCTCCTCAAGGTTTGCTCAGCCTGCTGTTTTCTTATACCACCCAGGGGTGACACCATCACCTATGAGATGGGCCCACCCACATAAATATCAGTTAAGAAAATGCACCACACAGGCTTGTCCATAGGCCAATTTGGTGTGGGTATTTTCTCAATTGTGGTTCCCTCTTCACTACCCTACCTGACCAACAGACAGAACATTCAGACAAAAACTACACATAGAAATGCTTGAGTTAACTGACTTTATAAGCCAAATGGACCTAACAGATATTTACAAAATATTTTACCAACAAACAAAAGAATATTAATTGTTCTCTGTACCCCATGGAACTTTCTCCAAAATCTGACATAATGAAAGCAGTTCTAAGAATAATTTCATAGCACTAAGTCCCTACATTAAAAAAAAAAAAAAGAAACAAGGAAGTCAGGACCGCGAGGGGTGCACCCACGGGGCTGATCTATTGGGAGCTCACCAAGGCCAGCTGGACTGGGACTGAAAAAGCATGGGATAAAACCAGAGTCTGTGAACATGGTGTACAATCAGGGGGGCTGAGAAGCCAAGGACAATGGCACTGGGTTTTGATCCTATTGCATGTACTGGCTTTGTGGGAGCCTACCCTGTTTGGATGCTCACCTTCCTGGACCTGGATGGAGGGGGGAGGACCTTGGACTTCCCACAGGGCAGGGAACCCTGACTGCTCTTTGGACTGGAGAGGAAGGGGGAAAGGAGTGGGGGGGAGAGGGAGAGAAGTGGGGGGAGGGGGAGGAAAATGGGAGGCAGAAATTTTTTCAATAAAAAAAAATAGAAACTTGAAAAAAAAATGCAGAGTTTGTACTAGTCACTTACCACTACACTAGAAAGCTCTGTAACAAAAAGAAAAAATTACACTCAAAAGGAATAGATGGCAAGAAATAATCAAATGAGGGCTGGAATCAATAAAACAGAACAAAAAATGCACAGAATCAATTAAATAGTTCTTAGAGAAAAATCAGTAAGATTGGCAAACCTCTATTCAAAGTTAACTAAAATGTGGACAGAATATCTCAATTAACCAAATTAGAAATAAAAAGGGGGTTATAACAACAGGCATCGAAGTAATCCAAAGAATCATAAGGATATACTTTAAAAAACCTACATTCCACAATATTGGAAAATCTAAAAAAAAAATGGATAATTTTCTTAATAGATACCACTTACAAAAGTTAAACCAAAGTCAAATAAATAATCTAAACAGACCTATAACCCCTAGTAAAACAGAAGCAGTAATTAAGTCTCCCAACTTCCTGTATCTCCCCCAAAAGCCAAGGGCCCAGATAGTTTTAGTGCAGAATTCTACAAGATTTTCAAAAAAGAGTTAACACCAATACTCCTCAAATTGGTCCATGAAATAGAAACAAAAGAAACTATTCTTTTTAGGCCAGTTACCCTGATACCCGCCAAAAACATAAAAACCAACAAAGAAAATTACAGACCAATTTCCCTTATAAACATAAATGCAAAAATTCTCAGTAAAATACTTGCAAACCAAATCCAAGAACACATCAAAAAGATCATCCACCATGATCAAGTATGCTTCATCCCAGAGATGCAGGGATGGTTCAACACATGCAAATCGATAAATGTAATCCACCAAATAAACAAACTGAAAGACAAAAACCACATGATCATCTTATTAGATGCTGAAAAAGCCTTTGGCAAATTCCAACACCCTTCATGATAAAAGTACTGTAGAGATTATGGATAGAAGAAACACACCTAAATAAAGGCAATTTATAGCAAGTCCATAGCCAACATCAACTTAAACAGAGAGAAACATAATAAAGCGATTCCACTAAAATCAGGAACAAGACAAGGCTGTCCATTCTCTTCATACTTATTCAATCAATATGGTACTTAAAGTCTTAGCTAGAATAAGATAACTAAAAGAGATCAAGGGGATATAAATCAGAAAGAAAAAAGTCAAAGCATCTTTATTTGCAAATGATATAATAGCATACATAAGTGACCATAAAATTCCACTGGTAAACTCCTATAGTTGATACACCTTCACCAAAGTAGCTGGATACAAGATTAACTCAAAAAACCAGTAACTCTCCAATATATAAATAACAAATTATCTGAGAAAGAAATCAGGGAAACAATACCCTTCATAATAACCTCAAATATAAAATATCTTGGAGTAACTCTAGCCAAACAAATCAAAGACTTATATGGTAAAAATGTTAAGGCACCGAAGAAAGAAACTGAAGAAGGCAAGATCTCCATACTCATGGATCAGCAGGATTAACACAGGAAAAAATGGCCATGCTACCAAAAGCAATGTACAGATTCAATGAAATTCCCCTCAAAATTCGAACACAATTCTTCACAGATCTTAAGAGGATAATTCTTAGCTTCATATGAAAACACTAAAAGTTCAGGATAGCTAAGACAATCCTGTACAATAAAAGAACTTCTGGCGGTATCATCATCCTAATTTCAAGTTGTACTACAGAGGTATCGTCATAAAAACAGCATGGTATTGGCACTAAAACAGACATGTTAATCAATGGAATTAAAGACCCAATATAAATCCACATAACTATGGACATCTGAATTTTTATAAAGAAGCCAGAAATACACACTGGAAAAAAAGAAAGCAACTTCAACAAACAGTGCTGGTCAAACTGGATGCCTGTATATAAAAGAATCCAAATTTATCTATACTCATTACCCTGCACAAAACTCAACTCCAGGTGGATCAAAAACCTCAAAATACATACACACTGAACCTTATAGAAGAGAAAATAGAGAATAGAAAACTTCCTGAAGGGAATACTGTTAAGCACGGGCACTAAGATCAACAAATAGTTAAATGGGACCTCATAAACCTGAGAAGCTACAATCCATAGACCCACAGAGGTTAGGTATATCATAAGTGACTGGGGGGTGGGGGCACAGACTAATAAGGAATGACAAATAAATTATGGATGCATAGGAGGATTGGAATGGGAGGATCAAGTAGGGATGGGCAGGGAAGTGGGAGATGAGGGAGGAAATATGGGGAAAGAGAGCTAAAATCAAGGGCCATTTGAGGAGTGTAGGGAAGCCTAATACGGTAGAAACTTCCTAAAATATATACGTATAACGAAGAGGATCTAAATAAAATCATCAAATAATGGGTGAGACAGAGTCCCAACTGGGTATCTCTTGTCACTAAATGGAAGTTTCCAGTACTGGAGCTGGGTTAAATCTAATTGAGTTGTCGGCCTAAGGGGTCCCATGGGAACCCCCAAACAACCCAGATTGTTGCCAAGACAACAGGTTGCTCTTCACAAACTGACAGCAAGGACCCACTGTTGAAGACAACATCTACACAACTAGAGTTGATGAACTGGTGCCTACATAGAGCCTTCATCCCTACATTCCAATGTCTTTGGTACAGGAACATACTCT
Source organism: Chionomys nivalis (assembly GCF_950005125.1). Lineage (NCBI taxonomy): Eukaryota > Metazoa > Chordata > Mammalia > Rodentia > Cricetidae > Chionomys > Chionomys nivalis. The sequence continues at coordinate 107,762,694 of NC_080112.1, read as the reverse complement.
ACATGCTCTCAAAAGAGAAACATAAACACCAATCCAGCCACAAACCCTCTATTTACAATGGGGTACTGCCTGCAAGATATGCTAGGGTAGTGGTGGCACAGAGCTCGTGGGAGTAACCAAACAATTCCTGATTTGATTCAAGATGGAACCCATGTCTGATACTGCTTGGGTGACAAAGAACCTGAAAGTAGATAGCCCAGGGACCTATGGTAAAAGCAAACACTACTGTTCTAAAACAAACAAAACAAACATACAAGAAAGTACAGGAATAAACTGACTCTTAATGATATTCTGCTATACTCATAGATCAGTGCCTTATTCAGCCATCATTAGAGAAGCTTCCTCCTGCAACAGGTGGAAACAAATACAGAGACTCACAGCCAGACATCATGCAGAGAATGGGAGACCTTAGGAACACACAACCCTAAACAGGATGTCTCCATCAAATCGCTCCCCTCAGGACTCAGGGAACCCTTGGGAAGAGGAGGCAGAAAGAGTATAAGAGCCAGTGGGGATGGGATTGAGGACACCAAGGAACAAGGCCCTCTCAATCAATAAAATGATGCACAGGACCTGCACATGTCTACACCAGATGGAGTCCTAGAGCTTTAAGGAGAAGTAGACACATGTTCCCACCCCTAATCCAGAAGCATTCTCCATTTGATAACCACATGCAAATAAAAATTTAGTTTTCTCCAAAGGAGTCTCACTGTGGAAACTAACTACTCTTTTTTTTTTTTTTTTTGGTTTTTCGAGACAGGGTTTCTCTATAGCTTTGGAGCCTGTCCTGGAACTCCCTTTGTAGACCAGGCTGGCCTCGAACTCACAGAGATCTGCCTGCCTCTGCCTCCCAAGTGCTGGGATTAAAGGTGTGCGCCTGGCCAATTAACTACCACCGCCTGGCCAATTAACTACTCTTAAGGCTAGACTGCAATCCCTGAAAATGAACTCAACACATATTTGGAGGTTCCGTATTTCATAATGTTATGTCAGGGCTCTAGCTTTTTAAAAATTTATCTTTTTTTTTCATTTTATTTTATATGTATGTATATATTTTTCCTTCTCTCTTTTTAATCCTACAGGTCCTTTGCATATATATTATAGCTTCCAGTTTAGTGTTTTTGTGGGATGCTGAAGTATGTGAATGAGTGGGTCTCTACATCTTTATCTGTTTCTTGTGCCTTTTGGGGGATCTTTCTTCTGTTTGTTTATGTTGTCCTATTATGATGTGTCAGGGTTTTTAAAAATCTGACTTTATTTTATTATTATCCTTTAGAAGCTTATTTGTTTTCTAATGAAAGACAGAAAGGGGTGGGTCTGGATGGAAGGGGAGGTGGGAAAGATCTGGGAGGAGTAGAGGGAGGGGAAAACATAATAAAGCTAAATATTATGTAAGAAAAATATCCATTTTCAATAAAAGGAGCCTCCCACGCAAACAAACTAGAGCAGCTGGTGAGATGGCTCAGTATTAAAGGTGCTTGATGACCTAAGTTTGATGCCCAGAACCCATATGGTAGGGAAAAGAGAAACCCATTTCTCCAGGTTGTCCCATTACCCATGGGTAAGTGTCTCTGTCTCTGTCTCTCTCTCTCTCTCTCACACACACACACACACACACACACTCATGCACTAAAATACATGTGACAAAAGTATTTTAAAAGTAGGCTCTCTATCATATAAGGCCTATAATGCATTCAGGTAATCTTAATCCTTCGTTACTTTAATTATTCCCTTTTCTTACACACGCTATTTTAAGTTCTCCCCTTCATTACTGTATCTAATCACTGTAGTGATATTTTGTTTGTGTTTTAACAAATAAAACTAGCCTGAAGATTAGAGTGCAGAGCTAAGCCACTAGTTAGCTGTTGAGGCCAGGCAGTGGTGGCACACACCTTTAATCCCAGGACTCAGGAGACAGAGACAGACTGATCTGTTAGTTCAAGGCCACCCCGGGCTACATGAAATTGATTCAGTCTAAAAGAGAAACAGAGCTCACACAAAGGTTATCCTAGCACTTGGGATTCCATGCCTTTAATCCCAGCACTAGCAATGTAGAGATAAGGGTGATATGGCTGGGCAGAGAGAAGACTATAAGGCTGGAGGAGACAGGAGCTCATTGCAGTCTGAGGATGAATTGATAAGAGGTAGGAACCCTAGTGGGTGGCTGCTCTGTTTCTCTGATCTTTCAGCTTCTACCCCCTGATAGCTAACTCTAGGGTTTTATTATTAAGAACAATTAGAATTTGTGCTACAAACCACATTGTCACCACGAACATCTTAAGTGCTCACTGACCATTACTGTGCTTTCCTTTTTTAAAAAAAAAAACTTTGTGTGTTTGTGTACATGCATGGTCATACCATGTGGGTATATATGCATGTGGGAAGCCCAAGGCATCAAGATGCTGGGAGTCTTCCTCAATCCTTCTCCACTCTATTCACTGAGGCAAAAAAAATTAAACCTAGATCTGGCCAAAAAGGCTACAATCTAGCCAGTCACTTTCTTCCAGGGATCTCCCCGTCTCAGCTTTCTAAGATTTGGGATTACAAAAAGGCAGCCATTTTACATGGCTTCTGGGTATCCAAATCCCAGTACTCATGCTTGTGGCTCACAATGAGAAGTACAGTAACTGCTAAGGCATTTCCCTAGCCCTATCTTGCTTTTCATCTAAGCTCTGTACAGAATAAATACATCAAGCACTAAAAATAAAAGTCACAGGTTTTTCCCACTCAAAAAACCAACAACTATCATAAGAATCTTCACTAAAATAAATGCTTACTTGAAATAGCTGGTTTGGAACTTGATATCTCTCCAACAAAGATCAACTCATCATCATCATCGTCTTTATTTTGAATTTCGTCTACTTTCTGCTGCCATGGTTCCAACTCTTCTTCTTCACATTCCATAACAAGTTCTGCCATTTTTGAATTATCTAATTTCCTAAAGGAGAGAAACCCATATTTTCAAAATGAAAAAAACTTTTTGTAACAGAAAGTATGATAATTAAAGATAAGTTTTATTAATCTTAAAGGAAATTACTGAATAACTACACACAGCAAGAATAAACTGAGAAAGCAATTTATATATCTAAACTAAGCACTCAGTGTAGTGGTATACTCCTGCAACCCTACCTACCATTCATTCAGGAGGTTGAAGTAACAGAATAGTTATTCTGAGGCCTGTCTGCTCTACACAATGAAGCCCTGTCTCAAAACAAAGCTAGTAAAAAATGGCTAAGTAGCTAGAAGATTGGGGACAGCAGTTGAGTTACAGTGGCCAAATTTTTTTTGTAATTTTGCTTTAAATATATAGATGTTTTGTTTGCATGTATGTCTGTGTACCACATGCATGTGATACCCCCAGAAGCAAGAAGAGGGCATGAGATCATCTGGAACTGGAGTTCTTTGGCAGCCATGTGGGTTCTGGTAATCAAACTGGGGTCCTCTGGAATAACAACCAGTGCTCTTAACTGCTAAGCTATCTCTCTAGCCCCAGGTGGCCAAAAAATTAAATCCAATTAAGCTAAGTTTATATTACATGACTAGGATATTATACATACCAAAAAGAATATTATATAATTATTACCTGAGACAAAAGCCTACCACTTGTGTTTATAAACCAAGCACAGGACGCAATTAGATTGGAAGGAGGAAAAAAACTGCACCAGATTCAGAGATATTAGGGTAAAGAAGAAAAACGAGATACTAGGATGAAAACAGGGAAAAAAGAGAAGCTTATTTTATTCCAGGATAGAGTAAACATTTCCTATCTCAAGAAATTAAACAAAGGACGTACTACAAATATTACACAGCTCATAGCAAACATTTTAGTGCCTTATTCCTTTGGGGATGTTGTTGTTTTGTTTCTGTGATAGGGATTTTCCATGTAATTTGGGCTGACCTGTCCTGGAACTCATTATGTAGCCTCAGGCTGGCCCCAAACTCATAAATGTCCTGCCTCAACCTGAGTCTTAGGATTTCAAGTGTGTGCTATCATGCCAACTCAGTACCTCATTCTTAACATATGGATATAAGCTAGGCATGATGGTGTATACCTTTAGTCCCAGCACTCAGGAGGCAGAGGCAGGCAGATCTCTGTGAGTTCAAGGCAAACCTGGTCTACACAGTGAATTTCAGGGTAGCCAAGAATCTGTCTCAAAACAAAAACAACCATAAAACAAAGAAATAGCTGGAGAGATGACTCAGCAGTTAAGAACACTTGCTGAGGATCAGGGTTCATATTCCACCAGTGACACTGGGGCTCACAACTACTTCTAGCTCCAGTTTAAGGGGATTTGACCCCCTCTTTTGATCTCTGAGAGCACAAGGCAAGTATATGGTGCCCATACATAAATGTAAGCAAAACTCATAAAATACATCTTTAAAATAATCTAAAAAGAAAAACAAAAATGGATATGAATAACTAATGAACACCAAAATTTTAAGTAAAGTCTCTAATGTGAAAGACCAAAGCAATTAAACAGATTAAAAGATATAAACAAAAACAGATAATACAGAGGACAGGAGAAAATGATCTTTTTTTAAAGATTGATTGATTCATTCATTCAGTATCCTGCCTGTAGGCCAGAAGAGGGCACCAGATCTCATTATAGGTGGTTGTGAGCTACCATGTGGTTGTTGGGAATTGAACTTAGGACCTCTGGAAGAGCAGTCAGTGCTCTTAACCGCCATCGCTCCAGGCCGAGAAAATCATCTTTTAGAGACAGCTGACAAAATTTAACAAACAGGGGCTAGAAAGGTAGTTCAGTGAGTAAAGGTGCCTACTGCCCCAGCCCAATGACCTGAGTTGGTCTTGAACTCAGAGATCTACCTTCCTCTGCCTCTTGAGCAGTGGAATTAAAGGCACGTGCACCCAGCCTCTAGATTTTTTTAAACTGCGGGTTATTTACAAGCTCATGAGCAACTTATGGAGGGTGACTTCACTACTGAAGAAAAAGTCTCTTCACCTAGCAAGTGGTTTCTTGAGACCCATCCCCCCCATGCAAAAGCTTTCAGTCTGTTTGGAGATAGGCATGAAACATTCTCCCAGAAACAACTGCCTGTAAGTCTTGAAGAGGGTTGGGGCCCCTGAACCTGTCCCCTACTAATTATTTACAAATTTTGGCTAGATCTATGGCCTCTGGAGCTCATTCCCCTAGTAATTATTGTCTAGAAAACCTTGGGAGGGGCAAGACCTCATCAGGCTCTCTTCTTGCCAAACTTGACTGTGAAACTTAACAGTCCATAATTCCTTGAGGAGGGGCAGGGCCTCATGAGTCCTCCTCTTAACAACTGTTAACCCTACCTCCCATCAACATTTTTGGTTTTATACTTAATTGTGAGGGCCACATGCAGTCAATTCTCTCCTTCCACCATGTAGGTCCCAGGGATTGAACTCAGGTCATCAAGCTTGGTCCTACTGAGCCATCTCACAGTCTCACATCACATCAATATTTAATTGCCTATAAATCCTTGGGGAAGGATGTGGCCTCTAAGCCCCCTCCTTTACTAACTGTTAACTGTCTAAAATTCTCAGGGAAGGATGTGGGATCATAAGCCCCTTTCCCATTCCATGAAGAAAAATTAATGGACCCAATCTTGTGTAGGTCTCCTTCAGGAAATCATAGCTGCTGAGAAGGTAATGGCTACATCATTCCCAGAGAACACAGTGTTCCATAACAATTGGCTAATTGTAAGTGAAGTTATAGGATAGCCTGGAATACATGAGATCTTGTATCAAAAAAAAATTAAAAAGAGAGTATGCAAGATGGCTTAGTGGCTGCCAGGTGGTAGCGGTGGCACATGCCTTTAATCCCAGCACACAGGAGGCAGAGGCAGGTGGATATCTGTGAGTTCGAGGTCAGCCTGGTCTACAGAGCTAGCTCCAGGATTGCTAGGGCTGTTACACTGAGAAACCCTTTCTCATACCCTGCCCCCCCCAAAAGGCTTAGCGGATGAAGATGCCTCTACCACTAAGTCTGACCACCTGAATTTGAGTATCAGTACACATAGCAGGAGAGAAATGACTCTCACAAACTGTTCTCTCACTTCCTCATGTCACATGTCTGAGCGGGCATGTGTACAAGCACACAGCCACAATAATTTTTTTTAAAAGGATGGGGCAATAGCTCAAGCAGTAAAGTTATTGCTCTTCAAGCATGGGACCTGAATCTGATATTGCTAGAATCCATATAAGAATGCTGGGCATAAAAGTATGCACTTGCAATTCCAGAAGTGAGGAGGCAGAGAAAGACGATTGCTTGCAGGACAAATGGTCTGTCATAGTCAGTAACCTCCAGGCCATTGAGGAAACCATGTCTCAAGGAAGGGGATGGCATTCTTGAGGATGGCACCTGAGGTTGTCCTGTGGCTTACACACACACACACACACACACACACACCACACACAAATACACAACGAATAATAAAAAATTAATGTAAACTAGGCATAGCTTCTCACAGCTGTAACCCAATCCCCAAATGGGGACTATCAAATGTACACATCATCTAATACTTTCCCAAATTGGCTTATTCCTGAATGAATGTAAATTTAGCAAATAAATTGATGAATATTTTAAGCAATTACTACCTGAAAAGTAGGATGAATTTTAGAATTAGAAATAAAAATTAAAAGGTATGCTACATAAAAACATAATTATCTTGTCATGTTTCAATAAATTTTAATTTCAATGTAAGTGATATTTTTTTTTGGTTTTTCGAGTATAATTGATGTCTTTAACTAGGACTTATTCTTTATACTTTAGAAATGAATGCTATTATTACTATAATAAGGTACATATAAATACTCTGCTTATGTATTTTTTTATCATTTCTAACTGAAAAGTAAAAGTACCTAAAGTACTTCATAGATTAATTCATTACCAAATTTCCATTACCTTCTATACTCTAGAGGGAAAATAAAGAATAAAATGTAGTCCCATTCTTCAGAAGTTTACAATCTAATTTGTTTACAGTATTTAGACTTTTATCTTTGTGGTGTTGGCAATCAAATTTAAGATTTTACATATGCTAACCGAGTGCTTTTCTATAAGCAACATCTTGCAGCCTTATTTGGACCTTTAAAAAAAAAAATCAGGTGTTGGCCGGGAAGTGGTGGCACATACTTTTAATCCCAACACTCAGGAGGCAGAGGCAGGCGGATCTCTGTGAGTTCGAGACCAGCCTAGTCTACAAGAACTAGTTCCAGGACAGGCTCCAAAGCTACAGAGAAACCCAGTCTCAAACAAACAAACCCCCAGGTGTTAAATTAAAATAAAAAATTTGAACTGCTTCATTAAAAAGAATTTTAAGTTATATCCTGAATTCTCATACACATACCATATACTCTACAAATTCTCTTTAAAAATAAAAAAATTTAAAAACATCTTAGTTACAGCTAGATGTGGTCACATTCAAATGTAATCCCAGAATTTGAGAGGGAAAAGAGGGAGAATCCTGAGTTTGTGGCTGGGATAAGATACATAGGAAGTCAATACTATCCTGAGCTACACAGTGAAAGCCTGGCTTGAAAAATCAAAAGCTAGGTATGTAGTTCAGTGGCAGAGCATTTGCTTAGCATGCACTAGAGCCTGAGCTTGATTCTTAGAACTGAGAGGAGAAAACAGATTGTTTCAGCTGCTAAAATGCATCAGTTGAACTAACCAGATGGTTCAGTGAGCAAAGACATTTGCCACAGAGCCTGATTACCTAAGTTCAATCGCTGGAACCCACATAATGGAAAGAGAAAAGTATACAAGTTGTCCTTCGAGAACGCATGCTCACACTGAGCACATGTGCATACACCTACCCACACACTAAAATAAATAAGTTAAAAGCATTTAAAATAAATGCAGTAAAAATAATTAAATTCATTTGTTTATATTTTCATTCTTTCTCTTCTTTCCCTTCATACTGCCCCTCTTTCTCTTTCTGAGACAGGACCTGGATGTAACCCTGGTTGGATTGAACTTGTAATATACACCAGACCAGCCTTGAACTTCCAGTGATCCTCCTGCTTCTGCCTCCCAACTGCCAGGATCACAGGTATGTATTATCTGGATGCTTTTCATTTTTCTAAGTACAAAAAAAGAATACCATGCCTAAATTTTTATCAAATAGCTGTTCCTGCAACTCTTTTACCTTTATGGAAAGTATGTGTGAATTAACTTAAAGAATATATAAAAAAAATTAAAGTGGATCATTGGACCCAAACGGTACTTAGTGTTGACAATTTTCTCATTAAAGATAATACAAAGACCCTTTAATAAAAAACTAATTTGTAGAGAATGAATTTTAGAAAAGTCTAGATGTATATTTTTACTCAACTCACTGAGTAAATCAACTCTTCCTATATTATTACTTACAACAATCTAACTAAAAAAAATCAATTATTTTTCAAATTGTGTGTTTGCATATGCCACAGCATGTATGGAGGTCAGAAGACAACCTGAAGGAGCTGGTTTTCTCCTTCTACATTGTGGGGCCTGGACTGAACTCAAGCTGTCAGAATTGGTGGCAGCTGGTAAACCATCTTGCTGGCTTGAGAAATAAGATTTAATGTCCTCTCTGAAGCATAAAGAATATTTAGCTATAATTAGTACATACAAATTGATCCCTAGTACTCCCCCCAAATTCTGTGTGGTTCTAAATATTCTCCTAGAAAAATAAGTGTAAGAAAAGGAAGGCATAGAATGCTATACCCCTTTCCCTTTTCTTAATAAAAAAGCAATGCTAAGTAGTAAAATGCTGGGCTAAAAAGGCCAGTCTAATTGGAAAATTTAACAGTCGGAGGGAAGGAGTTGAACAGAAAAAGTTGAGGTATGGAACTCTTCATCATCAGAACGTTTTCAATACTATTCTTCAAATTTTCAGCATACTTGGATGTAATATTATTCAAACGCTCGGGGCTTTGAGCACTGACTGCTCTTCCAGAAGACCTGGGTTCAATTCCTAGTACCCACATGGCAGTTCAAAACTGTTTGTAACTCCAGTGCCAGGGGACCTGATACCCATGGCAAAACACCAATGCATCTAAAAAATAAAACATTAAATAATGTATAGAGGGGCTGGGAATGATTGCTCACACCTTTAATCCCAGGACATAGGAGGCAGAGGCAAATGGATCTCTGTGACTTTGAGCCAGCCTGATCTACAGAGTAAGTTCCAGGACAGCCAGGGCTGTTACACAGAGAAACCCTGTCTTGAAAAACAAAACAAACAACAACAACAACAACAAAAAAACAAAAAACAAAAAAAGAAAGAAAGAAAGAAAAAATGTAGAGAGGAAAAACTGAATAATACTTCTTAAAAATTTTAGGTGACCCAGGCTGGCAAGATGGATCAGAGGTTAAGAGCACTAGCTGCTCTTCCAGAGATCCTGATCAATTCCCAGCAACCTCATGGTGGCTCACAACCATCTATAACATGATCTGGTGTCTTCTTTTTGCCTACAAGCAGAACACTGTATACATAAAACCCTCTTTCCCTATCTTTCTCAGGCACTTTGAGATGCCCATAAAAAGTGAGACATTATTCAATGAATTGAACCTTAGGTGAAAGTCAGAAGACACTTGTTCAAGAACTGGCTCTAAGGGGACAGGCACGTTGGCTCTTACCTGTAATCATTGTATTGGGGAGGTTGAGTCAACAGAATCAAGAGTTTATGGATAGCCTCGGTTACAAATCAAGTTCAAGGGCAGCCTGGGCTACGTGGAACCCTCTCAAAAACCAACCAAACAAACAAAAAAAAACCAAAATAAAACGGGGTTTCAGTGAGATGGGCTTAGCAGGTAAGGGAGCTTACAACCAAAACAAAATCAGAGATTCATCATGTGTACCTACTCAGTAGGAGAGAACTTCGTATTACCAAGTAGTCATCTGATCTCCAAACTGCAGTGTGCGCACACCTACATACATACATACACCAAAAAAGAGAAATATAAACAAATAAATGCAATTTAAAAGAAAAAACACAACTGGTTCTATTTAAGGACCACATAACCATTTGAAGCTATTTCTTCATCTTTGCAACAGTTCTTTAACACATCACTGCCCTGTAAAGGAGCGACAGCAATAAAACATTCAAATGCTATAATCACTTTTGCAGACATTAAAGCAAATCACACAGATCTAACTGAATTTTATAAACAAACCAGCACCTTCATAGACTTTTTTTTTAAACATAAGATGGCTTGAATTTATATTGTAACTCTCAAAGCAAGGCACCTCACAAACCCTTCGGAGAACTGTGTAGTTTAAAAATAAAAATGTTTTTAGGTATCGAATACAGGTGCCACTAATAGGCACTAAAACTCATAATCCTACCCCAACCAACAAAAGCAAAAAAACTCCAGCTCACAGATTTAAAATAAAAATGAGCAAATCCTCCAAACAAAGGAGAGGTCCTTGGATAAAATCTCCCGCATTTGGAAGAAACTGGTTCCCTTGTCACTGAGACTTCTTCCTGAGAAGAATTCAAACTTGAGGTGCATTGAGGGGACTCCCATGTCGGCGGCAGGTTTTCCTCCTCCGAATTGAGATGCTTGCCCCATCCATCGCTAAAAAACCCCCGCACAGCTCACTGACGGGAAAATCACGCCTAACTCCACGTCTCTCCCCTCGGGGCTTTTATCCCCCAGAGTCTAGACAATAACTAAGATTTCTGTGACCGAGGAGGGCAGTCCCTTTGGGAAGAATAAGGGGACTGGCACGGAAAAACTCCTGGCCGTCCAAGGAAAGGGGTTGGGCAGAAGCGAAGGGCCTCAGGAGCCCGAGGCTGGAAAGTTCGGATGGGCCCACCAGCCTTTCCCAAGGCGGCCGGGACCAGCGGCTGGGAGGATCTCGTCGCTCTCCAACGTACAAAAGAGACATCCGATGTACAACTCCCCCCCCCCAAAAAAAAACAGACGGAGGGGCTCTTGAGAAAGCAAAGCGGGAAAGGCACGGAGGCCCCCCACCCCCGGCCTCCGTAGACCGCGGCCCACGCGGGCCGCCGCGAGGGGCCCCCGCACAGTTGAGGCCTCGCCTCGGAGGGGGCCGCTCACGGTCACCTCGGCCAGCGCCAGCCCCGCGTTACCCAGGCGACCTTTCCGAAAGCACCCCCCCTCCCCGGGGCCGAAACAAGATGGTGGGCCACGCGCCATCGCGCCACGGGGTCCCTACTCTCCACAGCCACGGGAACCCCAGCCCCGGAGCGCGCCGCGGCCGCTGTCCTCGCCTCGGAGGCAGGGAGGTGCGGGGAGGCTTACCCACGACGCTGCAGGACGTCCGGAGCTCAGAGAAGGAGGAGGAGCGGGAGCAGCAGGAGGAAGAGGCGGAGGAGGCGGAGCAGGAGGAGGAAGAGACGGAGGAGGGGGGCCGAGGGGGACAGGAGGCGGGGAGGAAGAGCGGAAAGGGAGGAGCACGAAAACACGGGGTGACCTCCACTCACAGAGCTGCTGCTGCGGCGGCGGCGGTGGCGGTTACCACCCCAAGGAGTTCCAGCGCCAAATGAGCTGCGCTGAGGAGACGAGCGAATTAGAATAGCACGCACTGCCTGATGGGTAACGTGTCCATCCGGGCACCTTTCAGACGGCCGCTGGGCCAATGGTGGGTGCTAGCATGTGAGCCGCCACGAGCAGCCTCGAAAGCTCGGCCGCTAGACGGGATGCCCGCCTTGGGAAAGCGGAAAGGGGCCGCGGGAACGGGCCGCGGGAACACGGACCCCTCCCCCCAAACTATGGCTCTATATTGTATCTAAGCACACACAAACAGGAATTCCGAGATCTCCCTGCGAATAAACATTAAAGGCATCCGTTTTTAAAAACACTGGACTTGACATAGCTTTCGCGTTTCAAGAGAAAAGAGAAATTAAATGGACCTTTTAATTGACTGATGGCACCCACCACTTTGTTTTAAACACAATTTTGTTTTCCTTTGTCACTCTCTTGCCTTATAAAGTCCTATAGTTATAAAAAGTTCTTTTTAATTTTTCTTTTCTTTTCTTTTTCTTTTTTTTTTTTTTTTTGGAGCTAGGGTTTCTTTGTTTAGCCCTGGCTGTCGTGGAACCCCCTCTGTAGGTCAGGCTGGCTTTGAATTCAGTGATCCACCTGCCTCTGCCTCCTGAGTGCCACTACACCTGGCTTCTTCAAATTTTGCAAGAAAAACACTTGCCAAAATACGGTTTACATAATCATTATCTAAATCATGTCTTTTATTTATTTATTTACTGTTTTAATTTTTATTTATTTATTTATTTTTTTGTTTTTTCGAGACAGGGTTTCTCTGTAACTTTGGAGCCTGTCCTGGAACTAGCTCTTGTAGACCAGGCTGGCCTCGAACTCACAGAGATCCGCCTGCCCTTGCCTGGAATTAAAGGTGTGCGCCACCATTGCCCCGCGTCTTTTAAATTTTAAACAGTATTTCATATAATTTCTACCTTTTCCTTTGGTGTGGGCAGAAAAGTTTCAAGGTAAAATCTGTAACCCAAGTGATTCTGCTTTTGGCACCTTCAGCAAGTTAATAAGAATTCCAGGCCTGAGAGATGGTTCAATAGGTAAGGGCCATCACTGGGACCCACATGGTAGGGGAGAACAGACTTCCTCAAGTTGTTCTCTGATCTCCACATGCAGCCCGGGCCATGAACACAAAACACACACACACACACACACACACACACACACACACACACGCTATATACTGGGTTTCCTGGGTCCCAACACTCAGGAGGCAGAGGTAGGTAGATTTCTGTGAGTCGAGGCCAGCCTGGTTTATAGAGGTAGTTCCAAGACAGGCTCCAAATCTATAGCGAAACCTTGTCTCAAAACAAACATAAAACAACAAAAAATAAATAAATTTGGGGGGAGAAAAAAAAACCGGCTGCTGCTTGTCTCTAAAAACCTTTAAAAAATAGATCGCAAACACTGAGTTTAGGAAGAGGCAGTTTGCATGAATGTTGAATCGGAAGCATGGTGTCAAGAAATTTAAAAGACAAATTTTAGTGCTACAAATGTTTTTACCAAGTCCATTTGTGTGTAGGTAGGGTTCCTTAATTTATTCTTACAGTTTAGCCTATAGAAACATTGCCAAGCAAACAAATAGCAAATTCGGTGTGACGTGAAAAGAATGGCTTTCAATCTATAATTTTTAGTGGCAATAGAATAGTTTTTAAATTCAAATCTGCTTATGTGGATGAGCATGCAGCAATCTATTTCCAATGAAGCTTAACAGCAAAGTCTTTCAGTTTACCTCTTGACTAACAATGAAAGGTCCAGGAACCCTCAGAGCAATTACGTTACAAGAATATCTTGAGGGAGTAATGACTACCAGGAGCTCCGTATAGATTTTTTCCTTCCCTCAGGCTTCATTTCATATCTGCTGCCACTTTTAATTCAGTATTTGCAAATCTCCCTGGAGACTTGGCCTGTACAATAAACTAGGGGCCACCATTCAATTGCTGGCATTATTCTACAGAGGAAACCCAGGGTGTATTCCTGTATGCTAGTGGAACATACTTGAGTCTCAGTTTGATCAAACAAACCATAAGAAAAATATTTTTATACAGTTTGAAAAATATCTTAACATTGGTTATCATGCGATTATAATTACAAAAACATTAGTGTAATAATGATATTCTGTGTGTTTTATTTTTCAAGACATGGTTTCTCTGTCCATTGTGTTTTTTTTTTAACTGAGCTTTTTATCTCTGAGATTTTGTTTTTAAGAATCTCTTCTCTTTACTGAATTTCTCATCCAAGTTGTTCAATTTCTTGTTCAAATCTTTAATCAAGTTTTTTCCTTCATCTCTCTGCTCATTTGCATCTTCTTTGACACAATGATAGTCCTTCCTCCACTGCATAAGGTAGACTGGGACACTCTCTTTCCATTAAGTGGTTTGTGACTTTGCTACTCTCTCTAAGTCTACTGAAGTCTTCCACTCTTAAACACCATCAGTTTCTGTCTATTAGAACTCAAATGCACACTCTGTAACCAAGAGGGCCTGATATCTAACCTGCATAATTGAGGGGGCTAAACAGCATACCTTCCTGTTCAAGGCCCCATGATTTTCCAATTCCAGTCAAAAAGGTCTTCAAAAGTAACTCTCTGTTATGAAGGATTAAATATTTCACTTTTTGTTGAAGGAGAGCTCAGACTATCTACTTTTATTTAAATATGTTTCACCTCCAATACATCATCTGAGAGGCATTTCATTATGCTCCTTATGTTCAAGGGCCCTCAAATTCCTGCCCTCTGTCCATATGTCTGAAAAAGTCTTGCCTTCACAAAGGGGATTCAGAGCCTCTCACTCTGCCTATCATAGAGTCCAACACTCCCCATCTATTCATAATTATTTGGGTTTCCCCCTTCATATGGGGGAAAAAGAAAACTTTCTCCTAAAGACCTAGGTGACCTGAATTATATCCTCTTTTGCCCAAGGGGGACTAAGGGCTACAATCTCTTCTATTAGACCCATAGATCTTTTTCTATTGACTATGTATGTCTTCTCTATTCCAAGATGTGCTATCATCTATCTATCTATCTATCTATCTATCTATCTATCTAGTTCGTGAACAGTGCATAACATATGTATGGAAATCAGAATTGCAGCTTGTACTGTCTTCTCATCCTCCTACCATGCATGTCTTGGGATTAGAACATTGGTTATCTGGCATTTCTTTTACCATGCACATCTTGAGGAAGGAGCATTGTTAATCTGGCATAGGTGCCCTTACCTCTTACTTATTTAACCAGTTCCAATGCTGTGTTGAAAATCTTTCTTAAAGGATTATATAAACTCTTACTACCAGGTACACATTGTACCATCACTATTATTTCAGCTACCCAGTAAATGCGAACTCTTAATTTGTATGTGATTCCTCTCACCAAGAATCCATGAAAGTCAACTAGTTCAGGGATAAACTGTGGGGCCCTGGAAACCTTTATGCCAATGAAAACAACTTATTTTTTTCTTTTCCTTTCTTTCTTTTTTTTTGTTTTTTTTTGTTTTTTCGAGACAGGGTTTCTCTGTGGTTTTGGAGCCTGTCCTGGAACTAGCTCTGTAGACCAGGCTGGTCTCGAACTCACAGAGATCCGCCTGCCTCTGCCTCCCGAGTGCTGGGATTAAAGGCGTGCGCCACCACCGCCCGGCTTATTTTTTTCTTTTAAAGTTTAAAATAGATTCTTTTCTTTTTCTTTTTTTTATAGATTCTTTTCTAATATAAAACATCCTAATTACAGTTTCCCCTCCCTTCATTAATCCCAGTTCTTCCTCCAACTTCTCTCCCCTCAGGTTCCACTCCATTTCTGTCTCCGATTTGAAAAGAATGGGTGTCCAAGAGTTAACAACCAAATAACAAAACAAGCTATAATAAGAAAAAACAAAAATTATCACATTGAGGCTGGACCAGTGTAGGACCATATTACACAGGCCACATATTTTTGCATTGTATTGGCAGCCAGGATCTCAAGCCACAATAGCACCTGAGGTGCTGAAAGCACTTTCAGACTGACTGTATCCTGAGGTCAGGATATGCTGGTGTTGTTCTGTTCCTTCTTTGTAATTATGAAGACCTCCTGAGAGGAGGTGTTAATTCCAAGCTAATGACAGAGCTGTGACTGTGACTTTAGTCCTGCTACCCTGGAAACAGAATGCTAATGAACTTCCCTCTCAGTTTACCTTGGGAGATAAAAACTGTTTTGAGAATAAATGCAGGTGATCTTCAGGATTTGAATGAACCCTGATACTGCCTTCTGATTTTGCTGTGTGAACTGTGTCTCAATTATTCCCGTATCTCCACATCATTCCAGAAGGTTAGTTTAGGTTGGGGTTGGTCACTGGAGAAGTGACCAGAAGTACGGAGGAGAAAGTGAGGAATCCACGAGGAAAAGCTGCAACACAGGATGATATGTGAATAATGAGCACTAAAGAATAGAATTCAAGGAAGCATAGGATAAAGCAGGACAGTAATATCAGGAGTAAAATTTGTAAATATAGAAATATGGGGCAAGGAAAAAGCAATCAAATGGCTATATAGTTGATTGGAGACATAGTAAAGGAGAGAAGAGAGAGAATACAGCAGCATCAGATACAGGAATTTTTAGAATTTATGTAGGAGATATGCCCTTGGTTTTCTGAGTGTCGGACCTTAGATGTTGGTGCATGGAAAGAAGTAGGGATAAAGATTTACCAACGTTATTGAAATTATGGACCAGAAAGCATCCCTGAAGATATGCCTTATTTCTGGATGCTAATACAGGAAAGGTTGGACTTAAATCTTGACCAGCAGGAGATAGATCCATCCACACCACCTGAGGAGTTGCTAGATGCTTTTTACAAAACAGAGTAGTTACAATCAGTCAGAGACTAATGATTTAGACTATAAAAGGGAGTCTTCATGTCCCTCACTAGCAACCAGCAATGCTGAGAGACAGGAACAGAGTAATGAGGTTCAGAAGGAATTAAAAGGCTTGAGAAGGATGATAAACTCGCTATCGTACAGACTAGAATCTATGGAGATCCAGGCCTCTTGTCAGAAGAGTAATTCTCTTCCTACCATAATAGCTGGTTTAGACCCGCCTACAGTACAGAGCACTCCAAAAGTGAAGCAGATGCTTAACAATAGTAGTGAATCTCCTCTACAAGCTTGTGTTAGAGAAACCACTAGCAGAGGGGAAGAAATGCAAGGGTTTCCGTTCTTTCCCATAATAGGGCAAAGAGATGTGCAAAGAAACTTGCTTAGGATACATACTCCCATATCATTTAAGTTACTCAAAGAATTAAAAACTGCTTGTGCTCAGTGCGGCCCCATGGCTCCTTTTACACAGTTGCTATTACAGAATATAGCTGCAGAAGCTTTGCCACAAACATATTAGAAGTAGATAGCCAAGGCTTGCCTGTCAGGAGGAGACCAGATATTGTGGAAAACGGAATTTTCAAAACAATGTCAGGTCACAGCTGAGAGAAACAGAGCTCAGCAGATTCCTATTTCATATGAAATGCTTGCAGGTGAGGAACCTTATTCAGGAAGAGTTAGAATTGGATATAGCAGCATATGCCCAAATTAATGCAGTGGCCAAGAAGGCCTGGATTAGACTTCCATTGTCAAAAGAGCAGGTTGAGGACTTATCTAGTATAAGACAGAGACAAGATGAATTAGCTCAGGACTTTGTTTCCAGACTAACACAGGCATCTAATAGGTTGATTGGAGACACAGAAGCAGGGCAGTTAAAAGTTAAACAGTAAGACTTTGAGAACACTAATGCTGTATGTAAGGCAGCTCTAAGACCTTTTAAAAAGCAGGGTACCATTGCAGATTATATCCAAATTTGCTCGGATATTGGCCAATCATATACACAGGGAATGGTCATAGCTGCTGCCTTGCAGAGAAAGGCAATTAACGCTATCATATCCCAGCAGAGAGACCTAGGCCCAGGGAGAATGCAAACTACAGGAATAGCTGGAGGCTGTTTTGGATGTGATTTTATGAGGCACCAGGTTAGATGATGGATGTCCCGATAGCAGAGAGTGAATTGTGGTTAAGTAGTATACATGCCACACTTGTATTGGCAGCCAGGATCTCAAGCCATAATAGCAGCTGAGATGCTAAAAGCACTTTCCGGACTGGCTGTCCCCTGAGGTCAGGATGCCCTGATGTTGTTCTGCTCCTTCTTTGTAATTATGAGGACTGCCTGGGAAGAGGTGTTAATTCCAAGCTAATGACAGAGATGCGGATGTGACTTTAGTCCTGCTACCCTGGAAATAGAATGCTAATGAACTTCCCTCTCGGTTTACCTTGGAAGATAAAAACTGTTTTCAGAATAAATGCAGGTGATCTCCAGGATTTGAATGAACCCTGAGACCGCCTTTCAATATTGCTGTGTGAACTGTGTCACAATTATTCCCAGGCCGCCACGCCAGTCCAGAGAGATAGTTTATGTTGGGGTTAGACCCTGACAGACCAGACAACGCAACAGTAGGCAAAGAGCCCCACTAGCAGGCACAATAGTCAGGGACCCTCTATCACACACTCAGGAGTCTCATGAAAATATTCTAAATGCTATACTATATACACAGAGCACCTATTGCAGGCCAGAGGAGGCCTTGTACTTGCTGCTTCTGTCTGTAGGAGTTCATATAAGCCTTGTTCAATTGATTTTGAGGGCCTTGTTCTCCTGATGTCCTCCACCCCTTCTGGTTCTTACACTCTTTCTGTCTCCTCTTTCACAGGGTTCCCTGTGTTCTGAAGAGAGGGCTTTAATGGAGACATCCCCTTTAGAACTGTGTGTTTCAAGAATTGTCTCTGCCACCCTCTCTGTGCATATGTCCCTTTCTGTGGCAGGAAGGATTTTCTCTGAGAATGGCCAAATAAGGCCCTGTTGTATAAGGATAGCAGCATATCATCAGGAGTCATTTACATTACATTTATTTCCTTTTTAGGACTAGTGTTATTTGTTTTTACCATGGATCCCTGGGATATCTAGCTGGTTCTTGGTCACCCAAGCAGTGTCAGGCATGGGTTCCATCTCGTGGATTGGGCTTTAGGTGAATCAGTTACCAGTTGGCTACTCCCACTAGTTCAGTACTACCACTACCCTAGAATCCATTGCAGGCAGGACAGATTGTTGGTCAAATTTTGTGGTGTTGTTGGTGTTTGCATTTCTCTTTTGGTAGCGTGAAGAGTACCTTTCTTCACTTAGTGTTTCTATTACTGCAACAAATCATTAGGACCCAAAAGCAAGTTCAGAAGGAAAGAACTTCTTTGGCTCACACTTCTTCAATGGAGACCACCATTGAAGGAACCCAGAACAGAACTCAAAGAGAGACGATATGGGATTCCCCTCTGTATGCTGTGAATACCACTGGTTAATAAAGAAGCCGCTTTGGTCCTCTTGCAGTGCAGAAAAGGCCAGGGTGGGAATTCCAAACAATTAGAGCAAGGGAGAGTAGGTGGAGTCAATGAGAAGCCATATAGCTGTCAGAAATGCCAGATGCAAGAACTTTGCCCCATAAGCCACAGCTATGCCACAATACCAAAATTAATAAAAATAGATTAATTTAAGATATTTAAGTGTTAGCTTGCAATACACTTAAATGACTGTTCAAGCAGTGATTTAATTGATATAGTTTGAGTGATTATTTTGGATCTGGGCATCCAGAAAATCAACCAAGCAGCCTCTGCCTACAAAATGGCATGCTAGCATGGTGAAAGAATTTCCATATATAGTCTAAGAAAGCTTTACGAGAAAGGCTTCTAGACTCACAAAAACAGGAGCCAAATAAATACAGCTTCTTGGTAACAGAATTTTTTTCAGATAGGCTCTGTTTTCTCGGGGCAAGACAGGGCACCATGACTCCTTTAAGACAATCTTACTAACTCAGTGTAAGATAGTAGCTTCCTGGTTTGTGCTGGCAGCATGAACTCTGACTCTTTCAGGACGTTGAGCACTTAAATGGGGTCTGTGAGCAGCTTGTTACAATTGCTTAACGGTGACACAGACCTGCTGTGACCCTGGAGCTGGGGCAATGTGCATGGCTCTTAGAAGCGGCAAACATGCCTTATTCACATTGGACTGGGCAGAGCCAACAGGCAGTACCACTTACTTGTTCCTAGCCACACCTGCTTATCATTAAGAAAAAGCACTCCTGGTCAGAAAATAATTTACAGATGTGCAATACAGATAGATTCGCACAGAAATAAACCACTGAACGGGTCACAGTGTGTTCAAAAATGTATGTAGGCTTGAGAGAATGAAGAAAAAGAACATAAAAAAGATAAAACAGTCTTTAAAGAGACAGTACAGACAGTCATAGATGAAGGAATAAAGAAAAATAAGCCACATAAAGATAGAAAACACACAGAATCTGAATTATAAGTATTGTTGTGTTTTCTCTGATTTTTTTTCTTTTTTTAAATTTTTTTCTCTTTATTTATTAACGATTTCTGCCTTCTCTCCGCCACCGCCTCCCATTTCCCTCCCCCTCCCCCGATTAAGTCCCCCTCCCTCATCATCCCTAAGAGCAATCAGGGTTCCCTGCCCTGTGGGAAGTCCAAGGACCACCTACCTCCATCCAGGTCTAGTAAGGTGAGCATCCAAACTGCCTAGGCTCCCACAAAGCCAGTACGTGCAGTAGGATCAAAAACCCATTGCCATTGTTGTTGAGTTCTCAGTAGTCCTCATTGTCCGTTATGTTCAGCGAGTCCGGTTTTATCCCATGCTTTTTCAGACCCAGTCCAACTGGCCTTGGTGAGTTCCCGATAGAACATCCCCATTGTCTCAGTGTGTGGGTGCACCCCTCTCGGTCCTGAGTTCCTTGCTCGTGCTCACTCTCCTTCTGCTCCTGATTTGGACCTTGAGATTTCAGTCCGGTGCTCCAATGTGGGTCTCTGTCTCTGTCTCCTTTTATTGCCTGATGAAGGTTAATATTCAGGAGGATGCTTATATGTTTTTTTGGGGTTCACCTTCTTATTTAGCTTCTTTAGGATCACGTATTATAGGCTCAATGTCCTTTATTTATGGCTAGAAACCAAATATGAGTGAGCACATCCCCTGTTCCTCTTTTTGGGTCTGGCTCACCTCACTCAGGATAGTGTTTTCTATTTCCATCCATTTGCCTGCAAAATTCAGGAAGTCATTGTTTTTTTACTGCTGAGTAGTACTCTAACATGTATATATTCCATATTTTCTTCATCCATTCTTCCATTGAAGGGCATCTAGGTTGTTTCCAGGTTCTGGCTATTACAAACAATACTGCTATTGAACATAGTTGAGCATATACTTTTGTTGTATGATAGGGCATTTCTTGGGTATATTCCCAAGAGTGGTATTGCTGGGTCCAGGGGTAGGTGGATCCCAAAATTCCTGAGAAACCGCCACACTGTTTTCCAAAGTGGTTGTACAAGTTTGCATTCCCACCAGCAATGGATGAGTGTACCCCTTTCTCCACAACCTCTCCAGCAAAGGCTATCATTGGTGATTTTTATTTTAGCCATTCTGATAGGTGTAAGATGGTATCTTAAAGTTGTCTTGATTTGCATTTCCCTGATTGCTAAGGAAGTTGAGCATGACCTTAAATGTCTTTTGGCCATTCGAACTTCTGTTGAGAATTCTCTGTTGAGCTCAGTGCCCCATTTTTTAATTGGGTTGATTAGCCCTTTACGGTCTAGTTTCTTGAGTTCTTTATATATTTTGGAGATCAGACCTTTGTCAGTTGCGGGGTTGGTGAAGATCTTCTCCCAGTCAGTGGGTTGCCTTTTTGTCTTAGTGACAGTGTCCTTTGCTTTAAAGAAGCTTCTCAGTCTCAGGAGGTCCCATTTGTTCAATGATGCCCTTAGTGTCTGTGCTGCTGGGGTTATACGTAGGAAGTGTTCTCCTGTGTCCATGTATTGTAGAGTACTTCCCTGTAGTGGGGAGCTGTGGGCTGTGTTCCTGCCGCCCCAGCTCCTGGTCGCCTGGCCAGCTTATGCCCCGAAATAACAACACACAAACTGTATTCTTTTAAACACTGCTTGGCCCATTATATCTAGCCTCTTCTCGGCTAACTCTTGCACCTGGACTAGCCCATTTCTAATAATGTGTGTAGCACCCCAAGGTGTGCTTACCGGGAAGATTCTACCCTATGTCCATCCTGGGTCGGAGCTTCATCGCATCTGCCCTGGAGCACAGCGGCATGGCGTCTGCCCCAGAGAGGAGAGGAAATGGCGTCTGAGCTCACTTTCTCTTCCTCCCAGCATTCTGTTCTGTTTACTCCACCCACCTAAAGGCTGGCCAATCAAATGGGCCAAGGCAGTTTCTTTATTAGCCAATGACCTTCCTCCATCATTTCCCCTTTTTCTGTTTAAACAAAAAAAGGAAGGCTTTAACTTAAACATAGCAAAATTACATATAACAAAACAGTTATCAAGTAAGAATTACAGTTACAATATTTACATCTATTTTATCTCCATCATAACTAAGGAAAACTATAACTAACTATTCTTCAGCTCCATCAAAGACTCCAGAAAGATACAATATTACCTAAGCAAACAAGAAATAAGCAACTTCCAAACTCTAGAAATGACAGAGACATCTCGTTGCCTGGACAGTCACCCAACGTTTCTCTGTACCGTTGGGGCATCCATCTTCGGCCTACAGGCCCATAGTTTCCAGCAGACATTTCCATGAAGCAAGAAATTACAAAGGCAGTTCAGTCACTGTCTGCTGTGTCCTGCAGAATGTCTCGCAGACTCTTTCATGAATCAGGAACCCCGAAAGATCATCTCACCTTTAGGCAAGTTCAGTAGCCCTCTCTCTGCGGGTTCTCTGTGTCCAGTTTATGCAATAGTCCAGGCAAGAGCAGTTTCTTGCCCAAATGGCTATCAAACTCCATAAGGTGCCTGTTCGATGCCCATCTTCTTCTTGAAGTAGATTGGTGCTGCCAGGAGCAGACATGTCTCATTGTTATGAAAAACCCTAAGTTATTAAAACATTAATGCCATATTCTGTAGTCTGAAAGATATGAGGAATACCTATCTGAAATATATCTATGCACATCTAGAAAATCTAACTAACATGACTACAAACTTGACTATTATAGATGATTATCTATTAACAACCTATATACATTACATTTTTACATGAACTACACAATCACAATGTCTTAATCAAGATCAGAAATACATATACATATAACAAAATTGACCTTAAATTAATATCAGTAAACAAAGATTCATATCAATGCAAATTATTCACATCTATATCATCTCCCCCTTTAAATGTAAAAGAACATTTATAAACAATATATGGGAACATGGGTGCAGTTATTTCTCTCCAAACTGCTTCCTGCTGTATGGGGGCGCTGTTATTCAGGTCTTTCATGGTATAACCTGTGTGCTAGATTCATCTCAGTCAGCAGTCAAGTGAGTTAATTTTTTGAAGGTGTTCACAGCAACCGTTCAGGAGGGCGTGGTTTATCATACTATATTGGGATGGAAGCAATACACAGGATCTCATCATCTGTGAAAACAAAAGAAGAAACTCCTTTGTAAAGCATCATGTCCTTAGACCCAAATTTTAAAGTCAAGGTATTTTGAAAATATCTATCTTGGATTAGTTCAGCAGCATTTATAAACAAATATCTTTTAGCAGCTTTTGCTCTTTCTTCAGCATTCAAACAATTCAAAGAGAGCATAATAGCATAAAGTATCAAGATTCTCTGTGTATTTTCCATCTTTGTGCAGCTTTATTTTAACCTCTATTTCATTTATTTTTACTTTTATTTTATATTCTCTGTATATATTTTTCCTGGAATAACTCTTAGACCAGACTGTCCTTGAACTCTCAGAGATCCTTCTGTCTCTGCCTTCCAGGCATTGGAATTAAAGGCGTGTGCTACCACACCTTGAAGTCACAGAGGTCAATCTCCCTCTGCCTTCCAAGTGTTGGGATTAAAGGTGTGTACCACCACACCCAACTACTTTCTTCCTTCCTTTTTTTTTTACTTTTAAAAACTTTAACTTTTAGCCTGCATATATTTTTAACACACTGTAAATCATTTAGAAGTTTTCTTTGTTTTTGACGCTCCGCTCTCTTTACTGTATCTCTCTCTGTTTTTCTGACCACATGAGTCTTTGATTTACCAAGCAATATAGGTAGGATTAAAGCCGTGGCTTTGGCGGCTGGTTCCAGCCCATTCCTTAGCTTTCTGCCATTCCAGCCTTGTGGCTGAAGTACTCGCCAGAGCCCTGTTCATCGCCACAACTCTACAATGTTTCAAGGTCCTTGCCAGCAAGCAAGCTGCAACAGTGTTAAGCAATACTCAAAAGCTCCATAGTCAGGACCGACTGCTTGAAAGTCAGAGTTTGCTCTGGCTGGACGACCCAGAAAACCAGCATTTTTAAATGGGGCAGCTTTTTTCCTGCTACGGCTGAAAACAAACAAGCATATAGCCAGCTTTTATCAATGCCATTTAAGTGTTTTGTGGCAGGACCTCTTAATGAGCTGCAGGGTTTTGTAGCTGAAGCTGAGTCAGGAAGCCTCTCTTAGATGAGAGCGCTTGCTTGCCTCTAGCAGGCAGAGCAGACCCGAGAAATTGCTGCTACCAAGAAAACATGCTTTACTCTATTCTTTCCCAAGCTTTCTCAGGCTTTCTGTAGATTCAGTGCCCCATGTCTGGGCGTCATTCTGTTGTGGTATCTGCGGGCTGTGTTCCTGCCACCCCAGCTCCTGGTAGCCTGGCCAGCTTATGCCCCGAAATAACAACACACAAACTGTATTCTTTTAAACACTGCTTGGCCCATTATATCTAGCCTCTTCTCGGCTAACTCTTGCACCTGGACTAGCCCATTTCTAATAATGTGTGTAGCACCCCAAGGTGCGCTTACCGGGAAGATTCTACCCTATGTCCATCCTGAGTGGGAGCTTCATTGTATATGCCCTGGAGCACAGCGGCATGGCGTCTGCCCCAGAGAGGAGAGGAAATGGCGTCTGAGCTCACTTTCTCTTCCTCCCAGCATTCTGTTCTGTTTACTCCACCCACCTAAAGGCTGGCCAATCAAATGGGCCAAGGCAGTTTCTTTATTAGCCAATGACCTTTCTCCATCACTTCCCACTTTCTCTTCTATCAGGTTCAGTGTGTTCGAACTGATATTGAGGTCTTTAATCCATTTGGACTTGAGTTTTGAGCATGGTGATAGATATGGATCTATTTTCTTTTCTTTTTTTTTATTGAAAAAAAATTTTCCATCTCCTCCCTGCCTCCCATTTCCCTCCCCCTCCTCCCGCCCCTCTCCCCTTCCCCCCACTCCTCTTCTCCTCCCTCTCCAGCCCCAAGAGCAGTCAGAGCTCCCTGCCCTGTGGAAAGTCCAAGGTCCTCCCCACTCCATCCAGGTCTAGGAAGGTGAACATCCAAACTGTCTACGCTCCCACAAAGCCAGAACATGAAGTAGGATCAAAACCCCATGCCATTGTCCTTGGCCTCTCATCAGCTCTCATTGTCTGCCATGTTCAGAGAGTCCGGTTTTATCCCATGCTTTTTCAGTCACAGTCCAGCTGGCCTTGGTGAGCTCCCAATAGATCAGACCCACTGTCTCAGTGGGTGGGTGCACCCCTCGTGGTCCTGCCTTCCTTGCTCATGTTCTCCCTCCTTCTGCTCCTCATTAGGACCTTGGGAGCTCATTCCGGTGCTCCAGTGTGGGCCTCTGTCTCTATCTCCATCCATCGCTAGATGAAGGTTCTATGGTGATATGCAAGATATTCATCAGTATGGCTATAGGATAGGGTCATTTCAGGTTCCCTATCCTCAGCTGCCCAAGGAAATAACTGGGGACATTGCCCTGGCACCAGGTAGCCACTCCAGGTTCAAGTCTCTTGCCAACCCTTAGGTGGCTCCCTTAACTAAGATATGTGCTTCCCTGCTCACCTATCCAACCTTCCTTTATCTCCAATCATCCCGTTTCCCCAAATTCCCCTCATCCTCTCCTTCACACTTTTCTCTCCCCATCTCCCCTTACCCCCATCCCACCCCACCCCCAAGATATCAATTTTTTGCCCGGCAATCTTGTCTACTTCCCATAGCCAGGAGGATAACTATATGTTTTTGCTTGGGCTCACCCTCTTATTTAGCTTCTTTAGGATCACAAATTATAGACTCACTGGCCCCTATCCACGGCTAGAAACCAATTATGAGTGAGTACATCCCATGATCTTCTTTTTGGGTCTGGGTTACCTCAGTCAGGATAGTATTTTCTATTTCTATCCATTTGCATGCAAAATTCGAGAAGTCATTGTTTTTTACCGCAGAGTAGTACTCTAATGTATATATATTCCACACTTTCTTCATCCATTCGTCCATTGAAGGACATCTAGGTTGCTTCCAGGTTCTGCCTATTACAAATAATGCCGCTATGAACATAGTTGAACAAATGCTTTTGTCATATGATAGGGCATCTCTTGGGTATATTCCCAAGAGTGGAATTGCTGAGTCCAGGGGTAGGTTGATCCCAAATTTCCTGAGAAACCGCCACACTGATTTCCAAAGTGGTTGCACAAGTTTGCATTCCCACCAGCAATGGATGAGAGTACCCCTTTCTCCACAACCTCTCCAGCAAAGGCTATCCTTGGTGTTTTTGATTTTAGCCATTCTGACAGGTGTAAGATGATATCTCAAAGTTGTTTTGATTTGCATCAAAAGAAATGGACATTTTTTTAGATAAGTACCATATACCAAAGCTAAACCAAGACCAGGTGAGCGATCTAAATAGACCTGTTAGTCGCGAAGAATTAGAAACTGTTATCAAAAATCTCCCTTCCAAAAAAAGCCCAGGACCAGATGTTTTCAATGCAGAATTCTACCAGAACTTCCAAGAAGAGCTAATACCTGTACTCCTTAATGTATTCCACAATATAGAAACAGAAGAGTCATTGCCAAACTCTTTTTATGAAGCTACAGTTACCCTGATACCAAAGCCACACAAAGACCCAACCAAGAAAGAGAATTACAGGCCTATCTCACTCATGAACATCGACGCAAAAATTCTCAATAAAATACTGGCAAACCGAATCCAAGAACACATCAGAAAAATTATCCATTATGATCAAGTAGGCTTCATCCCAGAGATGCAAGGCTGGTTCAACATACGCAAATCTATCAATGTTATCCACCATATAAATCAACCGAAAGAAAAAAACCATATGATCATTTCATTAGATGCTGAAAAAGCATTTGACAAAATTCAACACCCCTTTATGATAAAGGTCTTGGAGAGAGTAGGGATACAAGGGTCATACCTAAATATAATAAAAGCTATTTACAGCAAGCCGACAGCTAACAATAAATTAAACGGAGAAAAACTCAAAGCCATCCCACTAAAATCAGGAACACGACAAGGATGTCCACTCTCTCCATATCTCTTCAATATAGTGCTTGAAGCTCTAGCAATAACAATAAGACAACATAAGGGGATCAAGAGGATTCGTATTGGAAAGGAAGAAGTTAAGCTTTTGTTATTTGCAGATGATATGATAGTATACATAAGCGACCCCAAAAACTCTACCAAAGAACTCCTACAGCTGATAAACACCTTTGGTAATGTGGCAGGATACAAGATCAACTCCACAAAATCAGTTGCCTTCCTATACACTAAGGATAAGGAAGCAGAGAGGGAAATCAGAGAAACATCACCTTTCATGATAGCCACAAATAGCATAAAATATCTTGGGGGTAACTCTGACCAAGGAAGTGAAAGATCTATTTGACAAGAACTTTAAGTCTTTGAAGAAAGAAATTGAAGAGGACACCAGAAAAAGGAAGGATCTCCCTTGCTCTTGAATTGGGAGGATCAACATAGTAAAACTGGCAATTCTACCAAAAGCAATCTTAGATTCAATGCAATCCCCATCAAAATCCCATCAAAATTCTTCACAGATCTGGAGAAGACAATAATCAACCTTATATGGAAAAACAAAAAACCCAGGATAGCCAAAACAATCTTATACAGTAAAGGATCATCTGGAGGCATTACCATCCCTGACTTCAAACTCTATTACAGAGCTACAGTACTGAAAACAGCTTGGTATTGGCATAAAAACAGAGAAGTCGACCAATGGAATCAAATAGAAGACCCTGACTTTTGCCCACAAACCTATGAACACCTGATTTTCGATAAAGGAGCTAAAAGTATACAATGGAAAAAAGAGAGCATCTTCAACAAATGGTGCTGGCAAAACTGGATGTCAATCTGTAGAAGAATGAAAATAGATCCATATCTATCACTATGCTCAAAACTCAAGTCCAAATGGATTAAAGACCTCAATATCAGTCCGAACACATTGAACCTGATAGACGAGAAAGTGGGAAGTACTCTACAACACATGGGCACAGGAGACCACTTCCTACGTATAACCCCAGCAGCACAGACACTAAGGGCATCATTGAATAAATGGGACCTCCTGAGACTGAGAAGCTTCTTTAAAGCAAAGGACACTGTCACTAAGACACAAAGGCAACCCACTGACTGGGAGAAGATCTTCACCAACCCTGCAACTGACAAAGGTCTGATCTCCAAAATATATAAAGAACTCAAAAAACTAGACCGTAAAAGGCTAATCAACCCAATTATAAAATGGGGTACTGAGCTGAACAGAGAATTCTCAACAGAAGAAGTTCGAATGGCCAAAAGACATTTAAGGTCATGCTCAACTTCCTTAGCAATCAGGGAAATGCAAATCAAGACAACTTTAAGATACCATTACACCTGTCAGAATGGCTAAAATAAAAATCACCAATGATAGCCTTTGCTGGAGAGGTTGTGGAGAAAGGGGTACACTCATCCATTGCTGGTGGGAATGCAAACTTGTGCAACCACTTTGGAAAACAGTGTGGCGGTTTCTCAGGAAATTCGGGATCAACCTACTCCTGGACCCAGCAATACCACTCTTGGGAATATACCCAAGAAATGCCCTATCATACAACAAAAGCATATGCTCAACTATGTTCATAGCAGTATTGTTTGTAATAGCCAGAACCTGGAAACAACCTAGATGCCCTTCAATGGAAGAATGGATGAAGAAAATATGGAATATATACATATTAGAGTACTACTCAGCAGTAAAAAACAATGACTTCTTGAATTTTGCATACAAATGGACGGAAATAGAAAACACTATCCTGAGTGAGGTAAGCCAGACCCAAAAAGAGGAACAGGGGATGTACTTACTCATATTTGGTTTCTAGCCATAAATAAAGGACATTGAGCCTATAATTCGTGATCCTAGAGAAGCTAAATAAGAAGGTGAACCCAAAGAAAAACATACAGGCATCCTCCTGAATATTAACCTTCATCAGGTGATAAAAGGAGACAGAGACAGAGACCCACATTGGAGCACCGGACTGAAATCTCAAGGTCCAAATCAGGAGCAGAAGGAGAGAGAGCACAAGAAAGGAACTCAGGACCGAGAGTGGTGCACCCACACACTGAGACAATGGGGATGTTCTATCGGGAACTCACCAAGGCCAGTTGGACTGGGTCTGAAAAAGCATGGGATAAAACCGGACTCGCTGAACATAGCAGACAATGAGGACTACTGAGAACTGAAGAAAAATGGCAATGGGTTTTTGATCCTACTGCACGTACTGGCTTTGTGGGAGCCTAGGTAGTTTGGATGCTCACCTTACTAGACCTGGATGGAGGTGGGTGGTCCTTGGACTTTCCACAGGACAGGGAACCCTGATTTCTCTTTGGGCTGACGAGGGAGGGAGACTTGATGGGGGACGGGGAGGGAAATGGGAGGCGGTGGCGGGGAAGAGGCAGAAATCTTTAAGAAATAAATAAATAAATAAATAAATAAAAAGAAATACAATCCCATGCACAGTGGTCATTTTCAATATTTATCATGCCTAGCAATAAACCTAACTGATGAGTGAAGGACTTGAACAATGAAAACATTAAACGCTGAAGAAAATAGTAGCCCGTCCATGTACAAATAACAATCGAAATGTTAATAAGGGAATGCTAATAAGGGAAGCAAGACCTTTCACAATAGTTTCAAATAATATAAAATTTTGGGGGGGTAAATGTATCCAAAGAAGTGAAAGACCTGAATAATAAACACTGCATGTCTTAAAGCAGAAATTGAAGGAAACAGATAAGTAGGATTAGCATAGCACAAAAAGCAGTCTTACCAAAAGCAATCTACAGATTCAGTCCAATGCCCTTCAAAATCCCAACACAATTCCTATAGACCTTGACACGAAACAATCCTCACCCTCCTGTGAAAAATCACAAAACCCAGGATAGCTAAAACAATCCTGAACAATAAAAGAACGGCTGGAGATATCACCATCTTTGATGTCAAGTTGTTACTATAGGGCTATTGTAACAAAACAACAAGGTATTGGCATTGAAACAGATATGTTGATTAATGAAATAGAATTGATGTCCCAGAAATAAATCCACACACCTATGCAAACCTGGGGTTTTTATAAAGAAACTGGAAATACATAGAGGAAAAATGATACAGTCTGCAACAAAAGATGCTGGTCAATCTGGATGTCTGCATCTAGAAGAACACGTAGAGATCCACATATATCATCCTGCATAAACCTCAAGTACAAGTAGATCAAAGACCTCAACATAAAACCAAATACTCTGAACATGATAGAAGATAAAGTGGGGGATAACCTTGAATGCATTGACATAGGAGACAACTTCCTGAATATAACACTGATAGTGGAAACATTAAGGTTGACAATTAATAAATGAGACCTCGTGAAACTGAAAAATGTTTGTAAGGAAAAGTACACTGTCAAAAAGACAAAACGGCAGCCTACAGAATGGGGAAAGACTTTGACCACGTTTATATTTGATAGAAGACCAGTATTTCAAATATATGAAAAACTTAAGGAATTAGATATCAAATAATCTAAATAATCGAGATAATACAATTTTAAAAATGGGCTACAGATTTAAACAGAGAATCTCAAAAAGTGGAAAATCACATAAAAATGTTCAACATCCTTAGCTTTCAGGGAAATGCAAATCAAAATAACTCTGAGATTCCATCTTACACCTATCAGAATTGCTAAGATCAATAACCCAAGTGACAGCTCATGCTGGAGAGGATGTGAAGCAAGGGGAATACTTTTCCATTGCTAGTGGAAGTGAAAACTTGGACAACCACTTTGGAAATCAGTATGGTGGTTCTTCAGAAAGTTGGGAAACCAGATTGTAGCTTAGTTATCATTTACTTAACAGCTAATGCTGACTTATAAGTGAATACACACCATATTTATATTTCTGTTCTGGGTTACCTCACTCAGGATGACGTTTTCTAGTTCCATTCATTTTCATGTGCTTGCAAATTTCATACTGTTGTTTTTTTAACAGTTGGATAATATTTCATTCTGTCACTTTGCCAAAATTTCTCCATCCATTTTTCTGTTGAGGAACAGTTGGGTTGTCTCTGGTTTCTGATTATTATGAATAAAGCCATAATGAGTATGATTGAGTGTTCTTTGGATATATGCCCAAGTATGGTATAGCTGGGTCTTGAAGTACAAAAAGAAAATGTCCCCAAAAGAAGTGACATTTATAGGAGGAGTGGCATTGTTGGAGTAGGTGTGGCCATGCTGTAGAAAGTGTGTCACTATACTGTAGAAAGTGTGTCACTGTAGGGATAAGCTTTAAAGTTTCCTACGCTCAATCAACTGTACCATTGAGAGAGCCTACTTCCTGCTACCTGCATATCAGCATGTAGCAGTTCCTTCTCCAGCACCGTGTCTAATTGAGCACTGCCCTGCTCCCTGACATGATGATAATGGATTGACCCTCTGAAACTGTAAGCCACCATCTTAATTAAATATTTTCCTTTTATAGAGATGCTGTGGTCATAGTGTCTTTTCACAGCAATATAAACCCTAATTAAGATACTTACAAAGAAAGGAGAATATTTAATTGGGTGTCAAGTTGGGAGCTTAGGCCCCAGTCCCTTGAATCTATCCTAGCCCCCTAACCCTGAGAGTTAGCACTCTGGACTCCAAATCCCAGCAGGCCAGGTCAGGGAGGGGTCAGGACCACTCCCCAGGGTATTTAAATGAGCTCCCAAAAGAGAAACAGGTGGTCCCTTTTCTTTCCTCCCAGTGGTTGCCTTATTGGCTCCTGGGGGCCACCTGAGAGCGCAGAACTCCCATTAAACCTGGATATTTCTTAATTTGGCTTGTTTTGATTTGGCTTGTTTGGGAATTTTGCGTTGTCAGGGAGCTCGTGTTAGGAAATATTGCCTCTGATATAGGGCAGGCCTTTCCATGTGGCTGGCCACGTGTTGAAAGCTCCCCCTAGTCTATAATTTGAGTTCTCTACACTATGCTTAAGCTAGCTCCTGGGCAACAGCCGCTGTGTCTTGGTGAGTCCCTTTTCTTGTCTATGCTATGAGTTTTTGGGGGACCCATTCGTGCTTATTTTTGTCATTTTTCGGATTCCTGCTGAAGTTGTGAGCTCACCCCAGGGGTTTGATACCCAGAGGTGGTCAGACCAGCTGGACTGGGCTTGGCTGCGGTGAAGATCTGTTTGTTTTGGGATGCCAGGCATTCAATCTCTGAGGCCCAATTTGGACCTAAGAGTCATTTT
Organism: Chionomys nivalis; assembly: GCF_950005125.1. Classification (NCBI taxonomy): domain Eukaryota; kingdom Metazoa; phylum Chordata; class Mammalia; order Rodentia; family Cricetidae; genus Chionomys; species Chionomys nivalis. Next base: position 107,730,622 of record NC_080112.1, on the reverse strand, counting down.
GGCGGATGCGCTAGAGTGAACTTAGGTCACGTAGTTGGGCATAGACTCGAAAATGGGTACTTGCGGTTCAAAATGGGATCTGCTGTTTCCCCTAGGGTGCCTTCTACAAAATCTCTTTAATCTGGGATTAACCAAAACACTTTACTGAGTTAGATATTCCTCTTTTTGGGTCTGGGTTATCATTTATCCAGGTCTTTCAGTGCTAGCTTCAATTATGTGACTAGCTATTCCCTACTCCTTCTTTAATGTTCTCCATACATCCTTCCTCCTCCCCTTCAAAGATTTATATTCCTGAGGACTTGGTGGCATTTCCACAGCTCTGGTATGAGGATTTGGAATTCTTCATCAACCTGGGATAACATGCTGAGATGTCTTTTATATGTGAGTCCTTTAAAATGGTAAGGACTGAATTGTGTAGATTCGTGTTTCTTTTCTACAATAATTGTTTTAACTTGATTTTCACATCTAAAGAGCAAGTACATGGTCATGCACCTATGTTTCATAACTGTTATAGATGAGTGTTATTTAGTATAATGAGCTCTGGAACTTTGAAAATGCATTGGAACTTTGTCAGACACTGTTGCTAAGTAACGGCTTACTGACCTTTATGATCCTTGATTCTGTATCCATAGTGATGGTATTACAGTTGTGTATCTTAGAACATGGCCTATTATTATCCTTTAATTTAGTCATTGATTTTAGGCGCATGGAAAATGTTCACTTGACTTTGCCTAGTATAGGCAACTTACAGACTTAAAAAATTACCAAAATCAAAGAGGTCAATTGCTGAAGTGATATGAAATTAATTACATATTTCATTTGAATTTTATGATCTATTAAAATACTATTGTCATTGCATTCCAGAATTTCACTCAAGATACTTCAGTGAATTTAGTCATCATTTCTCCATAGTCAATTCTAGTAGGACAATTCCTCAGTCTTCACTGGACTTTGCAAATTCAACATATTTGAAGATTCCTGGTTAGGGGTATTTTCCAAATTCCTGTCAATTTGGATATGTCTCACTTAAAATTTTTGTGTAATGCACGCAATACTGCATTTTCTTATGACATGTACACACATATATGTATATTTCATTACATATAATCTATCTATCTATCTATCTATCTATCTATCTATCTATCTATCTATCTATCTATCAAGTAAAATGAGGACTGATTGGGTGGAGTAAAGGGATTCTAGAAGAAGGAAGATGGATGGAGGACAAAAGAATACAATAAACTCAGTTTAAGTAAGGAACCATTATATATCTATCTACCTATTGATCTGTCTATACTATATTACATATATGTGTGAATAGATATTTAAGCCTAATACTGAATATGAGAAAACACATGTTACTTTTGTCTTCTAGACATTTTCAACATCATTGTGTAGTTGTTCCCTTTCCCTACATTCACCTCAGCATTTGTTCTTGTTTATTTTCTTGATTATCCCCTCTCTAACTGGGGAAGGTATGATTTCAGTATGTTTTTAATGAACATTTATCTAACAGCTATAGTTAACATATTGAATCCATGTATTAGCCATTTGTATTCCTGTGAGAACTGCCCAATGCATTTTCCACTTTTATTTGGTGATTCCTGTACTTGGTGAGTAGATTTTGAATTCTTTATAGAGTGTAGATATTAAACATGTCAGATGTATAGTGGAAAGCACTGTTGCCATTCTGATGTCTGCCTCTTCACAGTAACTTATTTCCTTTGCTTTGTAGAAGCTTGTTTATTTCATGCAATGTCACTCATGAATTCTTGTTATTTTCTGAGTTGTTTCCATTGTCTCTTTTTTATTAAGGCTATGGTGTACCTATATCTTGTTTTTATGTTTCATTTTGTGTCTGCTTTTTTTCTTTTCTAAGACTTGATTTTTCTTTAGCTTTGGTGTCTGCCCTGGAAACTAGCTCTTGTAGACCAGACTGGCCTCTAACTCACAGAGATCAGCCTACCTCTGCCTCCCAAGTGCTGGGATTAAAGGCAATGTTTTTCTCAGGTTTTGTTACAGAGATTTCAGTATGTCCCATCATAAATTAGAATCCTTGATCTATTTTGAATTAGTTTTGGAGTAGTGCGAGTAAAGAATGAATAATTATCCATTTAGATTTAGTTAGCCAATTTTTACCAGATACTTTTATTGAAGCAGCTTTCTTCAATGTTTGTTTTTTGGCATCTTTAGAAATATATAAGTGACCGTGGCTGTATAGTTTTACTTCCGAGTCTTCTTTTTCTATTCCAGGGTTCTCCATATTTTGATTCTTGTAGTTGCATTCATTTTTGTTGCTAGCTCCATAGTGTAATCTGAGAGCAGGTATTGTGCCACCTCTAGCATTGTTGTGGCTACTTTTGTTCTAATATCTGTATTCTGGATCTTTGTTTTCCTTTGAGATAAATAGAATTGGGATTTTGCAAGGTATTGCATTGCATCTGTATATAACGTTCAGTCACATAGTCATTTTGTTCATCTATGTGAATGGAAAGCTTTTAACTCTTCTAACGCCTCTTTCAGTTTCTTCCGTGTTTTAATGCTATTGTTCAAGTACATCACTCATCAGTTAGGTTTATTCCTAGGTATGATAAATTTTAAAACCAACAACTGTGCATGGGGTTGTGTTTCTGAATTATTTCTCTGTATCAGGGTTTTTGATGACAGGTTTGTTTTATTTTTATCATACTGTACACTCTACTTCCCTGGTGAAAGGGTTCAGTACATATTCTTGTTTGTGTTTGTGTTTCTACTCTTTTAATTATATGAGCACATCACTTGTCCATAGAGATTATTTAACATCATCTTTGTTGTTCGTTTATTGCTCTTTATTGATTTTTTGTGGATTTCATATCATCCATCCCATTCCCATTTATCACTTAATTCCCCTTGCATCCGTCCTCTGTCCTTGCAACCTGCCCAATTAAAACCAAATTCAGAAGAAAAACTAAGCAGAGAGAAGAAACCAAACAAAACATGATATAAATAAATAAAAGAGAGAAGAACTTTGTCATGGAAACTTTAGTGTGACCATTTGAGTCACACAGTTTACCCTTTAGTTCATTCAGCTTTTGTTCATTACTGTGGCTTATTGTTCTGGTTCAAGGCCTCTGGTCTCTGCTAGACCACTGATAATGGGCTCTCATTGGTACTCCTCCTAGATATCCCAATGTTTCCCTGTGTTGCAGCAATCCTACTGTTTTAGATCTGTAAGTTCTTCCCCTTCACATGCTCCAGAAGTTCATAGATAAGGTGGATGTTGTGATGGGCTAACTCATTTTGCTGTTTCTGGGCCTGGGTATGGGAAGGGTGGGAAGGGACTGATAGCTGGATTGGTCAGCCTACCTTCTTTCTCTCATCAACACTACTGGGTGAGCTCTCTAGCACTGCCTCTGCTAGCTCAGACAATGCAGCCTGCAGCAAGGAGAGGGGCCAGTTTTTCTGCTCTCAGGTCCTCAGATCCGGTCTCCCACACTCACACCACCAGAGCTAGCTCTAATGTATTGCACAGGCAAGGTGCAGGGCCCTCTCTGCTGATTGCTGTAGGGGGCATACAAGGCCAGACAGAGTCAGCTCTCCTGCTCTCAGGCTATCAAGGTTGGCTCAACTTTGCCCCAAACCACAGGGTCAGCTCTAGTGTGTTGCCCAGACAGGGGGCACAACCTGTTCTCTCTTGCACTGCAGCTGCTGTGGGTTAGGCCTAGCTCTCCCACTCTTGTGACCCAGGGCCAGTTCTCTCACCTGCCTCAGGTGGTAATGGGTGAAGAGGGAGGGCATCATCCTCTCTCTCACCCATGCCACCATGTGACAGATGAGAGGAGGCAGGATCAAATCTCTTGCTCTCATGACTTTAGGGTCAGCAAACCTGCTCCCTGCCCACAGGGTCAGCTACAGTGTCCTGCCCAGGTGAGGTGCACACCTGTGGCAGTGAGTGGCATTTTACCTGTGTTGAGGGAACTCTTCTTATGGGGTAGGGCCAGCTTCCCTGCTGTAGTATCCAGTGAGGGGCAGGGACAGCTATCCCATGGCCAGTGAAGGGTGGGCCTGGCTCAGCACAGCATGGTTCCAATGATCCCTTCTTCTAAAATGTGCCATGGGCATCAGTCATCACAGATCCTAGCTGCTGCAGGACATGGCCTTAGGTAGTGGATTGTGCCAGATATTTCCATGCCGTTCCTCCTGAATGGCACTGTGGCCCTGGGTGCCAGCATAGGCTGTTAATATCCACATGTCCCTGGTGGAAGCACAGCCCTTAGACACCCTCATGGCCATAGGTTGCAGCCCAGACACCGGACATCTATGAGGTCTTTGGTGGCAACATGAGCCACAGACATTAATACAGACCCTGACTGTGGCAAGACCACAGACCCTGACATGTTCATTGGGAGCAACCTGGGCCCAGATGTCACCATGGTCCCAGGTGGCAGGTTCCTTATGGTCCATATACAGGAGACAATGTAGGAATTTTATTGGACATCATTGGGAGAGGTGCTTCATTAAAGATACATTTTCTTTATCTTTAAGATACATTTTTGTATTTTAGGGTTGTATTGGAATTAGTACTTCTGACTATAGACTCAGATCAGTTTGAGGACCCTAACCATTTTCTTTCAAGGATATCTCTTGCAATTTTGGTATGTTTACACATGCCACAAAAGTGTCCAAATATGACAAGTCATGTATAATAATATTTTGTTAATTATCTAACAAAGAAAGCTTACCTGAAGATCAGAGTGCAAAGCTAGCCACACTAGTCAGCCATACAGGCCAGGCAGTGGTGGCACACACCTTTAATCCCAGCACCACACTAGTTATCCATAGAGGCCAAGCAGTGGCAGCGCACGCCTCTAATACCAACGCTAGAGAGGAATATAAGACAGGATGAGACAGGAACTCACTCTCTTTTCAGTCTGAACATTTCATAGACTTAAGAGCTCTCTAGTGGTTGACTTCTCTCTAATCTTCAGGTAAGATTTATTTGGTAGATCATAAACAAAATATCATTGTAATCAGGGGCTATAATGTCATTCTTTTTTCTTTAATCACAGTTAATTTGATGTCTTAGCATATTCTATTTCCAAGTTAGTACTGATGCTATCACTTTTGCATAGATTTACCCTTTCTTTTGTGATGGTTTATATACTATTGAGATAAAATATCAGGAGTCCAATAGCTAGGTGATCAAAATTGTCTTCTGCTAACTTAGTGCTTATTTCTATTCACATTTTGCAACATATAATTATTTATATATGCATATAGATGTAGAGAAGTTGGTTATGTGTTTATTCATATATAAATAGATTTTAATGTACACATAAACCAATTTCCTTTGCCTACAAATAGAAGTGGCTGTTTTGCTATTTATTCTGCATATAGTTATCCATTACTTCCAACAATTGTTGCAAAGACTCTGTGGATATCTATCAAGTTTTCTAAATGTTTCTCACCCTTATGCAGCTTCATTAAGATGGACAACAAGAAACCAAACAAATTCCTGGATCTTGCTATACATCAACTCCTGAGTAATGAAACTGCAACCATTCATGCTCTCGAGGAGATTTCAAGGGAGCTTTTTGTTCCACTCCTCTCTGCTCCATTTAAGGGTGTGCATAAGAATATAGTGAAGGCAATGGTGAAGGTTCGGCCCTTTACCTGTCTCCATATCGGAACATGAACTGTGCACGAATCCCATCGTGAACTCCTGACAACCATGCTGGAATGTCTTCAATTCCTGCCTGTTCAGAACTCGGGATCTAGGTAAGACCCTGTATGATAGAGGCATGCGAAGATACAGGAGGTTACACCACAGCCCGCTACACTTCCAAAAATAATATGTGCACATAGTGATAAAGAATGTGGGACTCTTAGTCCAATACCTGAGGTCACTTTGAAAACAAGTTTCTTAAAAAATATTGAATATAGGGTGTATGTAACTGAGGGCACTGTTGTCAGATTTGCAATATTGTGTTATTATTACAAAGAAGAAAGACACGAGTGTTAAGATTGCTGAGGATTGGTGGCAATTAAAGAAAAAATAGTGTGTGCTGTTTAGTGATATATATTGTTGTCTTGTTCAATGCTGTCTCCTCAATGAATGGGCATAAGAAGACACTGACAGCAATGGTAAAGGCTCAACTCTGTTTTGTCTCTACATTAGAAAATTTAGTAAACAAGAAACACAGGGAACTGAAAGGCATGATTGATGGTCTTCAGTTGTTACTGCCAAGAACTCAGCTTTTCAATAAGAATGTGTGTAATATGTATATGGGAAGATAGCAAAACATTATCCTGGAGTCTGTTGCAAGAGTGGACCAGATAATCTCCCACAATTAGTTAATAGTGAATGCTGAAAATCAATGTAAGGGGGTTGGTACATCTGTTGAGGTTATCTTAACAAGTCTGATATCTTACAGAGGGTTTTAATTTTTTTTTACAGGCAAGAGTGGCTACTGTTGAGAGATATCCATAATGGAGATACTTCATGAAGACAGAAATAGCAAGATAATATGAACATTCATTGATTACAGAAAACAGAAAAGGATATAGTATTTGCATAACAATATGTTGCCGATAAATGGTGTATAGAATGACAAAAAGAAAAAGAAATATAATTTTGTTACTACATGTTATCATTGATCCTGCTGGGTTATATTAATGTCTCTACCTCATAGTGTTCTGTGTTCTCTTTTCCCTATAGGAATCCTAAATGGAGGATTCTAGATTTAAGGGAGGATTCTGGCTTCAAGATCATCTGTCCAGAGATCAGTACTAAGTCACCTGCATGCTTGTTCTCCTGTGCTCACTCAGAGAACACTGTCTTGAAGATTGAATCCCAGCATAGTATTGCAAGTAGCTGAAAGTGGACGTCCTGGTTATGGTGACCTGTTGTAATAGGAGCGGTGGGCTGTGTCCCACTGTCTGGCTAGCTTAACCCCAGAAATAACTACATGGAAATTGTATTCATTTAAATACTGCTTGGCCCATTAGTTCTAGCCTCTTATTGGCTAACTCTCACATCTTGATCAACCCATTTCTATTAATCTGTACCACCACTTGACTGTGGCTTACCGGGAGAGATTCAACATGTCTGACCTGGTGGCTGGCTCCGTGGCAGCTTTCTCTGTCTCTGCCTCCTTTCTCCCAGCATTCTATTCTGTCTACTCCACCTAAGTTTTGACCTATCAAAAGGCCAAGGTAGTTTTCTTTATTCAACCAATGAAAGTAACACATAGAAAGAAGACACTCCTACACCAGTGACCCCATCTAAAAGTGAAGGTCCTGGTTACGGTGGCCCTAGAGCTTGCTGAGAGTGGAGGTTCTGGTTATGGGTGCCCTAGAGCTGAAAGTGTGGGCCACGTTTACAGTGACCCTAGAGCTGAAAGTGGAAGGGCTGGTTATGGTAACCCTAGAGATGAAAGTGGAGGTCCTGATTAGGGTGGCCCCAGGGTTGAAAGTTTTGGCCCTAGTGAAGTGACCCTAGAGTTGAAAGTGGGGGCTCTGGTTACTGTGACCCTAAGGCTGAAAGTGGGGGCCCTTGATACTGCAACCCTAGAGATAAAAGTAGAGGTCACAGTTATGGTGGCCCTAGAGCTAGCTGAAAGTGGAGGTCCTGGTTACGGTGACCCTAGAGCTGAAAGTGGGTTGTGGTGGCCCTAGAGCTAGCTGAAAATGGAGGTCGTGGTTACAGTGGTCCTAGAGCAAGCTGAAAGTGGGAGCCCTGGTTATGGTGACCCTAGAATGGAAAATGGGGGCTCTGGTTATGGTGACCCTAAAGATGAAAGTGGATCTTCTGGTTAAGGTCGCCCTAGAGCTAAGTGGAGGTCCTGGTTACAGTGACCCTAGAGCTGAAAGTGGAGGTCCTGGTTATGGTGGCCTTAGAGCAAACTGAAAGTGGGGGCCTTGGTTACAGTGACCCTAGAGCTGAAAGTGGGGGCCTTGGTTATGGTTACCCTAGAGATGAATGTGCAGGTCCTGGTTAGTGTGGTCCCAAAATTCAAGAAGAAATCCCGGTTACAGTTATTCTAGAGCGGAAAGTGGGGGCCCTGGTTACTGTTACCATAGAGATGAAAGCGGGGGCCCTGGTCATGGGTGACCTAGAGCTGAAAGTGGGGGCCCTGGTTACAGTGACACTACAACTGAGAGTGGGGGCCCTGATTACGGTGACCATAGAGATGAATGTGGAGGTCCTAGTTAGTGTGGTCCTAAAATTGAAGAAGAAATCATGGTTACAGTTACTCTAGAGCTGAAAGTGGGGGCCCTGGTTACAGTGACCCTAGAGCTTAAAGTTGTGTCCCTTGGTATGGTGACCCTAGATATGAAAGTAGAGGTCCTGGTTAGGGTGGCCCTAAGGACAAAAGTTTTGTCCCTGTTAAGGTGACCCTAGAGATGACACTTGGGGCCCTGGTTACTGTGACCTTAGAGCTGAAAGTAGAGGTCCTGGTTACGATGGACCTAGAGCTAGCTGAAAGTGGGGGTCCTCATTACAGTGACCCTAGAGCTGAAAGTGGGGGCCCTGGTTATGGTGACCCTAAAGTAGAAAGTGAATATCCCATTAAGGTTACCCTAGAGGTGAAAGTGGATGTCCTGGTTACAATGACCCTAAGTGCTGAAAGAGGAAGTCCTTGCTATGATGTCAATAAAGATGAAACTGGAGGACCTGGTTATGGTGACCCCAGAGCTGAAAGCGTAGGATCCTGGTTACGGTAGCCCTAGAGCTAGCTGAAAGTGTAGGTTCTGGTTACTTGTGCCCCAGAGCTGAAAGTGGGGGCCATGTTTACAGTGACCCTAGAGCTGAAAGTGGTGACACTGGTTTCTCTGACCCTAGAGCAGAATGTGGGGGCCCTGGTTGTGGTGACCCTAGAGATGAAAGTGGATGTCCTGGTTACAGTTACCCTAGAGATGAAAGTGGAGGTCGTGGTTATGGTGGCTCTAGAGCTAGCTGAAAGTGGATGTCCTGGTTATGGTGGTTGATGCACTGGGACGATTGTGAGCCCTTTTATGACCTCTGCGAGGTATCTCTGGCACCTTGCAGCATCTGGCAGTTAATCACTACCTTTTAACACATTCTTTATTTTCTGGACTCAACCGAGCACTAAGTCGCTGTTCCCAACTCCCACTGTTCATCTTTTCCTCAAAACCAGTTAGTATGTCCATGCTCATGAGACTTCTTGAGCACTTTACACTTTGATGTAGCTAAATATATGATTTATCCTGTCCTGGTGCATTGATATGGGAGATGGAACTTGCAAGGCAGTTTATATAGGCAGAAACTGCCTCATGTGGAGGCATGATTGAAACAAATACTGTGTGAGACAAAATGGAATGACATGTCTTGGCTTACTTACCCTGGATATATTTATGATCTAACCCACTTTCACCTGGATACATATCCTTTACTTATTAAATGTTTTCTAAATAAATTATGATTCAACACATTTCACCTTGATATGTTTCCTTTAAGTATTGATTGTCTTTTCTTGATCCCATAGACTGAACATGTAAGTTTTTTTTTTTAAAGATTTATTTATTATGTATACAGCATTCTGCCTGCATATATGCCTGCACACCAGAAGAGAGCACCAGATCTCATTACAGATGGTTGTGAGCCACCATGTGGTTGCTGGGAATTGAACTCAGGACCTTTGGAAGAGCAGCCAGTGCTCTTAACCTCTGAGCCATCTCTCCAGCCCAACATGTAAGGTTTTTATGTTGTATCAAAATACAGTTAAGAAAATACAGGTATGTAACTGATTTGTATAGTGAATGTCTTGTCAGTAGATGGAGGACTTTCAGAGAGTCTGTGTGTCTCTTGATTATTGTTCTTGATAATGTTTCATCTTATCTACTAAATTTTTAGGTAGAAGATGTGGAAAGTCTACATCATGAAATCCTCACAGAGATGTACTTGACACCAGTCAGGAAACTCTAACCTTTCCTGGATATGTTTTTGGAGGGTAGGTACTTATTGAAACCCATGCTTTTATCCCCTAAATTGTATTAAGCTTCTCTATTTAAGGCTGCTTTCTGTATCTTGCAGGATACCATCTGGATTTAACAGTGGCAAAAAGAATCTACACACATTACCCATGGAATGGCTCAGTTTTTTTTTTTTATTTCATACTAATTTACCAAGGGTTGGTTTGGGATATTATTGTAGTCAGCAAAAATGAACAGACAAACAAGACAAGGTTCCTGTCACTCAGTGGCTGAATATTTCTGTGGCTTATCTGTTTATACAGAGTGTATTAGTGCACAGAAGGAAGTTGTTTACCCTCTTGGACCACATTTTGTTTCCCTTTTTCTTGGTACATGTTCTGTTCAAGGCATATTCTGTTCAGTCTCTTCACAGCAGAATTCAAGGTTTCCATGTTACCATTGTGAAGGCTTTCTCTCACATCTGTTTGACGTCTGCCTTCTGTCATTGTGCAAAATGCCTGACATAATAGACTACAGTAAGGAAGAGAAGTTTCTTTCCCAGCTTTAGAAGTTTCACCACGCTTGTTTAATTGCACTGCTTTGGAACTTCAGCAAGGCAGAACATGGGAAAGAGCTTGTGGCAGAGGGTACCCTCTCAATTCACAAAGCATGGAACCAGAGAGAATAGGAGCCTGAGTCCCTATACAGCCTTCAGTAGTGGGACTATACTGATCTGCATCCTTGAATCAGCCTGTTCTAAAGTTTCTACCACCTGCCCTGGAGCCATTCTTGAACTAGCCTATTCAAAATTTCAACCACCTGCCACGAGCCATCAGCTTGGGTCTACCTTTTATTGTATTAACTTAGGAAAACATTTAGGACACATTCATAATTCTTCCTTTATGCTATACGTGATTCTGATTGAATATTTGCTGCCAAATAACCATGCATGCAGGTTTTGAAATAAACCTAAGTGCAGTTTAAAGTTCTAGTTAATGTTGTAAGGAGGCCGCTTGCTGGTTTCTGGCTGCCCAGACCCGAAATAATCACATAGAAACTGTATTATTTAAATCACTGCTTGGACTCTTACCTCTAGTTTCTTATTGGCTAACTCCTGCATATTAACTTAACCCATTTCAATTCATCTGTGTACAGCTACATGGTTGTGGCTTACTGGCTAAAACTCTGGCATCTGTCTCTAGTGGGGCTACATAGCAACTCTCTGACTCTGCCTTTCTTTCTCCCAGCATTCAGTTTAGTTTTCTCTGCCTAACTCTGTTCCCCTATAGCTCTGCTATAGGCCTAAAGAAGTTCCTTTATTAACCAATGATATTCACAGCATACAGAAGGGAATTCCACATCAAGTTAAGAAAAAACAAAAATAATAATGTTTCTATATTACTTCAAACTTTAAATGATAACATACTGGATTTCAGATCAACCAACCAAAAATATTGTCATAAGTTGCAGAATTATGGTCATAGTTCCTATATATTGAGATAATATTGAACTTTCTTTTAGAAATATAAAATATGAAAATGCACCTACAAAACTAAAGTTTGTATGATTACATTTACAAAATAAAAGATTACCAAAGTCAAGAAGATATTAGTAAAAATCACATGCACTTTTCTGGCATATTATTTATTTTTTGAACTCACATATATGTGATTTTATTAATAACATTGTTAAGAACATATACAACACATATGTTAAAATTATTGATTCAAATTCAGAAGGTACATAGCAAAATTAAATTCAAATCTGTTTGGACGAGGTATGGGAACACATGCCTTTAATCCCAGTACCTGCTAGTCAGAGGCAGAGATGTACCTGTGAGTTCAAGGCCAGGCTGTTCTACATAGTGCCAACCGTGGGTATATATTAAGACCTTGTCTCAAAAAAATTTAAATAGGAATAGAAAGATTTGATTAACTCCTAAATTTATGCCTTAATATTTTCTTTAATTAATTTATTTTTAACAATATATATTTTCTCATTTTACATACCAATGCTATTTCCCACTCCCTAACCTGCTTCCACCCATTTCAGTTCTCCCACCATCCACTCCTTGGAGAGGGTGAGGATTCCTATGGGAAGTCAACAAAGTCTGGCACATTGCTTTGAGATAGGACAAAGGCCCTCCACAGTATACCCAGGCTGAGCAAGGTATCCCTCCAAAGAGAATGGGTTTCAAAGAGCCAGTACACAAGCAGTAGGGATAAATCCTGGTCTCACTGACAGTGACCCCACAGTCTGCAGCAGTCATACAAATGTCACCCACATTCAGAGGGCCTAGTTTAGTCCTATTCTGATTCCCCTGCTGTCAGGTCAGAAGTGGTGAACTCCCATTGGCTCAGGTAAGCTGTGTCATTGGGTATCCCCATCATGGTCTTGACTCCTGTTTTTCATATTATCGCTCCTCCCTCTCTTTGACTAGACTTTGGAAACTCACCCGAGTGCTTGCCAGTATATCTCTGCATCTGCTTAAATCAGTAACACGATGAAGGTTCTATGATGACATTTAAGAGAGTCATCAATCTGATTACAGGGCAAGGCCTGTTTGGGCACCTTCTCCTCTATTGCTTACGGTCTTAGCTGGATTCATCCTCGTGGATTCCTGGGAATTTCTCATGCCAGGTTTCTTCCTAGCCCCACAATGACTCCCTCCATCTAGATATCTCTTTCCTTGCTCCTCCATTTTCTCCTTCCCCCATCTTGATCATTCCATTCCCTCAAATTCTCCTCCCACCTCCTTTTCTCTGGTCCTCCTCTCTTGCTGCCCTCACTTTCCCCCTCACACCCATGCTCTCAATTTTCTCTGCTAAGTATGACAGCGTAGCCCAATTCCTCACAAATATATATTTAATCACCAACAGGAATGAACCCTTTCCAGGGGAAGGCAATGATGATATTGCTCACTTGCTTGAGCAGGATAAATCACCTCATGGGCTTCATTGTTCTCCTTCCTCTCCCCTCTGATTCTATTTCTACCTAAGCAGTCAGGAAATAAGTGAGGGATAAACAAAACGAGGGAAGTCTGGGCCTTCGACCCAAGACTGGCTCCAGCAGCATGCTGATAGTCATAAGAGGAGCCTCAACTGGGAAAGAATACTGGCGGTGCAGAGTACAGGGAATGGAGGCAACAAACTCCACATTGATGGTGGCCTTTAAAAGTCAGTTGCAAGACTGCTGGTGTGGCTCAGCAGTTAGCGCCTGCTTGGCAATTCTGAGAGCACGGATTCCACCCCCAGCTCTAGATAACAAAGGCTATTATAACCACTCCTGCCTTGGGATTTCAGTGCCTTTACTCCTTTATTTTCTACCATGGATCTGGTCTCAAAGGGATACCCCTGAATCAGACATCCGTACGGAAAATAAATTAAAGAAATATTTTACAAAAGATCATTTTAATCGGGCTTTTTTTTTTGTCTGTGATTCTGATGGTGTGACCTCATATGCTTTTGCTGATCCTGGAGACAATGCCCTGCCCAAGGTCTAAAGATAGTAAATACTCTTTGGATTAGTGCCTTTCCCACGTAAAAACGCAGAAGCCAACTCACCCTCCATCTCCACCCCTTCACGAGTATTTCCCTAGCCCTAGTCTCCCCAGGGCCAGTTACCATGTAAGTCTGGACTCACCCACTGTAATCATTCAAATCAACCAGTCGTTAACCTGCTCACTGAACACCCTTCCTATCTACACAAATCACAACAAGCAGACTTTTCTATTATAACCTAATCCCAATGTGGCTAAATTCTTTCTTAGAACCTATGAACAATAAATTGTGTTCTCAGGAATCCCTGTAATAGGATCTGATGCCCTCTTCTGGCATGCAAGAATATATGCAGAGAGCTGGATAGATGGTACAGGGTTTAAGAGCCATGACTGCTCTTCCAGAATTCCTGAGTCCGGTTCCAGGAATAGTATAGTGGCTCAAAGACATCCGTTATGAGTTCTGGTGCCCTCTTCTGGCCAAGAGGCAGACATACAAGTAGAACACTTTATCCATAATGAATGATAAATAAACGAGTGAATGAATGAATTAATGAATGAAAAAAAGACTATGCAGAGCACTCATACATAAAATGTAAAATGAAATTTATACAAAATTGTAATCTCGAGACTGGAGAGATGGCTCAATGGTTAAGCACACTGGTTGCCCCTCCAGAGGGCCCAGGTTCAATTACCAGCACTCAGGTGGCAGCTGACAATGGTTTGCAATTTAGTTCCAGGTTATCCCACAGCCCCACATGAATATATATGCAGGCAAAATAAAATGCAGAGGAAATAAAAGTAAATGAATTTAAAAATAAGATTTTCCATGTCCTGAACTATCAGTTTCACTCTACTCCTCAAATAATAGATAATCTTAAGGCAGGGTGTGTGCCTGTAATTCCAGAAGTTTAAAGATGGGAGCAGGAAGATCAGGATTTTGAAGTCATCTCAGACTCCGAATACAGAGAGTTCAAAGCAAGCATGAACTACAGGAGATCCTGTCTAAGGGGAAAACAACAAGCAACCAAACAGAAGTGGCTTTATCTGGGATTGCGATGCTGGGACTAGAACCAACGATCTTTCACATGCTAAGCATTCTTTCTAACTTGGCTGGATTCTTTAAAAAAATTTTTAAAAAAATATGTTAGATTTTTTAAAAAAAATTACAAATGCAAATTCTCCCTCCCTCCCCTCTCTCCTCCCATTCCCTCCACACAGCCTCCCACCCCACCCCCATCTAATCCTAAGAGAGGTAAGGTATTTTGCTTTGTGGAAGGTCCAAGGCCCTCCCTACTATATCTAGGCTGAGCAAGGTATACATCCACAGAGAATAGGATCCCAAAAAGTCAGTACATGTAGTAGCGATAAATCCTGGTGCCATTGCTAGTGGCCCCTCAGTCTGCCCCAGCCATGCAACTGTTAACCACATGTAGTGGGAGCTGCGGGCCTGCTTTTCGTCCTGCCCGGCTCCTGCATGGCTAGCTTTACACCAGAAATAACAACACACAGGTTGTATTCATTTAAACACTGCTTGGCCCATTTCTATTCATGTGTGTAGCACCCCAAGGTGCGCTTACCGGGAAGATTCTAGCCTACGTCCATCCTGGGTCGGAGCTTCATTGCATCTGCTCTGGAGAGGAGAGCATGGCACCTGTCTCTCAGAGGAGCTGCCCTGCATCTGAGCTCACTTCCTCTTCCTCCCAGCATTCTATTCTGTCTACTCCACCCACCTAAGGGATGGCCTATCAAATGGGCCAAGGCAGTTTGTTTATTGACAAATGACCTTCCTCCATCAACCACATTCAGAGGGACTGGTTTGGTTCTATGCTTGTTCCCTCAGCTGGGTATTTTTAATTCAATGAAATCATGAGGCAAATGAAAGGACAAGAGTGAAGTCCTATGACTTCTGTATTTCTGGACTGCTAAATTGACCACGAGAATATTTTAATGTTACTCACTTCTGGTCCAGGAATGAAATCATGCATCCAGACCTAGTAGGCAAACACTAGTATCATTTGTTTATTTTTTTTTAATGATTGGCAGTGCTGGGATGGAACCCAGAGCCTCCTGCAAGTACTCTAGCTACACCCAATACCAAATGTGGCCCTTGAAAAATTTTTGTGTGTTTATTTTTGTTTTGAGACATCTGACCATATAGGATAAGCAGGCTTCTGCTGACTGTGCCTCTGTGGGCTGGGGTCATACATGTGGGTCACCAAGTCTACATTACATAGATTTATTTAAAGGACATTAATAAGAATCTAATGCACCTACACAGTCACTTGCCGACAACTAGAGTAGGAGAGTATGGACAGATGATTCAGACCAAACACCATTAGAGTAACTGAGATAAGGTCTACTTGTACAAACAACACAAAATCCCACAAGGATGCACAGTGAAAGGACCAACAGCACTTTCCTGGCCAGAGATAGAATAAGAAGCTCTCACCATGCTGCCTTACTGAATAAGTTACCGAGCCACGTGGCTAACACAAATAAGAATAATGGGTTAATATAAGCTGTAAGAGTTAATAAGAAGCCTGAGATAATGGGCGAATTCGTTTATAACTAATGTAGACCTCTGTGTGATTTCTTTGGGACTTAGGGATTGGAGGAACTGGACAGGACAAGGAACCTCAGTCAACAGTGCCTGTTGGTTGCTGTGGGTTGAAGGTGGTGGTGTGGGGTATGTAGGTCTGTGGGGGAGAGAACAGATTGTGACAGAGCTGGAGGCAGTTCACAATGGTTGCCTGGCTATGCCTAGAAGACAGACAGTGCTGGGTTTGGGAGCCTGCCCAGGGCCTGGTAGGCAAGGGGGCATGTGGGATGGAATGCGTCTTCTTTCGATGTGTCTTTGTGTCCACAACAGGGTCCTGGGAGGCCTGCCAGGTGCGAGGTCGCAGATGACCCCGGCCACTCGCTGGCCCCAGCTGAGGATGCTGTGGGGCCGCAGCCACCTGAAGCTGGATGGCGGGTAGCTTGGGCATGAAGTCCAAGGTTTCCTGTGGCTCTTCTCCTCTTTCATAGGAGCATGGGACCCATGGGACCCTGGGCCTCGGGGCTCAGGCCGGCGAAACTGGAGCCCTCACGAACGCACACAGCTGCCTGCCCACTGCCTTGGGTCCGTCCATCCCGTTGCTGCCTTCTGCCAGGTGGGAAGCCGGTCCTGGGGCTGGGGTCCCACTCGGGTGGGCGGTGGTTTGCTCCGAGGCATCTGCCCATCTTCTCTTCGAAGTATTGGAAGTAGGGGATTGGAGGGAGGGGAAACTGTATTGGGATGTAACGTATGGGAGAGTTTCCTTTGATTTCTAGACAAAATAATATTGTGTGCATTCCCTTTATGTCCTGACACATGCAGGCCAAGAACAGCATGAGTTGGCTCTGACCAAAATCACACACTAAGCGTGTGCTTTTGAAATTTACCCAAACAATTCTAAATGTTGTATAAATAAAAGCCTTCAATCTTTGCCTTTTCAAATCTCTCAGAAGTAGAGTAAGCTTAAAAAACTTATTAATAATATCTAGGCCTAAATGTTGTTATATGTTCCTGTTTTGTTATTGTCCTAGTATGTCTGTTTCTATGGAAGACTTCTTCAGGGTTCTCCTTTCTTACTGTCTTTGCATTTTTTTTTTTTTTGAGACAGGGTTTCTCTGTGGTTTTTGGAGCCTGTCCTGGAACTAGCTCTTGTAGACCAGGCTGGTCTCGAACTCACAGAGATCCGCCTGCCTCTGCCTCCCGAGTGCTCTTTGCATTTTGTTACAGAATCATTTCTCCTTGTATATAGCCTCACGGTACATATGAATGTGTATATGACAATTAGCAATTCTCCTATACAGTTTTCTGTTCTCTACTTTAGATTGTACTTCTTTTTTTTTTTAAATATTTATTATGTATACAATATTCTGTCTGTGTATATGCCTGCAGGCCAGAAGAGGGCACCAGACTCCGTTACAGATGGTTGTGAGCCACCATGTGGTTGCTGGGAATTGAACTCAGGACCTTTGGAAGAGCAGGCAATGCTCTTAACCTCTGAGCCATCTCTCCAGCCCTCTACTTTAGATTGTATGATCAAAAATTTACTAATGAATATTCTCTATCAAACACATTTATCAGAGTTGCACAGATAGGCCATGTTTTCTCTATTTACACAAGCTGCTTGAAATGCCCTACTCAGAAACATTTCCATTGCTTCCTCTCTGGTTTTCAACCTAACAGTGAGCCAGATCTTAAATTTAATGGCTATACCTCTCTCTGGATCTGAATTTCTTTAAGTATACAATATACACCTAGGCTATTCCTGCATGTTTAGTAATAGGTATGATGCATAATACATATAATATAAATTATACCAATGCTCTAGCGGAAATGTGAGTTGTGTTTTATTTATTCAATTCAAGTAAAATGTTCTTTAAAACGTTTATTTGCCTGCAAAAGAACAATCAGAGTCTGTCATTATGTGAGCCTCATTCTACTCATATGTGGATATATATTATATAATATAAACATATACATATATATGAGATATGTGTATGATAAACATACATATATACATGTACATGTGTATTATACACACAAATATGTGCATATATGTGATACATATACATACATATATACATATATCACAGGCAACACAGACACCCACGCACCACACACAAACACACACACAATGTTGTTAGAGCCCCACCTAAAACCTAAAATTTGGAAAAAGCAAATCTCACAAGTTGTCCTCTGACCTTCACAGATACACCATTGTATGTGTTCACACCTCCTTCCCAAAACAAACACAAAAATATAAAAATTATTTTTGGAAAGAAAGAGAGAGAAATGAGGTATCACTATTACAGCTCCAAAAGTCTGGAGTTTTCTAGGGCAACACTAGTGTGTGTCTGAATTGAGAGGTCGAAGAGTCTGGAATCTGATCTCTACCAGCAATGACCACAGGAACAGATGCACAAGTTCAGGAAGAGTGAGGCTTGTATGCAGTAGGTTTCATTCTCCTTTTACTTCTTTTTAAAAAATATTTATTTATTATGTATACAGTATTCTGTCTGCATGTATGCCTGCAGGCCAGAAGAGGGCGCCAGATCTCATTACAGGTGGTGGTGAGTAACCATGTGGTTGCTGGGAATTGAACTCAGGACCTCTGGAAGAGCAGTCAGTGCTCTTAACCGCTGAGCCATCTCTCCAGTCCTTTTTACTTCTTAATTCCATGTAGGCTCCCAGTCTATTAAATGATTCTATCCATAACAAGGGCAAGACATTCTCCTGTTTCTCCACCAAACTTCTCTGTAAACACCTTAACATATATGCCACACATGTGCTTTACTAATGCCTTAACTAATTCTCATTGCAGTCATGTTGACAATTGTAATTTAATATCGTGGCCATTCAAGTACAGGAGGCATTTAACGCACTAATAGACAGCTTAGCTGACCATCAATACATGAAAACATAAAGAAGTATGAGACACAAATATTAATGAATTATCCTTCAGATATCAAAAAGAAGTGAAATGCTGCCATTTTCAGGAAAAAAGAAGCTGTATGCATCTCGGGGTATTCCATTAAGGGAAATAAGGCAGAAACACATGTCATATGTTCTTTCACATATACTTGATGGAGGAGTTACTTTCATTTAATAAAGAAACTGCCTAGGCCCATTTGATAGGCCAGCCCTTAGGTGGGTGGAGTAAACAGAACAGAATGCTGGGAGAAAGAAGCCGAGTCAGGAGTCGCCATGATTCTCCCACTCCAGACAGATGCAGGTTAAGATCCTCCCTGGTAAGCCAGCTCGTGGGGCTACACAGAATATTAGAAATGGGTTAGGTCAGTATGTAAGAGCTAACCAATAAGAGGCTGGAACTAATGGGCCAGGCAGTGTTCAAAAGAATACAGTTTCTGTGTAATTATTTTGGGGCATAAGCCATGCGGGCAGCCGGGTGCCGGGGACGCAGCCCTGCCGCTCCTATTACAACAGAGTGGCACCCAACGTGCTAATGAACTCCACGTAAAACCTGAGAGGGCTTAAAAAGGACACAGAGAGAATTTAAGACAGCTTTTTGCTGTTTCTGGGTTGCGTACCACAAAGAAATTGTCTTGACTCAACAACAGGAAAAAACTGGCTGTTTTAAAATGCCGGCTTTCTGGGCTGCGCTGCCATCGCAATCTCTGTCTGGCTCCTGCGGGAGACAGAGTCTTTGAATGGATCATTTGGAGTAAACTGTTACTACGGCTTGCTTGATGGCAATGTGGACTGCTGTGTGCCTAAAACTGTGTGTGGCTCAGGGGCACCAGATGGCTCTGAGGCAGGAGCGGCTCAGCTCCACCATGCTGAACTGTGCTGGTCTCACACAAAAACTACCGTAATTACCATAATAACAGCACAGTTAAGGTTTCGGCTGGGCAGGACACAGGCGGTACCGTATTACCCCTACATGGTGCAACTTAAGTTTTTGAGAAGTGCTTAACATTTTAAGAAATGCTCCTGGATAGTAAAAGAATTACAGATTCACAATAGAACGGATTCAGACACTGTTGGATAAATATACGTAGGCTTGAGAGAGAGAAAAATATATATATAAAGAATAAAGTTAATGTCTTAAAAAAAGGGTAAAGTCTTTAAAGAGACAGAGTACAGATAGTTATAGATTAAAAGAAATAAAGAAAAATAAGCCACGTAAAAACGTAAAATTCACAGAGAGTCTGGATACTTTGTATTATTGTGTTTTCTTTAAAATTTTTGACTGTAAAGGAGCTAAGTACAGAGAGACATTTCATTATATGGGCTGCCAAGCTAAACCAGAATGGATATAAGGGTATTATGATTTCAGAATATGGGTCTAAGGATATGATGCTTTGGAGAGGGTCTTCTTTTGTTTTCACAGAGGATACGACCCTGTGGATTTCTTCTATCCCAATATGGTATGATAGACCACGCCCTCCTGAAAGGTTACTGTGAACCCCTTCAAAAAATTACTTCACACAACTGCCAACCGAGATGACCCTGACACACAGGTCACACCATAAAAGATCTAAATAACAGCTCCCCCATTCAGCAGAAAGCAGTTTGGAGAGAAAACTGCGCCCATGTTCCCATATATTGTTTATAAATGTTCTTTTTTACATTTAAAGGGGGATATGATATAGATATGAATAATTTGCATTGGTATAGATTTTAAGGTCAATTTTGTTATATGTATATGTATTTCTGCTCTTGATTAAGGTATTGTGATTATGTAGTTCATTTAAAAATGTAATGTATAATTAGGAAATAGAGGTTGCTAATGGATAATCATCAATAATAGTCAAATTTGTAGTCATGTTAGTTAGATTTTCTAGATATATAGAGATATATTTCAGTTAGATAGGCATTCTTCATATCTTTCAAAGACTGCAGAATATGGCATTTAAATGTTTTAATAACTTAGGGCTTTCCATGACAATGAGACACGTCTGCTCCTGGCAGCACCAATCTACTTCAAGAGGATGATGGGCATCGAAGAGGCTCCTTATGGAGTTTGATAGCCATTTGGGCAAGAAACTGTTCTTGCCTGGACTGTTGCATAAACTGGACACAAAGAACCCGCAGAAAGAGGACTGCTGAACTTGCCTAAAGGTGAGATGGTCTTTCGGGGTTCCTGACTCATGAAAGAGTCTGTGAGACATTCTGCAGGACACAGCAAAAAGTGACTAAACTGTCTTTGGAATTTCCTGCTTGATGAAAATGTCTGCTGGATACTATGGGCCTGTAGGCTGAAGATGGATGCCCCAACAGTACAAAAGAACTTTGGGTGACTGTCCAGACAGTGAGATTTCTCTGTCATTTCTAGAGTTTTGGATCTTTTGCTTGCTTAGGTAATATTATATCCTTCTGGAGTCTTTGATGGAGTTGAAGAATGGTTAGTTATAGTTATAGTTTTCCTTAGTTATGATAAAGGATAAAATAGATATAAATATTGTAACTGTAATTCTTGCTTGATAACTGTTTTGCTATATGTAATCTTACTATGTTAAAGTGAAAGCCTTCCTTTTTTATTTAAACAAAAAAAGGGGAAATGATGGAGGAGTTACTTTCATTTAATAAAGAAACTGCCTTGGCCCATTTATAGGCCAGCCCTTAGGTGGGTGGAGTAAACAGAACAGAATGCTGGGAGAAAGAAGCCGAGTCAGGAGTCGCCATGATTCTCCCACTCCAGACAGACGCAGGTTAAGATCTTTCCTGGTAAGCCAGCTCATGGTACTACACAGAATATTAGAAATGGGTTAGATCAATATGTAAGAGCTAGCCAAAAAGAGGCTGGAACTAATGGGCTAGGCAGTGTTTAAAAGAATACAGTTTCCGTGTAATTATTTCGTATAAAGCTAGCCATACGGGCGGCCAGGTGCCGGGGACACAGCCCCGCCGCTCATATTACAACATATACTAAAATCAGTTTAGAAGGATCTAAATGTAGAACAGGTACTGAGGGAGCCATAGCTATGTGGGCAGGATGGAAGCAGCAAATGGTTAGATGGACTGGATAGAGGGTGGTCCTCCTTGTCATTGCAGATAATGTGCATGTTTGGATATGGCACAGCAAATCTCATTCATTTGCATACTTGACGTGTATATGCTTAGTTAGAAAAATAAACAGAATACATGCTTCATGGGCCAAATCATAAAGGAAAGCACACGGAGAAATTAGTCAGTTCTTTTCTTCCTGTGGGATATATATATATAAATATATATATAACATTTCCACCTACTACACTCCTCCCATTTCCTTCCCACTCTTCCCACTCCCCCTCCCTCTCCCTCTCCAGTCCTAAGAAAAGTCAGGATACCCTGCCCTGTGGGAAGTCCAAGGCCCTCCCCCCTCCATCCAGATCTAGAAAGCTGTGCATCCAAACAGACTAGGCTCCCAAAAACCCAGTACATGCAGTAGAATAAAATCCCAGTGCCATTATCATTGGCTTCTCAGTCAGCCCCCATTTTCAGTCACATTCAGACAGTCTGGTTTGATCACACATGCTCGTTCAGTCCCAGTCCAGCTGGCCTTGGTGAGCTCCCTTTAGATCAGTCACACTGTCTCCATGGGTGGAGACATCCCTCATGGTCCTGACTTCCTTGCTCATCTTCTCCCTCCTTCTGCTCTTCATCTGGACCTTGGGAGCTCAGTCCAGTGCTCCAGTGTGGGTCTCTGTCTCTATCTCCATCCATCGCCGGATGAAGTTTCTGTGGTGATATGCAAGATATTTATCAGTGTGGCTATGGGACAAGGCCAGTTAGGGACCCTCTCCTCTGCTGCCCAATGACCTAGCTAGGGACATCCCCTTGGAAACCTGGGAACCCCTCTAGAGCCAAGTCTCTTGCCAACCCTAAAATGGCTCCCTTAATTAAAATATCTTCTTCCCTGTTCCCATATCCACGCTTCCTCCATCTCAACCATCCCACTCCCACAAGCTCTCCCCAATCCTCCCTTTCTCCCTTTTCTTTCCCCCTCCCCCACCATCCCAACCCCACGTCTATGCTCCCAACTTTTGCCCAATGATCTTGTCTACTTCCAATTTCCAGGAGGATAAATATATGTTTTTCTTTGGGTTCACCTTATTATTTAGCTTCTCTAGGACCACAAACTATAGGCTCAATGTTTTTTGTTTATGGCTAGAATCCACTAATGAGTGAGTACATACCATATTCACAGTTTTGGGTCTGGGTTATGTCACTCAGTAAAGTGTTTTCTATTTCCATCCATTTGCATGCAAAATTCAAAATGTCATTGTTTTTTACTGCTGAGTAGAACTCTAATGTGTATATGTGCCACACTTTCTTTATCAATTCTTCCATTGAGGGGCACCTAAGTTGTTTCCAGGTTCTGGCTATTACAAATAGTGCTGCTATGAACATAGTTGAACAAATGCTTTTGTAGTATAATTGGACATCTCTCAGGTATAGTCCCAAGAGTGGTATTGCTGGATCCTGAGGTAGGTTGACTCCCAATTTTTCTGAGAAACTGCCACACTGATTTCCAAAGTGGTTGCACAAGTTTGCATTCCCACCAGCAATGGATAAGTGATCCCGTTACTCTATGTCCTCTCCAGCAAAGGCTATCCTTGGTGTTTTTTATTTTCGCCATTCTGACAGGTGTAAGATGGTATCTCAAAGTTGTTTTGATTTGCATTTCCCTGATCACTAAGGAGGTTGAACATGACCTTAAGTGTCTTTTGGCCATTTGAACTTCGTCTGTTGGGAATTCTCTGTTCAGTTCAGTACCCCATTTTTTAATTGCGTTAATTAGAATTTTCACGTCCAGTTTCTTGAGTTCTTTATATATTTTAGAGACCAGACCTTTGTCTGATGTGGGGTTGGTGAAGATCTTCTCCCATTTAGTAGGATGCCTTTTTGTCTTAATGACAATGTCGTTTGCTTTACAGAGTGCCTGAGCTCCCTTTCCGGGGCTGCCCGCTGGCTGCCAGTTGGGTACACACTTACCCCTCCGAAAGGACGGATCTTCTGTTGTAGGAGTGACTCTTTTACATATAAGGGTGCCCTTGTATTTGGGGCATAGATGTTCAGTACTGAGATTTCCTGTTGATGGATTTTTCTTTTTCTTTTTCTTTTTTTTTTTTTTTTTTTTTTTTGGTTTTTCGAGACAGGGTTTCTCTGTGGCTTTGGAGACTGTCCTGGAACTAGCTCTTGTAGACCAGGCTGGTCTCGAACTCACAGAGATTCGCCTACCTCTGCCTCCCAAGTGCTAGGATTAAAGGCGTGCGCCACCACCGCCCGGCTGATGGATTTTTCTTGTGACTAATATGAAATGTACTTCTGTGTCTCTTTTTATTGATTTTAGTTTGAAATCTCTTTTTATAGATATTGGAATAGCTACACAAGCTTGTTCTTTAGGTCCATTTTATTGGAAAAATTTTTCCCAACGCTTTACTCTGAGGTGATGTCTGTCTTTGAGGTTGAGGTGTATTTCTTGTATGCAGCAGAAGGATGGATTCTGTTTCTGTATCCAATGTGTTAGCCTGTGTCTTTTTAAAGGTGAGTTATGTCTATTTATATTAAGGGATATTAGCAACCAGTGATTGTTATCTCCTGATGTTAATCTGTGTGTGTTTTCCCTTCTATGGGATTTGTTGCTCTGATATCATCAGTTGTCTGTGTTTTTGTTGATATAGCCAAATTCAAAATCTTTTTTTTTTTTTTTTGTTTTTTCGAGACAAGGTTTCTCTGTAGCTTTGGTGCCTGTCCTGGAACTAGCTCTTGTAGACCAGGCTGGCCTCGAACTCCCAGAGATCTGCCTGCCTCTGCCTCCTGAGTGCTGGGATTAAAGGTGTGAGCCACCACTGCCCGGCTAGCCAAATTCTTTGGGTTGGAGTTTTCCTTCTAGTACTTTGTGAGTGGCAAGTATTGGTTAAATCTGGTTTTGTCATGGAATAGCTTGTTTTTTTTTTTTTTTTTTTTTTTTTTTTTTTATTTTTTTACTTATTTATTTATTTTTATTCTTTTTTAATTAAAATTTCCACCTGCTCCCCATTTCCCATTTCCCTCCCCTCCTCCCAAATATTGCCCTCCCCCCACTTCCCTCCCCCTATCCCCACTCTTCTTCTCCTCCCCCCACTCCATTCCCCCTCCCTCTCGATACTGAAGAGCAGTCCAAATTCCCTGCCCTGCGGGAAGACCAAGGTCCTTCTATCTACGTCCAGAAAGGTGAGCGTCCAAACAGGCTAAACTCCCACAAAGCCAGTTCATGTATTAGGATCGAAACCTAGTGCCATTGTCTTTAGCTTCTCATCAGTCTTCATTGACCGCCATGCTCAGAGAGTCCGGAATCAACCCATGCTTATTCAGTCCCAGACCAGCTGGCCTTGGTGGGCTCCCAATAAATCAGTTCCACTGTCACAGTGGGTGGGTGCATCCCTCGTGGTCCTGATTTTTTGCTCATGTTCTCCCTCCTTCTGCTCCTCATTTGGACCTTAAGAGCTCAGACCGTTGCTCCAAATTGAGACTCTGTCTCTACCTCGATCCATCGCCAGATGAAGGTTCTAAGGTGATATGCAAGATATTCATCAGTATAGGATAGGGTCATTTCAGGTTCCCTCTCCTTAGTTGCCCAAGGTACCAGCTGGGGACATATTCCTGGACACCTGCGAACCCCTCAAGAGTCAAGTCTCTTGCCAACCCTAAGATGGCTCCCTTAGATAGGATATATACTTCGCTGCTCCCGTATCCATCCTTCCTATATCCCAACCATCCCAATCCTCCGAGCTCCTCCCATCCTCCCCTTCTCGTGTTTCTCATCCCATTTCCCCTTTGCCCCATGCCACCTCACCCGCAAGTTCCCAGTTTTTGCCCTGGAATCTTGTCTACTTTCCCCTCTCCATGCGGATGACTATATGGTTTTCTTTGGGTTCACTTTCTTATTTAGCTTCTATAGGATCACACATTATATGCTTAATGTCTTTTATTTTATGGCTAGAAACCGATTATGAGTGAGTACATCCCATGTTCCTCTTTTTGAGTCTGGGATACCTCACTCAGGATAGTGTTTTCTATTTCCATCCATTTGCACGCAAAATTCGAGAAGTCATTGTTTTTTACTGCTGAGTAGTACTCTAATATGTATATATTCCACACTTTCTTCATCCATTCCTCCATTGAAGGGCATCTAGGTTGTTTCCAGGTTTTGGCTATTACAAACAATGCTGCTATGAACATAGTTGAGCAGATACTTTTGTCATTTGATGTGGCATCTCTTGGGTATATTCCCAATAGTGGTATTACTGGATCTTGGGGTAGGTTGATCCCAAATTTCCTGAGAAATCGCCACACTGATTTCCAAAGTGGTTGCACAAGTTTGCATTCCCACCAGCAATGAATGAGTGTGCCTCTTTCTCCACAACCTCTCCAGCAAAGGCTATCATTGGTGTTCTTGATTTTAGCCATTCTGACAGGTGTAAGATGGTATCTCAAAGTTGTTTTAATTTGCATTTCCCTTATCGCTAAGGAGGTTGAGCATGACCTTAGGTGTCTTTTGGCCATTTGAATTTCTTCTGTTGAGAATTCTCTGTTCAGATCAGTGCCCCATTTTTTTATTGGGTTCATTAGCATTTTAAAGTTTAGTTTCTTGAGTTCTTTATATATTTTGGTGATCAGACCTTTGTCTGTTGCAGGGTTGGTGAAGATCTTCTCCCAGTCAGTGGGTTGCCTTTTTGTCTTAGTGACAGTGTCCTTTGCTTTACAGAAGCTACTCAGTTTCAGGAGGTCCCATTTATTCAATGTTGCCCTTAATGTCTGTGCTGCTGGGGATAAACGTAGGAAGTGATCTCCTGTACCCATATGTTGTAGAGTACTTCCAACTTTTTCTTCTATCAGGTTCAGTGTGTTCAGACTAATATTGAGGTCTTTAATCCATTTGGACTTGAGTTTTGTGCATGGTGATAGATATGGATCTATTTTCATTCTTCTACACGTTGACAACCAGTTCTGCCAGCACCATTTGTTGAAGATGCTCTCTTTTTTCCATTGAATACTTTTAGCTCCTTTATCAAAAATTAGGTGTTCATAAGTTTGTGGGTTAAAATCAGGGTCTTCTACTCGGTTCCATTGGTCGACTTCTCTGTTTTTATGCCAATACCAAACTGTTTTCAATACTGAGGCTCTGTAATAGAGTTTGAGGTCAGGGATGGTAATGCCTCCAGACGATCCTTTATTATATAAGATTGTTTTGGCTATCCTGGGTTTTTTGTTTCTCCATATAAAGTTGATTATTGTCCTCTCAAGATCTGTGAAGAATTTTGATGGGATTTTGATGGGGATTGCATTGAATCTATAAATTGCCCTTGGTAGAATTGCCATTTTTACTATGTTGATCCTCCCTATCCAAGAGCAAGGGAGATCCTTCCATTTTCTGGTATCCTCCTCAATTTCTTTCTTCATTGACTTAAAGTTCTTGTCAAATAGATCCTTTACTTCCTTGGTTAGGGTTACCCCAAGATATTTTATGCTATTTGTGGCTATCGTGAAGGGTGATGCTTCTCTGATTTCCATCTCTGCTTCCTTATCCTTTGTGTATAGGAGGGCAACTGATTTTTTGGAATTGATCTTGTATCCTGCAACGCTACTAAAGGTGTTTATCAGCTGAAGGAGTTCTTTGCTGGAGTTTTTGGGGTCGCTTATGTACACTATCATATCGTCTGCAAATAATGAAAGTTTAACTTCTTCCTTTCCGATTTGAATCCCTTTGATCCCCTTATGTTGTCTTATTGCTATTGCTAGAATTTCAAGCACTATATTAAAGAGGTATGGAGAGAGTGGACAACCTTGTCGTGTTCCTGATTTTAGTGGAATAGCTTTGAGTTTCTCTCCATTTAATTTGATGTTAGCTGACGGCTTGCTATAAATAGCTTTTATTATATTTAGGAACGACCCTTGTATTCCTAATCTCTCTAAGACCTTTATCATAAAGGGATGTTGAATTTTGTCAAATGCTTTTTCAGCATCTAATGAAATGATCATATGGTTTTTTTCTTTCAGTTTATTTATATGATGGATTACATTGATAGATTTTCGTATGTTGAACCAGCCCTGCATCTCTGGGATGAAGCCTACTTGATCATAATGGATAATTTTTCTGATGTGTTCTTGGATTCGGTTTGCCAGTATTTTATTGAGTATTTTTGCGTCGATGTTCATGAGTGAGATTGGCCTGTAGTTCTCTTTCTTGGTTGTGTCTTTGTGTGGTTTTGGTATCAGAGTAACTTCAGCTTCATAAAAGGAATTTGGCAATGACTTCTCTGTTTCAATATTGTGAAATACATTAAGGAGTATAGGTATTAGGTCTTCTTGGAAGTTCTGGTAGAATTCTGCATTGAAGCCATCTGGACCTGGGCTTTTTTTGGTGGGGAGGTTTTTTATAACAACTTCTAATTCTTCGCGACTAACAGGTCTATTTAGATTGTTCACCTGGTCCTGGTTTAACTTTGGTATATGGTACTTATCTAAAAAAGTGTCCATTTCTATAACATTTTCCAATTTTGTGGCATACAGATTTTTGTAGTAAGATCTAATGATTCTCTGAATTTCCTCTGAGTCTGTGGTTATGTCTCCCTTTTCGTTTCTGATTTTGTTAATTTGCGTATTCTCTCTCCGCCGTTTGATTAGTTTGGATAGGGGTTTATCAATCTTATTGATTTTCTCCATGAACCAGCTTTTTGTTTCATTGATTCTTTGGATTGTTTTCTGTGTTTCTATTTTGTTGATTTCAGCCCTCAATTTAATTATTTCCAGTCTTCTACTTCTCCTAGGTGAGTCTGCTTCTTTTTTTTCTAAAGCTTTCAGGTGGGCTATTAAGTCTCCAATGTGTGCTTTCTCCGTTTTCTTTAAGTGGGCACTTAATGCTATGAATTTTCCTCTTAGCACTGCTTTCATAGTGTCCCATAGGTTTGAGTATGTTGAGTCTTCGTTTTCATTGAATTCAAGAAAGACTTTAATTTCTTTCTTTATTTCTTCCTTGATCCAGGTGAGGTTCAGTAGTTGACTGTCCAGTTTCCATGAGTTCATAGGCTTTCTGGGGATAACATTGTTGTTGAATTCTAACTTTAATCCATGGTGATCTGATAAGACACAGGTGGTTACCGATATTTTTTTGTAACTGTGTAAGTTTGCTTTGTTACCGAGTATGTGGTCTATTTTCGAGAAGGTTCCATGAGCTGCAGAGAAGAAGGTATATTCTTTCCTATTTGGGTGGAGTGTTCTATAGATGTCTGTTAAGTCCATTTGATTCATTACCTCCCTTAATCCTCTTATTTCTCTGTTAGGTTTCTGTTTGATTGACCTGTCCATTGGTGAGAGAGGAGTGTTGAAATCTCCTACTATTAGTGTGTGTGGTTTGATGACTGCCTTGAGTTTTAGTAACGTTTCTTTTACATAAGTGGGTGCTTTTATATTAGGGGCATATATATTCAGGATTGAGATTTCATCCTGGTGAATTGTTCCTGTTATGAGTAAAAAATGTCCATCTCCATCTCTTTTGATTGATTTTAGTTTGAAGTCAACTTTCTTAGAAATTAGTATGGCCACACCTGCTTGTTTCTTAGGTCCGTTTGCTTGATAAACCTTTTCCCAGCCCTTTACTCTGAGTAGATGTCTGTCTTTGTGGTTGAGGTGTGTTTCTTGTAAGCAGCAGAATGTTGGATCCTGTTTTCGTATCCAATCTCTTAGCCTGTGCCTCTTTATAGGTGAGTTGAGTCCATTGATATTAAGTGATATTAATGACCAGTGGTTGTTAACTCCAGTCATTTTTCCTTTCTTTCTTTCTTTTCTTTGGTAGTAGAGTTTGTGTGTTTCCCTTCTTCAAGTTGTGCTGGTGAAGGGTCTTTAGATGTCTGAGTTATTGTGGGCATTGTTGGACTCCTTGGTTTGTGATTTTCCTTCAATTACTTTCTGAAGGGCTGGATTTGTGGCTACGTATTGTTTAAATTTGTTTTTATCCTGGAAAACTTTGTTTTCTCCATTTATAGTGAACGAAAGCTTGGCTGGGTATAGTAGTCTGGGCTTGCATCCATGGTCTCGTAGTTTCTGCAGTATATCTATCCAGGACCTTCTGGCTTTCATGGTCTCCATAGAGAAATCAGGTGTAAGTCTGATAGGTTTACCTTTATAGGTAACTTGACCTTTTTCCTTTGCAGCTCTTAATATTCTTTCTTTATTCTGTATGTTTTGTGTTTTGATTATTATATGACGAGGAGATGTTTTTTTTTGATCCAGTCGATTTGGTGTTCTGTATGCTTCTTGGACCTTCAAAGGAATATCTTTCTTAAGGTTGGGAAAGTTTTCTTCTATAATTTTATTAAATATATTTTCTGGACCATTGAGCTGTACTTCTTCTCCTTCTTCTATCCCTATTATTCTTAGGTTTGGTCTTTTTATTGTGTCCCAGATTTCCTGAATGTTTTGTGATGAGAATTTGTTGGTTATGCTGTTTTCTTTGATGAGAGTGTTTATTTTCTCTATGGTATCTTCAGTGTCTGAGATTCTTTCTTCTATCTCTTGTAATCTGTTGGTGGTACTTGTCTCTGTAGTTCCTGTTCGTTTATTCAAATTTTCCATCTCCATCCTTCCCTCGGTTTGTGTTTTCTTTATTACTTCCACTTCATTCTTCAAGTCTTGAACCGTTTCCCTTACCTGTTTGATTACTTTTTCTTGTTTCTCTTGGTTTTCTTGGGTATCTTTGAGAGATTTATTCATTTCCTCTACCTTTTTGTTTGTAATCTCTAATTGGTTGTGGCAGTTTTTCACTTCCTGTTTAAGGTCCTCTATTATTTTCATAAAATTCACTTTTGAGTCGAATTCTTCTAATTCTTCTGTATTAGGGTTTAGACTTCTCATTTCGGGATTCCTGGATCCTGGTGATGTCACGTTGCCTTTCAAGTTGTTGGGGGAATTCTTGCATTGGCGCCTGCCCATCTTTTCCTTCAAATGGAGCCAGGAGAGGCCTGATGTCTTGGACCAGTCTTTGCTGTGACTAACTCTCTAGGTGTATCTCCTCAGTGTAGGGGCAGGAACCGTTCCCTTCCAGGTGAACTCCTCAACACCAAAACATGGATGCGTGGTATTCCAATGACCCGCGTAAAGAAGGCCGAATGCAAGGGGTTGGGCGGGGTCCAGTAGAACACAGGCGACACTGCAGTACAAGCTGGAGGTGCCTGCGCTCCCTTTCGGGGGTTGCTGAGGCCTGCCCGCTGCTCTGGTTGGGTAGCCTTAGTGTAGGGGCGTTTGTGCTCTCTACCAGGACCGTCCGCCCCAGGATAGCACACACTCACCCGTCCCGATGAAACTTCTTGGCACCTACACAGGAACTCCTGGATGCCCCAATGAGCCAGGGACTAAGGGAAGTAGGGCGCAGGCAGAGCAGGTCCAGCAGATCACAGCAGAGACTGCAGCCCCAGCAGCAGGGGCCCGCTTTCCCTGGCGGGGACCTTGAGGCCTGCCCTCTAGTCAGGGACTCACTGCTCTGGGTTGGTAGCCTTAGTGAAATGGCAGGAAACTGTTCCACAGCTAAGGACCTTGCAGACAAGGCAGGTTTGGGGGTGGGGGTGGGGGCGGGTGTGTAGGAGAGCAAGCCCTGCAGCAGGAGCTGGGGGAGGGGTGTTTGTGCTCTCTACCTGGACAGTCCGCCCCAGGATAGCACACACTCACCCGTCCCGATGAAACTTCTCGGCACCTACACAGGAACTCCTGGATGCCCCAATGAGCCAGGGACTAAGGGAAGTAGGGCGCAGGCAGAGCAGGTCCAGCAGATCACAGCAGAGACTGCAGCCCCAGCAGCAGGGGCCCGCTTTCCCTGGCGGGGACCTTGAGGCCTGCCCTCTGGTCAGGGACTCACTGCTCTGGGTTGGTAGCCTTAGTGAAATGGCAGGAAACTGTTCCACAGCTAAGGACCTTGCAGACAAGGCAGGTTTGGGGGTGGGGGTGGGGGCGGGTGTGTAGGAGAGCAAGCCCTGCAGCAGGAGCTGGGGGAGGGGTGTTTGTGCTCTCTACCTGGACAGTCCGCCCCAGGATAGCACACACTCACCCGTCCCGATGAAACTTCTCGGCACCTACACAGGAACTCCTGGATGCCCCAATGAGCCAGGGACTAAGGGAAGTAGGGCGCAGGCAGAGCAGGTCCAGCAGATCACAGCAGAGACTGCAGCCCCAGCAGCAGGGGCCCGCTTTCCCTGGCGGGGACCTTGAGGCCTGCCCTCTAGTCAGGGACTCACTGCTCTGGGTTGGTAGCCTTAGTGAAATGGCAGGAAACTGTTCCACAGCTAAGGACCTTGCAGACAAGGCAGGTTTGGGGGTGGGGGTGGGGGCGGGTGTGTAGGAGAGCAAGCCCTGCAGCAGGAGCTGGGGGAGGGGTGTTTGTGCTCTCTACCTGGACAGTCCGCCCCAGGATAGCACACACTCACCCGTCCCGATGAAACTTCTCGGCACCTACACAGGAACTCCTGGATGCCCCAATGAGCCAGGGACTAAGGGAAGTAGGGCGCAGGCAGAGCAGGTCCAGCAGATCACAGCCAATAGCTTGTTTTTTTCTTCTGTGTTGATTGAAAGTTTTGCTGGGTATATTATTCTAGTCTTGGATCCATGGTCTCTTAGTGTCTGCAGCACATTTATCCAAGACCTTCTGGCTTTCATTGTCTCCAATGAGAAGTCAAGTGTAATTCTGATAGATTTGCATTTATATGTTACTTGGCCTTTTTCCCTTGCAGTTCTTAATATTCTTTCTTTATTCTGTATGTTTAGTGTTTTGACTATTGTGTGATGAGGGTATTTTTTGATCCAGTCTATTTCGTGTTCTGTAAGCTTCTTGTATCTTCATAGGCATATCCTTCTTTAGGTTTGGAAAGTTTTCTTCTATGATTTTGTTGAATATAGTTTCTGTGCTTTTGAGCCGAACTTCTCCTTCTTCTATACCTACTATTATTCTTAGGTTTTGTCTTTTCATGGTGTCCCATATTTCCTGGATATTTTGCATTAAACTTTTGTTAGATTTAATGTTTTCTTGGACTGATTAGTCTATTTCCTCTATTTTATCTTCAGTGCTTGAGATTCTGTCTTCCATCTCTTTTATTCTGCTGTTTATGCTTGTGTTGTGGTTCCTAATTGTTCTGTCATGATTTCTATTTCTATAATTCCTTCTGCTTGTGTTTTTTATTGTCTCTATTTCAGTTTTCAAGTCTTGAATATTTTCTTTCATATATTTCATTGCTTTTTCCTTTAAGGGATTTGCTGATGTCTTCCAATTTTTTGTTTGTCTTTTCTGCTATTTCCTTGAGGATTTTTTTCATTTCCTCTTTAAGGGCCTCAAACATTCTCCTAAAGTTATTTTTTTTTAGGTCATTTTCTTCTGCTTCATCTATGTTTGGTTGTTCAATTCTTGGTGTTGTAGGGTCAATAAATTTTACCAGTGTTGTGGTATTCCTTGTGATGTTGCATATGCTCTTACCTTGTCTACTCATCCTTTTCTCTAATTGGTGCAGTTGTGGCTGTCTTTGACTCTGGTGATCAATCTTCCAGGTGTTAGTGGATTCAAGGCTCAGATGGTTGCTCTTTGTGCTGCAGTCAGTGCCATGGTTCCAGTCACCCTGTTGGTCACTCTGTGTTCCTGGGAGTTGCTCAGTACTCTCAGTGTTAGCTCCACTACTATGGAGTTTACTGTCTCAGGCCTGCTATGGCCTAGGTTGCTGGCTCAGAATCATTTCTGTAAATGTCCCTGTGGAGGACCCTGGCTTGGGATTGGTCCTGCATAGGTCCTGGCTCAGGCCTACTTTCACAGAGGTCCCATACTCATGCCCATACCTGCAGAAGTCTCTGGATCCTGCCCACTCTCGTGGAGGTCCCAGGCACATGCCTGGTCCTGCAGGGGTACTGGCTCAGGTCTATTCTCTCGAAGGTCCCAGACTCATGTCTGGACCATCAGAAGTCTCTGGTTCCTGCCTACACCCTAATAGGTCCCAGATTCATGCCTGAACCCACAGAGGTCTCTGGCTCTGGCCCACACCCTCAGTTGTTGTTCCCAGTTACCTGCTCCTATGAAGCTTGCTGTCTCAGGTCTGCTCTGGTCTAGGTCGCAAAATCAGTCCTGTTTCCATAAATGTCCCTGGTGTGGATCCACTCCTGCTCCTGCAGAGGTCATTGTCTCAGGCCTGCTCTAGCCTAGGTCGCTGGCCCAGTCTTGCTTCTGCAGATGTCCCTAGTATGGATCTGTTCCTTCACCTGTGGAATTTACTGCCTCAGGCTCACTCTGGCCCAGGTCACTGATTCAGTCCTGCTCTTATGGAGTTCACTATCCTAGGATCCCTCTGGCCCAGATCAGTGGCTCAGTCCTGCTTATGTGGAGTTCACTGCCTCAGGCCTGCTCTGGCCTAGGTTACTTACTCAGTCCTGCCCCTGTGGAGTTTGCTCTCCCAGGCCCACTCCAGCCCAGGTTGCTGGCTCAGTCCTGCTCCTGTGGATTTTACTTCCTCAGGCCTGCTCTAAATGTTTTTCCTTGATCCCATAGACTGAATACATAAGGTTCTTTTTATTTATTTATTATATATACACTTTCCAGGATACAGTGCCAGATCTCATTACAGATGGTTGTGAGCCACCACGTGGTTGCTGGGAATTGAACTCAGAACCTCTGGAAGAGCAGCTAGTGCTCTTAACCTTTGAGCCCCCAATATATAATGTTCTTATGTTGTAACAAAATACAGTTAAAAAATGCTGCTATGTAACTGATTTCTATAGAGAATAACTTTAAAAAAGATGTAGGACTTTCAGAGAGTCTGTGTGTCTCTTGATTATTGTTCCTGATAATACTTCATCTTACCTCTAAAGTTTAAGGTAGAAAATGTGGAAAGTCTACATCCTGAAATCTTCACAAAAATGTACCTGTGGGTACTTGACAGCAGACATAACACTCTAACATTTCCTGAATATGTTTTTAGAGGGCAGGTAGTTATTGAAACCAATTCTTTTACCCCCTAAGTTGTATTAAGCTTCTCCTTTGAAGACTGCCTTCTGTCTCTTATAGGAAACCATCTGGATTTAACAGTGAGAAAAAGAATCTATGTACATTACCCATTGAGTAGTTCATTATTTTCTTTATTTCATACTCATTTACAAAGGATTGGGTTGGGATAGTATAGTCAGCAAAAATGAACAGACAAGACAAGGTTCCTGCCTAAAGCCACTCAAAAGCTGAATTCTATAAATTCTTTAATATCTTTATTTCTGTCTTTTTTTTTAAAAAAAATATTTATTTATTTATTTATTATGTATACAATATTCTGTTTGTGTGTATGTCTGCAGGCCAGAAGAGGGCACCAGACCTCATTACAGATGGTTATGAGCCACCATGTGGTTGCCAGGAATTGAACTCAAGACCTTTGGAAGAGCAAGCAATGCTCTTAACCTCTGAGCCATCTCTCCAACCCCCTCTTTATTTCTGTCTTGATCAAATTTTCATTCAGTAGAGTGTTGTTCAGTTTTCATGAGTTTCTATTGTTTCAGTTGTTGTTGATATCCAACTTTATTTTTTATTATTTTTTTTTTTTTTTTGGTTTTTCGAGCCAGGGTTTCTCTGTGGCTTTGGAGCCTGTCCTGGAACTAGCTCTGTAGACCAGGCTGGTCTCGAACTCACAGAGATCCGCCTGCCTCTGCCTCCCGAGTGCTGGGATTAAAGGCGTGCGCCACCACGCCCGGCGATATCCAACTTTAATCTGTGGTGGTCTGATAAGATATAGGGTATTCTCTCAAAAATCTTATATCTTTGAGATTTTATTTGTGTCCTAGTATGTGGTCAGTTTTGGAGAAAGTTCTACGAGGTACTGAGAAGCAGATATATTCTTTTGTGTTTAGGTAAAATGTTCTGTAAATATTTATTAGGTCTACTAATAGATTTAAACATCTATTGGCTCTAGTATTTCACTATTTAGTTTTTGTCTGGATGACCTGTCCATTAGTGAGAGTGGGATATTTATGTCTCCCAGTCTACGTGTGTGAGAGTCAATATGTGATTTAAACTGTATTCATGTTTCTTTTATAAACTTGGGTTCCTTTATGTTTGGGGTACAGATGCTAAGAACTAAAATATGTGGTGTTCTTCCCTATCTCTTCTGATTAGTTTTGGTTTGAAGTCTATTTTGTTAGATAATAAAATGGTTACACTAGCTTGTTTCTTAAGTTCATTCACTTGGAGTATCTTTTTCCAACCTTTTACCCTGAGATAATGTCTATCCTTGATGTTGATGTGTCTTTCTTGAATGCAGCAGAAAGATGGATCCTGTTTTCACATTCATTCTGATAGTTCATGATTTTTTATTTTTAATTTTGGGGAATTGAGACCATTGATTTTGAGAGGTATAAATAACCAATGATTGTTGATTCTCATTATTTTATTAGTGATATTGTTATTTTGGGTGGTGGTTTTCGTGTATGTGTGTGTGTGTGCATGTGCTCATGTATGTTCTTGCTTCCGTTCTTCTGATTTTGCTGGTCTGAGATTATTTATTCCCTGAATTTTCATGATTTTAGTTAACCTCTTTAGGTAGGAGTTTTCTTTCTAGTATCTTCTTTAGGAATGGATTTGTAGATAGATACTGCTTAAAAATATTTTACCAGGTCTAGGAAGGTGAGCATCCCACAAAGACTAGGCTCCCATAAAGCCAGTAAATGCAGTAGGGTCAAAACCCAGTGCCATTGTCCTTGGCTTCTCAGTCAGCCCTCATTGTCAGCCACCTTCAGAGAGTCCAGTTTGATCAGACGCTCTATCAGGCACAGTCCAGCTGGCCTTGGTGAGCTCCCATTAGATCAGCCCCAGCTTCTCAGTGGGTGGAAGAGGGAGGACCTTGGACTTCCCACAGGGCAGGGAAGCCTGACTGCTCTTTATACTGGAGAGGAAGGGGGAGAGGAATGGAGGGAGGGGGAGGGAAATGGGAGGAGGTGGAAATTTTTAAGTAAAAATAAATAAATAAATAAAAATATTTTTACCATGGAATGTGTTATTTTCTCCCTCTATGGTGAGTGAAAGTATTCCTAGGTCTGAGCTGGCATCTGTGGTCTCTTAGAGTCTGAAGCACATCTTTCCAGGCCCTTATAGATTTTATAGAAGTCAGGTATAATTCTAATAGGTCTCCATATATATATATATATATATATATATATATATATATATATCTTGGTCTTTTCCCCTTGTAACTCCTAATATTCTTTGTTTTGTATATTTAGTGTTTTGATTATTGTGTGGTGAGGGAACTTCCTTTTCTGATCCAATCTATTTGGTGTTCTGTTAAGTTTCTTTCTTGTATCTTGATAGGGATATCCTTCTTTAAGTTAGGAAAAATTTCTTCTATGCTGAAAACAGTTTCTGTGCTTGGTCCTGCATTTCTTCTCCTTCCTCTCTTCCTATTATTCTTAGATTTAATCTTTTCAGTGTCCCAAATTTTCTGGATATTTTGTGTTGGGAGTTTTTTAGATTTAACATTTTCTTTAACAAATGTATCAATTTCCTCTATTTATCTTCAATTTTTAAGACTTTATTTCTATCTCTTGTATTCTGTTTGTGTAGCTTGTCTCTGTAGTTCCTGTTTGAATTCCTGATTTTTTCATTCTCAGAATTGCTTCAGTTTAGGTTTTCTTTATTGTTTCTATTTTGATTTTTAGATCCTGAATAGTTTTATTCATTTCTTTCCACTGTTCGTATTTTCTTATATTTTTAAAATGGGATATATTTATTTATTTCTGTTGTTTCTGTTTTCCTGTATTACTTAAGGTGTTTATTTGTTTCTGTTGTAAAAGTAATTTTATGCTGGCCTGGCCTATCACCTGGGTAACCTGTCCTTTTAAAAGACAAACCCTGTCCACTCCAATCTCCTCCTTCCTGCCTCCAAAACAAGGGGCTCTCAGGCCTCCTCTCCAGCCCCCCCCCCCTTTTCTTAGTCTGAGTTCTGGAGAGCCAACTTCTGTGTCTCTCCCTTTTCCTCTTCCCCTCTCCCTCCATAACCCATTATAAACTCTATACCCAAGCTCTCATCTGTCTGTTTGTCACCTGCCACGGTCTCCCTCCTACTAGGGGTCCTATGAGGCCTCAGGTCACCTACTGCCACTCCTTGTGGGACTGTCCTTGGGTCACCTCTGTTATGAATGATAACAGTTTCTTCTTTAGTGATCTCTATCATTTTCATACAGGCTGTTTTAAGGTCTTATTTGTGCTTCAGCTATATTAAGATTTTCAAGGCCTGCTGTGGTAGCATTGCTGGACTCTAGTGGAGACATATTTTCCTAAAGATTATTGTGTTTTTATACTGGCATCTAGACATCAGAGATTGGTAAGAATATAATTGTAGATGCTGATAAAATCTGGATCTGGTTGGTTTTGTTGGGTGAGTGCTTTTTTTCCCCCTTGGTTTCTCCTTCCTCTCTTATTTTAGAGTATGGTAGCTGTGTCTTGCTTGGTGGGAATTTTTTTTTTTTATCCATCTGATAGTCTCTGGGGGTTCCAGGAGTTTCTGGATATTAGCAACTGCCATTTAGGAATGGCAATAGGAGCACTTCCCTATCAACTGAAGGCTCCTGGAATGAGTGTGCGGTCTCTCAGGGAGCATATGCCAATCACCAAAGACATCTTCCAGGACAGTGATTCAGAGATCTGACTGACTGCAACTTGGAAAGAAGACGGCCCTGCTGGACAGAGACCTCCCTCCTGCTTTGGGTGGGGTGGCTGATTGAACACGGAAGCAGCAGACCCCAGCCCGCGCAGATGGAAGCAGCGGACCCCGGTGTGTGCAGACGCGGTGGATGGGGGATAGTCCAGGCATGAAACAGTGAAGCCCACACTGAGAGCAGATCACCCCACTACAATTAAATCAAGTAGGTTTTTTGGGGCCTGGCCTGCAGAGTGGGAGGCCTTTATTGGCGAGGTCCACGGGCAAACGGGGAGCCTGGTCCTGTCCCTGAAGACCCTCCTGAGTGGGGAGAGTGTTCTAGGCCCGCGGCGGGACACAGGAGGGACACAGGAAACGGAGTGGGAGCATTCCCTGACCCCCTTCACCCCCCAGTTATCCTGCAAGGGCTGATACCCTCTGCGGGGGCTGCTCCTCCTCTGCTGCGACCTCTCCCTGGCACATCCCAGCTTGTGCCTAGGGCCCCCCTTCACTCCCCCTCCCTTCTGCGGGCGCAGGATCACCCAATATAGCCAGTTTGGGCACTGGGTCGGAAGCTCGGGGCAGAGGGCAGCGGGAATTTCTCTGTTTTGGTGGCTGGCCTACAGAGGGATAGGCCTTTTGTTGGCAAGGTCCCTGGTGAATGGGGAGCCTGGTCCTGAAGATCCTTCTGAGTGGTGAGAGAGATCTTGGCCCACAGCAGGAGCCAGGAAATGGAGCGAGGGCACTTTGTAAGTGGGGCCCTTGGCCAGCAGGGAAACCTGTTCCTGACTTAAAAGACCCATTAGATAGCATTGATAGGAGGAGATGGGCAGGCGCCAAGGCAAGAATTCACCCAACAATCCAAAAACAACAAAAACACCAGAACCCAATGGTCTTACAACAGAAGGACTTGAACACCATAACACAGAAGCAGTGGAAAAAATTGACTTTATGAAAGCAATAGAGTCCCTTAAACAACATGTAAAAAATGCTCTTATAGCCGGGCGGTGGTGGCGCACGCCTTTAATCCCAGCACTCGGGAGGCAGAGGCAGGCGGATCTCTGTGAGTTCGAGACCAGCCTGGTCTACAAGAGCTAGTTCCAGGACAGGCTCCAAAACCACAGAGAAACCCTGTCTCGAAAAAAAAAAAACCAAAAAAAATGCTCTTATAGA
The DNA here is from genome assembly GCF_950005125.1 of Chionomys nivalis. NCBI lineage: Eukaryota > Metazoa > Chordata > Mammalia > Rodentia > Cricetidae > Chionomys > Chionomys nivalis. The sequence continues at coordinate 107,690,880 of NC_080112.1, read as the reverse complement.
AATGGATGAGAAGTATATCAAAAAGTTTGATGAAATGAGTAAATACGTAAATGATACCCTGGGAAACCAAGAAAAAATGATCAAACAGGTAATAGAAACAGTTTAAGAACTGAAAACTGAAATGGAAGCAAGGAAGAAAACACAAACTGAGGACCAGCTGGATACGGAAAATCTAGGTCAACGAGCAGAGACTACAGAAACAAGCATAATCAATAGAATACAAGAGATAGAAGAAATAATATCAGATTCTGAAGACACCATAGAGAAAATAAATGCACTGATCAAAGAAAACAGCAAAATCAACAAATTCTCATCACAAAACATTCAGGAAATATGGGACACAATAAAAAGACCAAACCTAAGAATAATAGGGATAGAAGAAGGAGAAGAGTCACAGCTCAAAGGCCCAGAAAATATTTTTAACAAAATTATGGAAGAAAATTTTCCCAACATAAAGAAAGATATTCCTTTGAATATCCAAGAAGCATACAGAACACCAAACTGACTGGATCAAAAAAAAAAATCCTCTCGCCATATAATAATCAAAACACAAAATATACAGATTAAAGAAAGAATATTAACAGCTGCAAAGGAAAAAGGTCAAGTAACTTATAAAGGTAAACCGATCAGACTTACACTTGACTTCTCTATGGAAACCATGAAAGCCAGAAGGTCCTGGATAGAGGTACTGCAGAAACTAAGAGACCATAGATGCAAACCCAAACTACTACACCCAGCCAAGCTATTGTTCACTATCAATGGAGAAAACAAGACATTCCAGGATATGAACAAATTTAAACAATACGTAGCCACAAATCCAGCCCTACAGAAAGTAATAGAAGGAAAATCACAACACAAGGAATCCAACATAGCCAACACTGCCTACAATAACTCAGGCATCTAGCGACCCTTCACCAGCATGACTCAAAGAAGGGAGACACACAAACTCTACTACCAAAAACAATAAGAATAACCGGAGTAAACAACCACTGGTCATTAATATCACTTAATATTAATGGTCTCAATTCACCTATAAAAAGGCACAGGCTAAGAGATTGGTATGAAAACAGGATCCAACATTCTGCTGTTTGCAAGAAACACATCTCAACCACAAAGACAGGCATCTACTCAGAGTAAAGGGTTGGGAAAAGGTTTTTCAAGCAAATGGTCCTAAGAAAAAAGCAGGTGTGGCCATACTAATTTCTAACAAAACGGACTTCAAACTAAAATCAATCAGAAGAGATCGAGATGGACACTTTATACTCATCACAGGAACAATTCATCAGGTTGAAGTCTCAATCCTGAATATCTATGCCCCTAATATAAAAGCACCCACTTATGTAAAAGAAATATTACTAAAACTCAAGGCAGACATCAAACCACACACACTAGTAGTAGGAGACTTCAACATACCTCTCTCACCAGTGGACAGGTCAATCAGACAGAAACCTAATAGAGAATTAAGAGAATTGTTGGAGGTAATGAAGCAAATGGACTTAACCGACATCTATAGAACACTCCACCCAAATAGGAAAGAATATACCTTCTTCTCTGCAGCTCATGGAACCTTCTCAAAAATTGACCACATACTCAGAAACAAAGGAAACCTCCATAGATACAAAAAAAATCAGTGTCCACCTGTGTCTTATCAGATCACCGCGGATTAAAGTTAGAAGGCAACAACAATGCTACCCCCAGAAAGCCGACAAACTCATGGAAACTGAACAGTCAACTACTGAACCACACCTGGGTCAAGGAAGAAATTAAGAAAGAAATTAAAGTCTTCCTTGAATTTAATGAAAATAAAGAGGCAGCATACTCAAACCGATGGGACACTATGAAAGCAGTGCTTAGAGGAAAGTTCATAGCACTAAGTGCCCACTTAAAGAAAACGGAGAAAGCATACATTGGGGACTTAACAGCACACCTGAAAACTCTAGAAAAAAAAGAAGCAGACGTGCCCAGGAGGAGTAGAAAACTGGAAATAATCAAACTGAGGGCTGAAATCAACAAAATAGAAACACAGAAAACAGTCCAAAGAATCAATGAAACAAAAAGTTGGTTCTTGGAGAAAATCAACAAGATCGACAAACCCCTATCCAAACTAATTAAACGACAGAGAGAGAACACACAAATAAATAAGATCAGAAATGAAAAGGGGGACATAACCACAGACACAGAGGAAATTCAGAGAATCATTAGATCTTACTACAAAAGACTGTATGCCATAAAACTGGAAAATGCAAAAGAAATGGACATTTTTTTGGATAAGTACCGTATACCAAAGCTAAACCAAGATCAGGTGAATGATCTAAATAGACCTGTTAGTCGTGAAGAATTAGAAACGGTTATCAAAAATCTCCCTTCCAAAAAAAGCCCAGGACCAGATGGTCTCAATGCAGAATTCTACCAGAACTTCCAAGAAGAGCTAATACCTATACTCCTTAAGGTATTTCACAATAAAGAAACAGAAGAGTCATTGCCAAATTCCTTTTATGAAGCTACAGTTACCCTGATGCCAAAACCACGAAAGAGAATTACAGGCCTATCTCACTCATGAACATCGATGCAAAAATTCTCAATAAAATACTGGCAAACCGAATCCAAGAACACATTAGAAAAATTATCCACTATGATCAAGTAGGCTTCATCCCAGTGATGCAGGGCTGGTTCAACATACGCAAATCTATCAATGTAATCCACCATATAAATCAACTAAAAGAAAAAACCATATGATCATTTCATTAGATGCTGGAAAAGCATTCGACAAAATTCAACACCCCTTTATGATAAAGGTCTTGGAGAGATTAGGGATAAAAGGATCATACCTAGATATAATAAAAGCTATTTACAGCAAGCCGTCAGCTAACATTAAATTAAACGGAGAAAAACTCAAAGCCATCCCACTAAAATCAGGAACACGACAAGGATGGCCACTCTCTCCATACCTCTTCAATATAGTGCTTGAAGTTCTAACAATAGCAATAAGACAACATAAGGGGATCAAGGGGATTCGTATTGGAAAGGAAGAAGTTAAGCTTTCATTATTTGCAAATGATATGGTAGTATACATAAGCGACCCCAAAAACTCCACCAAAGAACTCCTACAGCTGATAAACACCTTTGGTAATGTGGCAGGATACAAGATCAACTCCAAAAAAATCAGTTGCCTTCCTATACAGTAAGGATAAGGAAGCAGAGAGGGAAATCAGAGAAGCATCACCCTTCACGATAGCCACAAATAGCATAAAATATCTTGGGGTAACTCTAACCAAGGAAGTGAAAGATCTATTTAACAAGAACTTTAAGTCTATGAAGAAAGAAATCGATGAGGACACCAGAAAAAGGAAGGATCTCCCTTGCTCTTGGATTGGGAGGATCAACATAGTAAATATGGCAATTCTACCAAGGGCAATTTATAGATTCAATGCAATCCCCATCAAAATCCCATCAAAATTCTTCACAGATCTGGAAAAGACAATAATCAACTTTATATGGAAAAACAAAAAACCCAGGATAGCCAAAACAATCTTATACAATAAAGGATTGTCCGGAGGCATTACCATCCCTGACTTCAAACTCTATTACAGAGCTACAGTATTGAAAACAGCTTGGTATTGGCATAGAAACAGAGAAGTTGACCAATGAAATCGAATAGAAGACCCTGGCTTTAACACACAAACCTATGAACACCTGATTTTGATAAAGGAGCTAAAAGTATACAATGGAAAAAAGAGAGCATCTTCAACAAATGGTGCTGGCAAAACTAGATGTCAATCTGTAGAAGAATGAAAATAGATCCATATCTATCACTATGCTCAAAACTCAAGTCCAAATGGATTAAAGACCTCAATATCAGTACGAACACACTGAACCTGATAAAAGAGAAAGTGGGAAGTACTCTACAACACACGGGCACAGGAGACCACTTCCTACGTATAACCCCAGCAGCACAGACACTAAGGGCATCATTGAACAAATGGGACCTCCTGAGAATGAGAAGCTTCTGTAAAGCAAAGGACACTGTCACTAAGACAAAAAGGCAACCCACTGACTGGGAGAAGATCTTCACCAACCCCGCAACTGACAAAGGTCTGATCTCCAAAATATATTAAGAACTCAAGAAACTAGACCGTAAAAGGCTAATCAACCCAATTATAAAATGGGGTACTGAGCTGAACAGAGAATTCTCAACAGAAGAAGTTCGAATGGCCAAAAGACATTTAAGGTCATGCTCAACTTCCTTAGCGATCAGGGAAATGCAAATCAAGACAACTTTAAGATACCATCTTACACCTGTCAGAATGGCTAATCTTTAATAAATAAATAAATAAATAAATAAACAAAAACCAAAACCAAAACAAAACAAACAAAACAAAAGGAATGGCAATAGGCTTGGGGTTGAGGAAATCAGAGTGTTCCAACAGGATCTGCTTATCTAGGCTCCTTGGAATTGGAGCAGAGAGTGGAGAGAAATCATTCTAGAAGGTCTCCTATAGAGACAAGGCTGAGACTAGAGGATTGGACCTGGAGGAATGGAAGAAAGGGTGAAATTCTGCAGTCAGCCCACCTGCTTCCCTGGTGGGAGTAGCCTGTGGGTTAGCAGGGGGGTGCCTGCTGGTGTTGGGGGCTGAGATAAAGCAATAAGTGGAGGGAATGAGGTTGGTTGTTTAGGAGAGGAAGGTCTTTTGGATTCACTAGAGATGGACTTGGGGGAGGGCTGCCACATGTGTTCTCCCGCAGAGCTGGGAATGAGACTGGGGATTGAGAGAAAGGTGAGGATCTGTAGTCAGTTTACCTGTTTCCCTGGTCTTCTTAGCTGGTGTGTCACAAGGAATCCCTGCTGTTTTTGGAGACTGGGATAGTGGGATAAATTTGGAAAAGGAAGGTTGAAGGAACTTTGTGATTCATTGGGGATGGGGTCAGAGAGGAAAGGGAGAGCCCAGCAGGTGGTCTACAGAGCTGGGAATGAGACTGATAGATGTGGAAGAGCAGGAGAGGTGAATAGCTGCAGTCAGCCAACCTGTTTCCCTGGCAGGTCTAGCCTGTGGATTATCAGGGTGCACCTGCTGGAGTTGGGGGCTGGGAAGGTTGTTAGAAAGGAAAGGTCTGTGGGAGCCTCAAGGGATGGGGGCATTGGGGAAGGGAAGGCTTCAGCAGTTTTTCTGCAGCAGAGCTAAGGATAAGACTGGGGATTGGATCAGGAAGAACAGAGGGAGTCTACCTGCTTCCCTGGAAGGCTTGGTCTGTGGGTTATTTTCCCTAGAAGTTAGACTCCCTGTGGATTTGCAAGTCGTCTATATTCTCCTGCATCCCTGTTGCGGGCAGTCCTTCCGCTCCTCCAGCCAACAGCCGCTGAGATACCAGCCCATTGGGGCATGGTCTCTCTCCCTTTAAAAAAGCAGCCACTTCCCTCCTCGCGCTCTCTTACTTCCTGCTCCACTTCTGGAGACTAGACTCCCTTCCTGATTGCGCAGAGGGCTGTTGTCTGGGATGGTGATCTGTAAGTTTTTTCCCCTTTAAATAAATAAACATTATATTAATCATAATTCCAAACTAGCGTGGGATTGTTTGTGACTTACGCCTTCGCCTTCACATCCCCCTGTTTAAGTCTGGGTAATTAACAAGAACAAAGGAATTCAATTAGTCTGGGTCATAAAGAATGAAATTATATCATTTTCAGGAAAATAGATGCTAAGTAAAATAAGCCATTCCCATAAAAACAAATAGAGTCCTTTTTCTGTCTTATTTGGAATCTGAATCTAACAAAGAAATTAAAAAGGGGGACCATTGCAGGAAGGGGAGATTGGAAGGAATAAAAATGTAATGGGGGACTAAAGCACTTCTGTACATGTATGTTATGCCCAAATGTGCAAAGTCCCCACAAAAGTAAAAAAGGAGATCGAGTCCTGTATGTTAAAAAAAAGCCTTTATTTTAATCAAGTTTGCAATCTCGGTCTCTCTGCATGTCTAATGTATTGGAATAACTGAAGAGCCCCGAGCTCAATTAGAATTGGTTTTTTTATAGTAGTAAAGATGGGAGTGATGGGTTTCTGAGGTTCAGGACCTCTGATTGGCTGACATTTGCCTAGGGGTGTCCTGGTGAATGTGTACTGGCAGCTGATCCTATCTACAGTGGTTGGAATGTTAGGCATTTCCTTTGAATAGTCTGTTTTGGGGCAGTGGTCAGCTAATCTCAGCTTGTGGTTCCTCCTGCAACCAGGTATTGCCTCAGGGTAAACTACTGAGACTCAGGCCTCTTACTACATTTATGGATGGCTGAGTTCTTCTCTGGCAGGTGATAATGGTTGGAAGTAAAGAACTTCCTTTGGGTGACCTGCCCATACTTAGCTTATCATGGCTGGCCCCCATGGTATGGAAGTGCTATTATGGATTAACTTTGAGCAATATTAATATGTGCAAATAAAAAGTAAAAAAGAGCGGTTGGAGAGATGGCTCAGGAATAAAAAGCACCGACTGCTGTTCCAGAGGACCCAGGTTTGAATCCTAGAACATAAATGTTGAGTCCTAACCATCCATAACTTCATTTCCCAGGGTTCTAACATTGTCTTCTGGCCTCTGAAGGCACTGTGTACAGACATACACGAAAAGTTTGTGCACCCCGATAAACCTCTCCACTGACGCAAGAATCCAAATCAGACCAAATCAATCTTAATTAGAAAAGGACCAGGTTTAATGGATACCAATGCTTTTGGCTAGCCTTCTAGCCACCCAGTGAGGAGACAGGACAGGAAGAAAACCACATGTGTGGTCTCTAGGGTACAATTTAAATACCCGGTGGGAGTGGTCTTGAGCTTCTCTGGAGAAGGGTCATCATTTGGTGGGCTTTCTCAGAGGTGGAATCTGGACTGAGGCAACTCCCAGAGAAGGGGGCTTGGAATGAAACTTCCACCCAAACATTCCAGACTCTGGATATATGGATGCCAGTGGCTGGGTTGACACTTCCAACCAAACACTACATACAGGCAAAACACCCAAACACGTGAAAATAATGAATCTCTAAGACAATGAAAAATATACTTGTGACATGCATACATAATTTTGAGTTTAAACAATTCAAAGTGAAAATGGTCCTAAAATTATACTTTTTATTTGTACAATATATCTTTTTAATGTCTTTTTAAAGCTGTCTATATTTTTGAGTGAATGTTAAAATGTTTTACTCATCTAGTGGTTAGTATCTTGTAACTATCTCTTATGGTAGGAGTAAGACATCACAGTGTTCAGTGGGCAATTAAGTGTAATAATAAAATTCTGTGTATTTTATAATGTTAGAAAATAGGATTTTGACATTTTCATCATATCTGCTAGGGCTCACCTGGTTCTATACTTGCCTACCATGCATGAAACTTTGAGTCTGCTTTTCAGCATTGTGGATGGTAGCACGTGGTAGAAGAAAATGAAATGCAACTGAATGCTATCTGCTAATTTTGTGTCCTAAAATGCTACAAAATATTTTTTGGTTATAAATTTTTTGATGGAGTCTTTTCATATTTTCTACATATTGCAGTATATCATCTGACAGCATAGACAGCTCATTTGCTTCTTTCAAAAATGAATGCTTTTTTAAATTTCTCTTGTCTGATTGCTTGCTTTAATATTTTCAGAACTGATTTGAATAAAGGTCAAAATTTTTAAAGTTTTCTTCATTTTTGAGAATTTCATACATGTATACAATGAAATATTATTATTATCTGTCCCCCACTTTCTTCCTCTAACTCCTTCCATGTCTCACACAACATGGTCCCCACTAACTTCATGTCATTTGTGTACATGTGATAACCATTAAAGGGTGTGGGGCCATCCACTGAAGCACAGGAAAACTATCAGTAACCATAACCTCAAATGAGAAGAAAACTTTAAATAATAAGGTGCTTAAAGTAGACATTCTTGCCATATACCTTAGAGGTCAAACTTCTGTTTGTCTTACTGAATATGATGTTAGTGGTGCACTTGTTACAAATGGCATTTGTCGAGGAAATTTCCTTTCTTGAGAATTTTTATCATGAATGGAAACTGAAAGTTGTCAAGCATCTTGAGATGACCATGCCGTTTTTGTCTTTCATTCTGTTCATTTGGTGTGTCGAATTGACTGATGAACATGTAACATTACATCCCCAAAATAAATCGCACCCCATCATAATGTGTAATCTTTTGGATGGGTTGTGGAATTCAGTCTGTTAGTATTTTATTGAGGACTTTTGCATCTACATCATTAGTGTTATTGGACTCTAGTGTTCTTTTTAAATCTTGTTCATTTACTTATTTTGTGGTGGAGGGATATATACATACACACGAAGATCAAAGGGCAGCTACAGGAGTCAATTCTCTTCTACTATGTATACTCCAGGAATCTAAGCAAGGTCCTAGGACTTGGTGGCAGGCTTCTCCACCTGTTGAGCCATCTCACCAGTTCTAGGTATTTTCCTTATGGTATGTGTCCAGCTAATTAGAGTATTTTCCTTGGTACCAGCATTATGCCAATATCATAAAATGAGTTTACGTAGTTTCCCTCTACTGACATTTCCTGTCAGAATTTAAGAACTGGACCTGATTCTCTTTTAACTTTTTATGTGGGTATGCTAGTGCATGTGCACTTGTGTATTTGTAAGTGTGGTGCATGTATATTTGGTATATCTACATGTGTGTATAGTCCTGAAGGCCAGAGGTTGATGTCTTGTGTCCCTCTCTACCTCTTTGTTCCTCAGCTTTATTCCACTGAGGCAAGCTCTCCCACTGAATCTGGAGCTTGGACTTATGGATAGAAAGCCACAGTGGTCCTCCCACCTCCACCCATACAGCACTGGAGTTGCAGGTCTGACTGCAGCCACACTACAATCAGAAACTTCAGGTTTCCCCGATCTAAACTCAGGTCCTCATGTTTGAGCAACTTACTCAAACATGTGCTCCTACTTACTAAACCATCTCTCTCAACCCTTAATTTGTATTTGAACATACAATAGAATTCATCAATAGTGTTGAATCACTGGTCCATTTGCCTCAGTAAGTTGTATGTTTCTAGAATGTATTGGTTTCTTTTCACTTTTCCAATGTCTTAATAATAGGCTTTATGTTCTTTTTTTTTATTACTAACACACATACTATAATTTCTCCTTTTTCATCTTATTTTCCATTTGTGTGTGTGTGTGTATGCTGATGTGGAAGGGGATACATGCAAGTCCCACTTGAAGGTCAGAGTCATATTTGCTGCATGATTTGTCTCTTTCCACTTTTACATGGCTTCCAGAAATTGAATTCAAATCCACTAGGATTGTGAGGCAATCTCTCTACCTGCTGAGCCATCTCACAGGTCCCATTATTCTTATTTATTTCTTTAAATGAGTAATTGAGAATTCTTTTTTATTGATTTGATTAGCTAAATTAATTTACAATTTTTTAAAAATTTATTTTACGTTAAAATGCAAAGTAATTTACTTTATTATCATATTCTATTTAGATATGTCACAATTTTTCCTTACTCATTCATTTCTTATTCATTCCCCTCTTGCACACTTTGTTTGGCTTTTTGTTGTTGCTGTTTTATGTTTTTGAGACAAGGTTTCTCCGTGTAACCCTCCTAGTTGTCCCGGAACTCACTCTGAAGACCAGGCTGCCCTCAAACTCACAGAGATCTGCCTGCCTCTGCCTCCCAAATGCTGGGATTAAGAAGCATGAGCCACCACTGCTAAGCTTGATTTAGCTATTTTTAAAACCAACTTTTAGTGAAACTTTCTCTACTTTCTCTGCTTCCTCTGTGCTGGAATTACAGCAGGTGCCACCATGTCCAACATAAAGTGAATTCTTTTTTAAATAACTTATTTGTTTGTATTTTATGTGCATTGGTGTTTTGTCTGCATGTATGTCTCTGTGTGCATGTTGCATCCCCTGGAACTGAAGGTACAGATGGTTGTGAGCTGCCATGTGGGTGCTGGGAATTGAACCAGGGTCCTCTGGAAGAACACCCGCTGCTCTTAACTGCTGAACCATCTCTCCAGCCCCATAAAGTGAATTCTTATATATAGCATGCAATTGACTTGAATCTTGGAAATTTTTTATCTATTCATTTACTCTATTTTTACTCCTCCAAACACTTATAATAAAATCATAAATAAAAATGGGAGAAAAATACAGTTGATACAACAAATACAAAGCATTATGAGAAAAGACTATGGTCATTTTATATCAACAAATTGAGTAACATCTTAGAAATAGAAGGCCAATCATCACAGAGTTATGAATAAATAGAATATCCAAATAGAGCAATGAATGAGGAAACTGAATCAGTCCTTAAAAAAGTTCCAATAAAGACTGGAGAGGTGGCTCAGTGTCTAAGAGTGCTTGCTGCTTTTGCTGAGAACCTGAGTTCCCAACCCTGATATGACAGCTCACAACTCGCTGAACTCCAGGTCCTAGAGATCAGACACCCTCTTCTGACTGCCTCAGAGACAGGCATATGATATAAACATATCCATGGAGGCATACACATAAAATGAAAATAAATGTCTTAGTAAAATAAAAAGCTATATAAGGCTAGTCACACACCATAGAAACTGGGTAGAATGATGGTAGCCAGGGGTGTGGATGGAAGAATGGTAAGAAAATGTTGGGCAGATGGTACACATTTTCAGTTATTAAATGAATTATGAAATCTGTTACCCAACATGGTGATTCAAGTTAATAATGCTATATACGTCATTGAACGTATCAGAGAACTAATTTTCACATTTGGAAGTTGTGATATTTTTTTAAAAGTGATAATAGAGTGTGAAGAAATGTGGAAAAAAATTATTCAACCTGAGAACCTCAGCAAATTTCTGAACAGAGATGCAAGCTATTGTAGAAGCAAACAAAGCCTGAGGACAAAGAAACCGGTCTTGTCATCTACGATATCAAAATGTTGTTCTGGGGATTTTTCTGCTTTTTTCTCAGAGAAGCCATATTTCTCATCAATTTTGAAGGATACTAAAGTGTATTTTTAAAAAACAATATGTTTGGGGCTGGAGAGATGGCTCAGCAGTTAAGAACATTGCCTGCTCTTCCAAAGGTCCTGAGTTCAATTCCCAGCAACCACATGGTGGCTCACAACCATCTGTATTGAGGTTTGATGTCCTCTTCTGGTCTTCAGGCATACATGCAGACAGAATATTGTACACATAATAGATAAATAAACATTTAAAAAAATAAAATAAAAAACAATATGTTTAAAAGATGGGTGGTGGTGGTGTATGCCTTTGAATCCGGAACAGTCAGGGCTACTCAAAGATACCTTGTCTCAAACTCTCCAGTCTCCAAAAGATTTGTGCATCAAAGAATGTTTAAACATTTCTCATATAAGGGGACAATGATTGGATCCCTTGTTTACCTTTTTAAAGCAGAGAGCATTGTTTAACACAGACCAACTAGTTCAAAGAAGAATCAAGACACTGATGTGATGTGGACTGTTGTAGATCTAGAGCACTGAACTGAATACACAAATGGCTTTTATCACAGGATAAAGAAGGCAAATAATTAATTATGGTTTTGGTATTTCAAGACATGGTTTTTCTATGTAACAATCCTGGCTGTCCTGGAACTCAACTCTGCACACCAGGCTGACCTCGAACTCACAGAGATCCATCTGCCTCTGCCTCCCAAGTAATGGAACTAAATGCGTATGCTACCATCACTCAGCTTCAAATTAACTTTTTAAGATTCATTTACTTTATATTATGCATTTTTACAAACTGCATGTGTAACATGAGGTCCTGCTCGTTGGGGTTTCCATCCCACCCAGTACCCCACAGCCGGAAAACCCCAAAGAAAATCACACAGTGAGTCTGCATTAATTATAAACTGATTGGCCCATTAGCTCAGTCTTCTTATTAGCTCTTGTAGCTTATATTAACCCATTATTCTTATCTATGTTAGCCACATGGCTTGGTACCTCTCAGTTGGGCAGGTTACATCTTGCTTCTCAGTGGTCTGGGCTGGAATGGGGTAAGAGCTTCCTTCTTCCCAGAATACCCCTGTTCTCATTGCCCCACCTCTACTTCCTGCCTGGCCAATCAGAGTTTATTTAAAATATGATTGACAGAATACAGACAATTCTCCCACACCATGGGTGAATGTCAGTGCAACACATGTATGTAGTGCCAATAGAAACCAGAGGAGGATGACAGATTTCTGTAATTACAGATGTTTATGAGCTGCCTTAGGAGTGTTGGTTGGGAATTGAACCTAAGTCTTCTGGAAAAGCTCTTAACTGCTGAGCCACCTCTCCAGCCTCAGCAATTGAACTGTATGCAAAATGTATGCATAGGGAAAATAAACTACCACATCAGGCAATTTACTTAACTAAATCTACTTAATAAAATGTTAATCTCATTCCAGAATTTTTGCATATAAACTGTTAGTCAGCTCTCTATTGCTGTGACAAAATATTTGACTTAATCAACTTAGAAGAATTATTCATCCCAGACTTTGAGATTTCTGTCCATCATCAGTTGTCAACACTGTCTTTGTGCCTGTGATGTGAAAGTACATGGAGAAGACAGGATGTGGTGAAGCAAGACAGTGGCCAGGAAACACTTATCCCCTTTAAGATCCTGCCCCCCCAGAAATCTTTGTCCCACTAGTATCACCATTTAATGATGCCATCAATGCCACAAGCTGGAGGTGAAGCATCTATAAACCACAATGATTTGATATTACTATAAGTAGTTCAGAACATAAAAGTTGTGAAAGAATTGAAGGGCAGTGAAGAAAAGCAATGCACTCTGTGAGGGTTCATTTTATCTGTCAATTGGAAGCTATAAAGTATAAGAAGTTTGGTCCAACATGATGTGTGCCTGTGAGAGTATTCTGGAATGAGATTATTGCCCTTTGTCATCATTTCATTTTCCACTGCTAATAACAAAATATCACAAACTTGTTGAGTTTGAAAGGAAACTTATCATGGTTCTGATGGTCAGAAGTCTATATTTGGTGAGAACTTTCTTGCTGACTGAGTCTTGAGGTGATGTATGACATCACATGGCAAGAGATAGGACTATTAAAATCATGTATAAAGCATAACATCCTTCATCATAAAGCAGGCATCATAGAATCCAGTTGAAAGCCTGGATGTAACAAACATTCAGTGGAAGGGAATTCCTCCTGTCTGTGTGCCTTAGAGCTGAGATGCCACTCTTCTCCAGCATTCCAACTGGAACATCAGATCATCATGGGTTTGGAACCTGAGTTTCAAACTGAAGCTACATGTTTCCCTCTCTCATTCTCAGGCCTTTGTATACAGGCTAGAACCAATAGTCTTCTGGCTCTCCAGATAAATAAATACACCATTTCAAATATATTGGCTTCTCTCTTCAGGTGAACTAATTCCTTCTAAGTATATGACTGTATTTGTGGATATCTGTATGTGAATGTTTACAGATCTTCTAAGAGTTCTCTCATGGGCTGTCCGCTGTTGAAGTAAGGAAACAGACTGTGAAGAAGTGGGATCATGAATGCTGGGATAAGGATACATAGTAAAATGCTGATGAAACTGAAGACTTGACTCTCTCAGAGAATTACCATGGTGAAACTCTATTTAAAATACAAGTGACAATGTACAGACCATTGTCCCACAGCCCTTCCCATTTTTTTAAAACAAGGACTCTGAATCGAATCTCCTTTGTTTAACTTTTTCTACTGACAAAGATAAATATCCATAATCTATTTTTTGGGAATGTGGGTATAGTTTTCCAGGCTACTTCCTGCTGATTGGGGGTGCTGATGATCTAATGGAGATCTAAAGCAAATTTAGAATTATGGTCAAGTCCTGACTGGAATATTCTGTGAGGCTTGATCATCTCAGCCAGCAGCCTTGAGGCTCTTCTGGATGTAAAACTCAGACATCTGGGCCATGCACACTTTTCTGAGATTTCTCAGGAGTTCTTCCTTGGTTAAACCTGATTTTTCTTAACCCAGAATGAATCCACAGCTTCTCATTTCCTATGGAAACAAAAGCAAAACCTATTCTCCAAAGTAGCATATCTTTTGACTTAAATTTTGAAGTCAAGGCATTTTCAAAATGTACATGTTGGATTAATCCAGCAGCATTTATAATCAAATAGTTTATAGCAGCTTTTGTTCCTTCCTCAGTATTCATACAGTTCAAAGACAACACAATAATATACAGTATTCAGACTTTGTGTGCATTTTCCATCTTTATATCGCTTTATTTTAAACTCTATTTCTTTTATTTTTATTTTTAAATTACGTTTTTTTGAGGCTAGGTTTCTCTGTGTATCTTTGGCTCTCCTGGCGGCACTCACAGGGATTCACCTGCCTCTGCTTCCCAAGTGTTGAGATTAAAGGTGTGTGTCACCATACCCAACTATTCTCTTTTTTCTTTTTTTCTTTTAAGGACTTTATCCTTTTTCTTTTCCTCCCAAGCCTACACATATTTTTAAATGCAGTGTAAAGCATTTAGGGGTTTCTTTGTCTTTGAATCTATCTTTACTGTATTTCCCTCTTTTTCTGACAACACGAGTCTTTAATTTGCTAAGCTATCTGGCTAGGATTAAAGCCCGTGGCTTTGACGGCTAGATCCAGCCCATTCTTTAGCTTTCTGAGAGTCTAAAATCATGGCAGAGGTACTGGCCAGAGCTAAGTTTATTGCCACAACTCTATGGCGTTTCAAGGTTCCTGGCATCACCATGAAGAATTCTGTCAGCAATTCATAAACACCATTTAAGTGTTTGGTGGCAGGGCCTCTTAAAAGAGCTGCAAGGTTTTTGCAGCTAAAGCTGAGCCAGAAAGCCTCTCTTAAATGAGATGCGCTTTCCTCTAGCAAACAGAGCCAACCCGAGAATATGTTGCTATCAATAAGCTGTTCTTAACTATATTCTTTTGTGTCTGGAATTACTTCCCAAGCTCTCTCAGAGTTTATGTGGATGCAGATGTGATGGTGGAAGATACAAATTAATCCTATACTAGTTCAGAATTATGTATAATAAAGGGTTATTTATTTAGGGGAGACTCACAGATCACAGACCTCTGTACAAATGGGGAACAGGAACAGAGTCTAGCAGCCAGAAGCAAGAATGAGAGCACACATGCTTTACAGCTACATTTAAGTATAAGTATAGTATAGTATAGTATAGTATAGTATAGTATAGTATAGTATAGTATAGTATAGTATGTACAAGAGATCACACCCAAGTAGGCTGGTATCTTAGAGTCTATTGACTGAAGGAATGGAAGAAACTCCCACAGCACCTCCCCTTTTTCTTAAATAAGATAGTTCCAAACCCAATACAAAACTATATACACTAGAAACAGATAGTAAGTATAAGATTAGAATTTCAACCAGCATAAACAATATTAAGCAAGGAAAATATGCTAGTTGTTTCAGTAAACATTCTATTCTAAGTAGTCTAAGTCTCGTATGGAAAATAAATTGTTTAAAGAAACTGAAATGACCTCACCACAGTGCCTTGCAAATCTTTTTGGGACTCAACTCTAATACTTCTTTCTGCTTCTGAACCTGGAACTAGATTTAAGTCATCACAACCCACTAAAGATGGATTTTGAAGAGTCAGCCACAAGGAGATGGCACACATCTCTATCCTCAGCCCTCGGAAGGTGAAGGTAAGGGGATGAGAAGTTCAAGGTCAACTGTGGCTCCAAGGCGAGTTTGAGGCAACCCCCCTGGGCTACATGAGACTCTGTCTCAAATATAACATGGAGCTATAGATATAATTCAGTTGATAGGGTACTTGCCTTGTATTCTTGGGCCCTGGGATGAGTCTCCAGCAAAACATAAATAAAGAACACTGGTGCACACCTGTGATCTCCGTACTCAGATGGTAGAGGTAGCAGGATCAGGAGTTTAAGATCATCTTCTGTTAGGTACATGAAAATTTCAAGGTCAGCCTGGGGAACCTGAAGCCATGCCTCAAATGAATAAATAAATCTGCAGACGCACAAAAAGTTTATCCTGGAGTCATTACAAATAAACCTGCACATGTCTTTAAAAACAGAATGATTTGAAGCTGGGCAGTGGTGATGCATGTCTTTATTCCCAGCACTTGGGAGGCAGAGGCAGGCAGATCTCTGTGAATTCAAGGCCAGCCTGGTCAACAAGAGTCAGTTGCAGAACAGGCACCGAAGCTGTCAGAGACAGAGAAACCCTGCCTCAAAAAACTAAAAAAGAAAGAAAGAAGGTAAGGAAAAGAATGACTTAAATTTTCTATCTACAGAAAAAGATGAGAAATATTTGTAGAAATGGACGCTAAGTATGTAGGATATGGGGCAATGGTAGAAGAAACAGGACTCTGAATTTACTGGCAAGAGCTAACCATTTAAGGTTAAAAGAGCTGCTTTTAATTCTTTTTTTTTTTTTTTTTTGGTTTTTCGAGACAGGGTTTCTCTGTGGCTTTGGAGCCTGTCCTGGAACTAACTCTGTAGACCAGGCTGGTAAACACACACTTTCTTACTGAAGCACAGCCCTTTCCCCGCAGCCCTTACTGTATATGAAAAGATGCTATGGTATGACTGCCTTGCACTGCCCAAAGAAAACTAAATCCCCAGGGTTATGATAGTAGGATTGCAGGGCCTGTGCGAGGCTTCTACTCTTGTGAGTGTGAATAGAACCCTAAGGGAAAGTAGGCAAAAGCTTTGAGAAGCCACTTTGACCCTCTCCACTATGGCTAGAAGGGGATGGCTTCAAAACAGAGAGAAGCCTCACCAGACACAAAATCTGCTGACACCCTAAGTTTGGATATCCCAATCTCAAAAACAGTAAGCTTACAAATTATCTTGCTAAAGCATTTTTACCATAGTAGCTACTTTAATCGGTCCACCAAGGCAATAGCATCTTGCCTTATCAAATGTTGCCGCTAGAGGACAGCACAAGCCTAAAAATTTTGGAGAAATTTTAAGGCTGTCTTGAGACTATTGAGTCTGGGAAAGCTGAAATAAATATCATTTTTCATGACAAAGAAACCTTTTCTTTGATACTCTACTCATCCTTCTACTTAGATTCATAGTTAATTTCCCTGTTGATGGACATTAAATCCACGTATGCTTTCACTCAAAAATGAAAGTCCCCTACCTTTGCCAGGGGCTAAATAAAGATGCTCTTTTTCAGAGGCTAGCACTGACTTGCTGGTATATGGATTTTCAAATCTTCAAATCAGGAGTGAAACCAACAAGATGACCAAAGTAGAAATTACCAGTCCACATCTGCTGCCTGAAAAAAGTGGTAACAATCAAAGAAATGCGGCCAGGTGATGGTGGCGCAGGCCTTTAGTCCCAGTATTTGCTAGGCAGAGGTAGGGTGTTCTCTGAGTATGAGGTCAGCCAGAGCTACACAGAGAAACCCTGTCTTGTAAACAAAACATAATCAAAAACATGAAAAAATGAAAAATCAATCAACGAAATTAATACAAATACATTTGCTTCCCAGAGGGATACATCTTCCAAGTCCCAAAGCATAAATTGCTATTTGGCATTAGGCTATTTCAAAAAGACAGATTTTGTTATGGTTTTGGAAGGCAAAAATATAAAGCCTTTTAGGTAGACATGTACATTACAACTGGGATGAGGGGATCCAAATGTTTACCCAGTGGAACAGTTTTATCAGGAATGAACACGGAAAGGCCCTTCATCCTTCACATAGCAACACACAAATACTATCATTGTGTGTGCTTTTAAACTCAATCCTATGAAACATGTGAATAGCACTTCCGCCATCACCCATGTCATGGATAGTTTAGTACATCTGGTGCTATTCCTCTATTGCCCTGTTTTTCCATGTGTGTGTACAAGTATGGATATAGATGGCCAGCACTTTTGACAATTCTGTCTTAAGGCTTCAGTGTAGGGATAACTATCTCAACCAACAGTCCCCCAAATGAAGTATAACTGTGATTTGTATTACAAGACATCTGAGAGAAATGATGGAATGGAAGCCCAGGTCTGAATCAAATCTCTAAATGAAAATTTGGCAGTGCAACCTGGAAAGATGACTCACCAACTGAGAGTACTAGTTTCTTTTGCAGAGGGCTCAGATTTCTATACCCAACACCCACATGGTGGCTCACAACCACCCATAGCTCCAATGACAGCGGATCCAACACCGTATTTTAATCTTTGCAGGTAGTATTTGCACTTGTAGAGTATATCCATACATGCAGGTAAAACACTCACACACATAAAATAAAATAATTCTAAAATAAATTTTGAGTTGGCTGTGAAATGGCTAGACATTGAGTCCTATAAACTAAACTCTTCATAGGATTTTCACAACTTGCCTTACAGAAAGCACAAGGCATGTGTTGCACTGGACAGGGTGCTGTGGAAGTGTATCCAGGTACACTTCCACATGTGAGTACTGCTGCAAAGGGAACTGGGGATCAGGAAAGGAGGTGTGGTTTTCATAGCTTCCTAAAATCTATGAAACAGTAGCATAACTTCAGATGTAAACTACCAAGAGTGCCTGCATGCCTCACTTCTATGAGGAAGTTAAACAGTGGCATCATCCAAATCCAAAGTAAAATAGTGCCCTGGAGACTTCAGCAGGGGTAGGTCCATGGATGTAATATTCCAGACCCAATAGGAGGAACAGTTTCTAGCATTCTATTACACCGTTTGTACAGTAGGATAACAATACATTACATATTTCAAAATCACTAGAAAAGATTTTCTAACATTCTTAACACACATAAACAAATATTTGAGATGAGAACTGGCTTAGCAGGAAGAAACAATTGTGACCAAGCCTGATAAACTAAGTTTCAGCCTTAGTCCCACAAGGTAGCAGCAAGGAACCAACTCCCAAACACACATGGTGGCAGGTGCATTGCACACATGCACACGAAATAAACATTTAAAATTATTTGAAGTGGTGAATATGGTCAGTACCCTGATTTGACCTTATAACTGTATATACATGTCTCAAAATATCACACTCTGCCTTATAAATCTATATACTATCACATGGCAATTGAAAAAGTTAGCTGGGTAGTGGTGGTGAACACCTTTAATTCCAGTACTTGGGAGGGAAGATCTGTGATTTTCAGGCTAGCATGGTCTACAGCACAAAGTCCAGGACACCCAGGGCTACACAAAGAAACATTGTCTCAAAAAACAGAAAAAAAGAAGGGAAGGAAGAAAGGAGAGAGAGAGAGAGAGAGAGAGAGAGAGAGAGAGAGAGAGAGAGAGGAAGAAAAGAGCTTAAAATTATTAACAAGTATGACTGCGTTTCTTCAGCAATTAGTACTGAAAAAAAAACATATGGGTTACAGAAAAATACCGATATGGAGCATTTTAAATAGACTCTACCATCTCTAAACCCATCTATCATGTTTGAAAACGAAAGCTTTGAGCTGGAGAGATGGCTCCAAGGCTAACAGCACTGGCTGTTTATTCTTCCAGAAGACAAGGACCCAGGTTCATTTCCCAGCACCCACATGACAACTCACAACTGTTTATAACTCCAGTTCCAGGGGATCCAGCACCCTCACATAGACATACCTGCAAGCAAAACACAAATGTACACAAAATAAAAATAACTAAATAATTAAAAAATAAAATAATAAAAATGAAAGCTTTGTTGGGAAGGACTTATGATTTTAGTTTGGTAGCCAATAGTTTAAATATCACTTTTGGTTGCCAGCATGAGTGCTGGAATAACAGGACTGATTCAAAGGAAAATGGTTGGAAATAAGGAAGTCTAGTTCAATAGTGGAATGCTTGATTAGCATATGTGGGTCCTGAGTTCCACCCCAAACACTGGGGGAGGAAGAAGTGGAAATGATTAGTCTTATAACTATAACAATTATCATATCCCAAATAACAAAATATAAGCACAGGCTTTCTGGTACCTTGTTTTAACCAATAGCAACATTATTGAACATTCACTATCCTGTATAGTTATTGGAGAGGTACATATTCTTTTTCTGACCCATTGGAAACACACTAGAAGAGTCAGTGACTTGGGTTTATCCCACAAGCATGGGTAAAGGAGAAAAGAGCATCTCTTCCTATAGAGGGAAATAAAGGATTCACAGGGTGATCGTTACTGACAATTGCTTGATTTAAAAAAGAATGCTTCTAACTGAGCTAAGAGAATTTGATCTTCCCCATAAATTCATATATGAGCTCTGTTACATGGTGTGACTTTGTAGTGCCATTTGGCCCCAACCCTCCAAGGTTGCCTTCCACCAAAAAACCATTACACTTACCGTAACCTTAACTTTTGAGACAGGGTCTCACATTGAACTTGGCAGTCATCACATGGCTAAACTAACTAGCCAGTGAACTCCTTCTGGCTCTGTACCACCGGATGTGGGGCTACAGATGAGTACCATCACACACATATGAGTGCCAAGGATCAAAACCAAGCACTAGTGTTTGCATAGCCATCACCTGTACCCACTGAGCCAACTTCCCAGCACAAGATCCACCTTTCATGACATAAAATTAAACCATTCCAGTGGATCCATAATCTTTATGAACATCACAGATCTAATCTTTGGCAGACCTAGTCCTTGATAGTTCCCTCCCCCTAAATATTGATTGTCTTCACTGGCCTTTAATCCAGGTAAGTAAGATCATCCTTATGACCAAATCCCCTTGTTAGAGTGGAGGCACTGGGCTAAATTGCTCTTTAGAAGAAGTAATTCTTAGGATGGTAGCAACAACATTTTCAGACAGAAGCGGAATATTGGCAAGCTTATAAACCTTATGCCAAGAAAAAAAGGTACGAATCAGATCATAAGATTGAAAGATTATTTCCTTTGCTAAACATAATGAGGACAATAATTCCTATAGCTAAGGGAAAAAAGATTCCCCTTCGCTGGAGAGATGTGTACTGTTGAAGAGCACTTACTGCTCTTGTGGAGAACCTACGCTCACTTCCCTCCACCAACATGGGGTGGCTCACAACTGCTTGTAACTTCAGTTCCAGGGCATTCAGTGCCCTCTGGCCTCTGTGAGTGCCTACACACAAGTGGTGTTCATACAAAACTCACACAGGGTTGCAGGGCATCTGTGGCATAGTATGTTTCAAAAGTTTAAGTCTCCATTCCCCCAACTGAGGAAGGATCACAGCCTCAGTTACATTCCCTTTCCAGGGAGGGTGCAGCAAAGAACAGGGCTCTAGAGCAAAGAAGAATGAAGTCCCAATGCAATGACATTCAAAGAATTAAGAAAACATGCTGGTACAGGGCAGTAATGGCACACTCTCTGTGAGTTCGAGGACATCCTGGTCTACAAAGCAAGTTCCAGGACAGTCAGAGCTGTTATACACAACAAACCTGTTTCACTCCCCTCCCCCACAAAAAAATATATGCTGTTTGGTAAGGTGGCCCAGTGGGTGGGTCTAACTACTACTGAGAAAGAACTTGAGGACTCAAACTAAAGGCCCGAATATCTTCCTCTGCTCCCCTCTTGAGACCTCCCACAGAGGTTAGTAAACTGTTAAATATATGCAAAATTGGGGTAAAGCATTTACATACATAAAAATAACATTAAATCTTTAATTAAAGCAATTAAGAAATCATGGCATATTTAAAGTACAACTGTTACTATGGACAGTCATTTAGTGTGCTTTGTGTTATAGGATATAAAACTATTTCCCCGTCTATGAATTGTTAAGGCCTCCATAATTCAATATTATGCCACCATCATCTACCATTATGTAGTTGTACATGAATAAATATCAAAGTACTTCACCTATTTTTTACACATGTTTATGTGTTTGAAGGTACAAATGTGTATGCAGGTATAAAAATGTGTGAAGGCCAGAAGACAATCTTGGATATCACCCTCAGGATCCATGCACATAAGTAGAGTACACTCACAAAAACACCCCACATATGTATGGTTCCTTGGTTAGTATTTTATTCCTTAAATTATTGCTTTCATTATTGGTGTTTCACTAGGAAACAGGAAACCAAACAACAAACAGTAAATGATTTAACCTCTTCAAAAATAATTTTAAAAGACAATGAATGAGAGGTAGCTTCCAAAAAATATTTCTAGAGCTAGAAACAAAATCATTTATGAACAACTTCATGAAAATATGCCTGTGTATTTTCCTGTGGTTATTTCTTTTGAAAAATCTCCTAATGTCAATATTGGCATGGGTAATATTGAAATTCTTTGGTATTTGGAAAGCTGTCTTTTTCTTTAAAGATTATGAAAAAACCATCCATTTTGCTGCAATTTTCAGATTGCTGTTTAGCTCTAAAAAACAAAATTACGAAATTACCTGCCAGATAGATGGACTTGGAAATGTCATGTTAAACTGAGTTAGAACAATTTTGAAAGTTGAATAATGGATGTTCTTCCTTAAATGTGGGATCTAGTCAATCATATACATGTGTAATAAAATAAATATATCTGCGTGTACAGAAAAAAATGTTTATTAGAGAATAGGGAAGGAAGAATATAAGGGAATATGGAAAAAGACTTAAACGACCTATGTGAGTCCTGAAAGGGGCCAGAGTAAAAATTGTTTTGCTAGTTCAAGTCTGTTTGATTTGTATTATAGATGTTTAAAATATATTCAATAGTGAACCTGTAAATTCAGTGTGGTAGCTGCACCAACTGAGATACATTGAGTCTGGGAAAATTGATGAGTTCCTGTGGTTTATTTACATGGAAAATTTTCATAAAAGGTATAGAATAAAGAGATCATTAAAGCATATGACTAAAACAGAAATGTAAAAAGAGCCAACAGGTCAAGTGAGACTTGGTATTAAACATGAAAAATTTCTCTGTCTGAATTCATAGGCAAAAGATCTAGAACTCCAGGTCCACTGAGGCCTCATAGTGTAAACATACTCAAGCAAAGTATATATCAGCAATACCCCAGGAAAGGCTCCATGCCCAGAATGCCCCAACACAAAGCAAACACCATGGGCATTTTGTTTGCTTTCTTACTATGCTTTGCTTTCTAAGTATATGTGTTTTAGTCCCTTTTTTCTTTCTCATTTTATTTTTTTGGGGGGTGCTAGAAAAAAAAGTTACATAGTTTGGTAAGTAGTGATGGTAAGTGGTGGCAGGAAATTGGGGAAAGAAAATATGAATGGAACATTCTAAAAGGCAAACTCAGCACAAATAGAAATTTTTCCCATAGAAGGCTGGATTCTATTCTGTGTAGCAGGTGCCTCCAACTTGCTTTCTCTCAGAGGACACCCTTGAGAACCTCATGTCCTCACCTCACAAGGGATGGGAGTGCAATCATGCACAAACAACCTTAGCAACAGAAATGGTTCTGTATGAATTGCTCAGGATCCTAATAGTGGAAAGGTTACAGCAGAGAGGAGCCAGATGTTTTTAAGACACTACTTGTACCTAGTTCCCTCCACTCCTGCAGGCCTGAAGTGGGAGATATTGGGTCTGTAGGAGTTAAAGATAGAAATCGTGTAAGGAATGTGTCCCATGGTTGTTTCTCTGTTCTTGTATAAGGTGTAGCTGACCCCATTCACCTGTTAATTGATTGCATTGCTAGAGTAGGTGGGCAGCGTTTGAAGGGACGGGAATATTACAATATATCATGGGTGTGTTAGGGGAACACTAGTGTTTGTGGTACTCTCTTGGAACTCTCTCATCCCAGAGTCTCCAACGGACTGTGGAGAGCCAGAGAAGATTACAACCACGTTAGAGGAAGGGTTCTCAACCTGTAGGTCACAACCCCTTTAGGGTTGCATATAAGATATCTACATTATAATTTTAACAGTAGCAATCTTGCAGTTACAAAGTAGTAACAAAATAGTTTTATGGTTGGGGCATGGTTTCAACTCACATGAGGAACTCTTTTACTGGATCACAGCATTAGGATGGCTTTAAACCACCAGGAAGGGTTCCCAAGGTAAAGGTCATGAGGTTCTGGGTACCAAATTTTCACATGGTCAGGAAGCAGTCAAGGCCTGTCTTAGTTAGGGTTTCTATTGCTCTAACGAAACACCATAACTAAAACTCAAGTTGGAGTTTATTCAGCTTATACTTCTAATTTGCTCTTCAGCTCCAAACAGGAGAAGTCAGGACAGGATCTCAAGAAGGACAGGAACCTGGGGCCAGGAGCCAATGCAGAGGCTAGTGAAGATTGAGCCGACTTTCTTCTAGGATCCAGGAATACCACTTTAGGCATTGCACCACTCACAATTGGGTGGGCTCTTACCCACTGATCAGTAATTGAGAAACTGCTTTACAGCTGGGTCTCATGGTGGCATATCCTCAACTGAGACTCCTTAATCTCTAATGACTGTGTCTTGTGTCAAGTTGATACAAACACAGCAAGTACAAGCCCTTAGTTTATAACCACAGACAGGAATCTTCAATTGTGGGCATTACAGTTTGAAAACGGACATGAAGTCTGTTTTATCCCATTCCCTTCTGATGAATTTGGAGTTTCCGTTTCTCACTTTTGAGTTTGTCGACTCTTGATGTTCTTAATAGCAGTGAACTTGTCTGTGTGAACGTCAATAAAGTTCTTTTGTGCAGTCTGCAGGAATGAGCTTTTGTGCACCTGGCTATCCCAAGTTTAAACCCAAGCCTTTTCAAAGACACCGGATGTCTGTTGCTGTTCAAACTCCCTCTTGGGATGGGAGGACTTTATTGCAAATGGATTTTCATCACCTGCATTTTCTTCCAGATTTCAACATGTAATGCACTCCCAACTCCAGCAAATGGGAACCTGGCCCTAGGCACAGAGGAATCCTGACAATTTCACCTGGCACCCTGCATGGTCACCACTAGGGGCAGAATGTGTTGTACCCTTGAAGCTCCTTCAAGGCATCCATTTCTTAAGAGCACAAAGAATCTATTAATGTATGAGGTAAGTTTTTCAATCCTTTTTCTCCCCTTACCTTTTTGTCAGACATGGTACAGTATCATTAATCCCAGGGCATCTGCATGCTTGTAGGTAGCAGCTAGCTCCTGAGGCTCTTTCCCCAAAACGCAGCTCTTTTCTGCTGTATGGCCTCCAGAGCAAGCAGGCTTCTATTAGATAAGTTTCTGGCAAACCTCTGTCCCTAGAGAGACTGCCTAGGTTAGGTCGCGGAACGATACCAAAAATATGACCTAAAATAAAATGTTTTAAAATCGATTAGATGTGTGCCTAGTGAAGATAAAATAGGTAATGGTAGTAGCTGTTGCAAATGCATTCTTTTTCATCTCTTGTGACTTCAGTAGGAATTAGCCTCAAAGTTGGTCAGCCAACAAGAAATGCACATCTCTGAGCAGTTTGAGATAGTTCTGCCTGGAAACCGGCTTTAGTGACCAAGCCCATCGGAAAAACAAAAAGCTTAAATCCAGTGCCCTGAAAGCAGGCAGGTTTGACTAGGGGAGCTCCGCCCCCCCTTCCCCCGTCTTTTGGGTGGGGCAAGACCACAGCAAATGAATTCGCAGTCCCTGCCTCCCCTTTTCTGCCTGGTAAATTTTCAAGCCATTTTTCTCCTTACGTTTTTTTGGTAAACACGAGGCAATATTTTTGATTCTAGAATCTCCGTCCTCCTAGGGAAGCAACTAGCTCCTGACGCTCTTTCCCAGGAGGCAGCTCTTTGCCGCGATAGCGACAGAAGATGGCTGCCGTGGCGAGCTAGCAAGCTCTGGATTCCGCAAGCTCCTGGCGAACTTCACTTCTAAGAAGACCTCCCAGGTCAGCCAGCATCTTGAATTTTGGGGTGCTCACTGATGTTTAAGATTTGGGAAGTTTGCCTAGGGTCTCCAAGTAACAGGTAACCCTCACCGCCCCCTCCTCCATGCTCCAGATGATCTGGTTTGAGGGACAGAGACTTACTGAAATTTTTGGAAAATTGAAAGGTTCTCACACACTCTGTTACTAGTACTCAGTTCAAACAGTTGTTTGTGCTGAGTGAAGGGTAAATCTGCTGAGCCACGAATCTGTCCATTTCCCAGGCTCATGAAAATTTGATTTATGATTAAGACCTAAAACGAAAGATTTTAAAATTTATTAGATGTGAGCCTATTGAAGATAAAGCCGGCATTGGGGTACACTGCCGCACATGCTCACCTGGCTTTTCGCTTATCCTTCATCTGTTGTTCATTCGGTAGGAATTAGCTCCAGAGAAGCTCAGTATCCAATGGAGGCACATCTCCAACCACTTTAATGTAACTCTGTGAGTACACCTGCTTACTAACGTAGGGTACTTTGGCTAGCATTATATTCCTTCAATTATTGCTTTTATTATTAGTGATTCACTAAGAAACAGGAAACCAAACAACAAACAGTAAATGATTTTACCTCTTCAAAATGATTTTAAAGACAATGAATGAGACGTGTCTTCCAAAAAAAAAAAAATTCTAGAGCTATTTCTAGAGCTGGAAACAAAAGCATTTTTGAACAACTTCATCAAAATATGCCTGTATATTTTCCCTGTGGCTATTTCTTTTGAAAAATCTCCTAACAACAGTATTGGCATGGGTAATACTGAAATTCTTTTGCATTGGGAAAGCTGTTGTTTTTCTTTAAGGATTATGAAAACACATCCATTTCCTGCAATTTTCGTATTGTTGTTTATCTCTAAGAAATGTAAAATTACGACATTGCGTGCCAGATGGATGGGCTTGGAAATGGGATGTTAAACTGGGGTGGAACAATCTCAAAAAATGAATGATGGATATTCTCCCTTAAATGTTGAAACTAGTCAATCATATGCATATATAATGAAACAGATAAAATGCTTAGTAGAGAATAGGGAAGTCTGAATATAAGGGAGTAGGGAAAACCGAGTTAAGTGATCTACCTGAGTCCTGAATGAGGCCTTAGAGTGAATTGTTTTGCTAGTTCTGAGTCTGTTTGATTTGGACGATGGATGTATAAAATTATTCAATAGTGAACTGTAAAATTCAATGGGGTG
This sequence comes from Chionomys nivalis, assembly GCF_950005125.1. Taxonomy (NCBI): domain Eukaryota; kingdom Metazoa; phylum Chordata; class Mammalia; order Rodentia; family Cricetidae; genus Chionomys; species Chionomys nivalis. Next base: position 107,664,004 of record NC_080112.1, on the reverse strand, counting down.
CCTACACGAGCTGAGATACATTGAGTCTGGTAAAATTGTGGAGTAAGTGTGATTTATTTGCAAGGAATTTTTAAATAAATGTTATAAAATGAAGAAAATTATCAAAGCATATGACAAGAATGGAAAGGCAAAAATAGCCAACAAGTCAATCTGGATTTGGTGTTAAACATGAATAATCTTTCTTATAAATTCAGAGGCATGAATATCTAGATCTCCACGTCTACTGAGGCCTCATATAAAAACATATTCAAGCAAATTATATATCAGTAATACCCCAGCCCAGGATGCCCCAACACAAACAAACACCATGGCCTTTTTGTTTGCTTTCTAGGTTTATGTGTTTTAGTCCTTTTGTTCTTTCTCATTGGCGGGGGGGGGGGGGGGGGGGGGGGAGGGGAGTCTGGAGAAAATAGTTACACAGTTTGGTGAGTAATGAAGGTAGATGTTGGGAGGAATTTGGGAAAGGGAAAATATGAATGGAACATTTTAAAAAGCAAGCTCAGCACAAATAGAAATTTTCCCCCATAAAATGCTGGATTTTACTCTGTGTAGCAGGTGCCTCCAACTTGCTTTCTTTCAGAGGACAACCTTGAGATCTACATGTCCTCACCTCACAAGGGATGGGAGTGCAATCATGCACAAACAACCTTAGCAACAGAAATGGTTCTGTATGAATTGCTCAGGATCCTAATAGTGGAAAGGTTACAGCAGAGAGGAGCCAGATGTTTTTAAGACACTACTTGTACCTAGTTCCCTCCACTCCTGCAGGCCTGAAGTGGGAGATATTGGGTCTGTAGGAGTTAAAGATAGAAATCGTGTAAGGAATGTGTCCCATGGTTGTTTCTCTGTTTTTGTATAAGGTGTAGCTGACCCCATTCACCTGTTAATTGATTGCATTGCTAGAGTAGGTGGGCAGTGTTTGAAGGGATGGGAATATTACAATATATCATGGGTGTGTTAGGGGAACACTAGTGTCTGTGGTACTCTCTTGGAACTCTCTCATCCCAGAGTCACCAAGGTACTGTGGGCAGCCAGAGAAGATTACAACCACATTATAGGAAGAGTTCTCAACCTCTGGTCACGACACCTTAAGATTAATAACTGCAGCAAACTTAGTTATGAAGTAGTAACAAAATAACTTTATTGTTGGGGTGGGGTCTCCACAAATGAGGAACTGCATTGCAGGGTCACATCAGGAAGAGTTAGAACAACTGACCAAGGTGTTCCAAGGTAATATGTAGGAGTGGTGGCCCTGTGTCCCTGCTTTTTACCTGTTCAGGAAGAAATCAAGGCCTGTCTTAATTAGGGTTTCTATTTGCGGCAATGAAACACTATGACCAAAGAGCAAATTGGGGAGGAAAGTGTTTAGTTGGTTTGTACTTCTACATCATTCCTGGAAGAATGGGGCAGGAACTCAAACAGGGCAGGAGTTGACTCATTGGCCATTGAGGGGTGCTGCATACTGGCTTGCATTCCCTGGCTTGCTCAGCCAGTTTTTTAATATACTACCCAGGACCGCCATCCCAGGAGTAGCAACCCCCACCCTGCTTCTTGCCCATTGACCACTAATTGAGCAACTGCTTTACAGCTGGGTCTCATGGAGGCATTTCTTCAACTGAGGCTCCTTCATCTCTGATGAAACAAATACAGCAAGTACAAACCCTTAGTTAATAACTCCAGACATAGGAATCTTCAACTATGGGCATTATTATTTGATAAGGATGACATGGGATCCATTTTATTCCATTTCCTTATGTTTCATTTACGTTTTCTGTTTGTCACTTTTGATTTTTGTCAGTTCTTGCTGTTGTTAATAGCAGGGACTTGTCTGAAAGCCAATAAAGTTCTTTTCTGACAGGGGAGGACCTTGGACTTCCCATAGGGCAGGGAACCCTGATTGCTCTTCTGGCTGACGATGGAGGGGGACTTGATTGGGGGAGGAGGCAGAAATCTTTAATAAATAAATTAATTTAAAAAATAAAAAAATTTCTGCCTCCTCCCTGCCTCCCATTTCCCTCCCCCTCCCCCCACTCCTCTCCCCCTCCCTCTCCAGTCCGAAGAGCAGTCACGGTTCCCTGCCCTGTGGGAAGTCCAAGGTCCTCTCCCCTCCATCCAGGTCTAGGAAGATGAGTATCCAAACAGACTAGGCTCCCACAAAGCCAGTACGTGCAGTAGGATCAAAACCCAGTGCCATTGTTCTTGACTTCTCAGCAGCCTTCATTGTCCGCCATGTTCAGAGAGTCCGGTTTCATCCCATGCTTATTTAGTCCCCGTCCAGCTGGCCTTGGTGAGCTCCCAATAGATCAGTTCCACTGTCACAGTGGGTGGGCGCACCCCTCACGGTCCTGACTTCCTTGCTCATGTTCGCCCTCCTTCTGCTCCTCATTTGGACCTTGGGAGCTCATTCCAGTGCCCCAATGTGGGTCTCTGTCTCTATCTCCATCCATCACCAGATGAGGTTCTAAGGTGATATGCAAGACAATCATCAGTATGGCTATAGGATAGGGTCATTTCAGGTTCCTTCTCCGCAGTTGCCCAAGGTACTAGCTGGGGACATCTCCCTGGACACCTGCGAGGCCCTCTAGAGTCAAGTCTCTTGCCAACCCTAAGATGGCTCCCTTAATTAAGATATATACTTCCCTGCTCCCATATCCACTCTTCCTTTATCCCAACCATCCCATTCCCCCAAGATCTCCCCATTCTCCCCTTCTCACTTTTCTCTCCCCATTTCCCCTTACCCCCACCCCACCCCCAAGTTTCCAGTTTTTGCCCGACAATCTTGTCTACTTCCCATATAGAGGCGGCTGACTATATGTTTTTCTTTGGGTTCACCTTCTTATATAGCTTCTCTAGGATCATGGATTATAGGCTCAATGTCCTTTATTTATGGCTATAAACCAATTATGAGTGAGTACATCCCATGTTCATCTTTTTGGGTCTGGGTTACCTCACTCAGGACAGTGTTTTCTTTTTCCATCCATTTGCAAGCAAAATTCAAGATGTCATTGTTTTTGACCGCTGAGTAGTACTCTAATATGTATATATTCCACAATTTCTTCATCCATTCTTCCATTGAAGGGCATCTAGGCTGTTTCCAGGTTCTGGCTATTACAAACAAAAACAAAAACAAATAATGCTGCTATGAACATAGTTGAACAAATGCTTTTGTCATATGATAGGGCATCTCTTGGGTATATTCCTAAGAGTGGTGTTGCTGGGTCCTGGGGTAGGTTGATCCCGAATTTCCTGAGAAACCGCCACACTGATTTCCAAAGTGGTTGCACAAGTTTGCATTCCCACCAGCAATGGATGAGTGTACCCCTTACTCCACAACCTCTCCAAAAAAGGCTATAATTGGTGTTTTTGATTTTAGCCATTCTGACAGGTGTAAGATGGTATCTCAAAGTGGTTTTAATTTGCATTTTCCTGATGGCTAAGGAGACTGAGCATGACCTTAAGTGTCTTTTGGCCATTTTAACTTCTTCTGATGAGAATTCTCTGTTCAGTTCAGTGCCCCATTTTTTAAATTGGGTTAATTAACATTTTAATTTCTAGTTCCTTGAGTTCTTTACATATTTTGGAGATCAGACCTTTGTCTGTTGCAGGGTTGGTGAAGATCTTCTCCCAGTCAGTGGGTTGCCTTTTTGTCTTAGTGACAATGTCCTTTGCTTTACAGAAGCTACTCATTTTCAGGAGGTCCCATTTATTCAATGTTGTCCTTAATGTCTGTGCTGCTGGGGATAAACGTAGGAAACGATCTCCTGTACCCATATGTTGTAGAGTACTTCCCACTTTTTCTTCTATCAGGTTCTGTATGTTCAAACTGATATTGAGGTCTTTAATCCATTTGGACATGAGTTTTGTGCATGGCGATAGATATGGATCTATTTTCATTCTTCTACAAGTTGACAGCCAGTTCTGCCAGCACCATTTGTTGAAGATGCTCTCTTTTTTCCATTGAATACTTTTAGCTCCTTTATCAAAAATCAGGTGTTCATATGTTTGTGGGTTAAAATCAGTCTTCTACTCGGTTCCATTGATCGACTTCTCTGTTTTTATGCCAATACCAAGCTGTTTTCAGTATTGAAGCTCTGTAATAGAGTTTGAAGTCAGTGATGGCAATGCCTCCAGACGATCCTTTATTATATAAGATTGTTTTGGCTATCCTGGGTTTTATGTTTTTCCATATAAAGTTGATTATTGTCCTCTCAAGATCTGTGAAGAATTTTGATGGGATTTTAATGGGGATTGCATTGAATCTATAAATTGCCCTTGGTAGAATTGCCATTTTTACTATGTTGATCCTCCCAATCCAAGAGCAAGGGAGATCCTTCCATTTTCTGGTATCCTCCTCAATTTCTTTCTTCAAAGACTTAAAGTTCTTGTCAAATAGATCCTTCACTTCCTTGGTTAGGGTTACCCCAAGATATTTTATGCTATTTGTGGCTATCGTGAAGGGTGATGCTTCTCTGATTTCCCTCTCTGCTTCCTTATCCTTTGTGTATAGGAGGGCAATTGATTTTTTGGAATTGATCTTGTATCCTGCCACGCCACTAAAGGTGTTTATCAGCTGTAGGAGTTCTTTGCTGGAGTTTTTGGGGTCGCTTATGTACACTATCATATCGTCTGCAAATAATGAAAGTTTAACTTCTTCCTTTCCAATTTGAATCCCTTTGATCCCCTTATGTTGTCTTATTGCTATTGCTAGAATTTCAATCACTATATTAAAGAGGTATGGAGAAAGTGGACAGCCTTGTCGTGTTCCTGATTTTAGTGGAATAGCTTTGAGTTTCTCTCCATTTAATTTGATGTTAGCTGACGGCTTGCTATAAATAGCTTTTATTATACTTAGGTACGACCCTTGTATCCCTAATCTCTCTAAGACCTTTATCATAAAGGGATGTTGAATTTTGTCAAATGCTTTTTCAGCATCTAATGAAATGATCATATGGTTATTTTCTTTCAGTTCATTTATTTGAAGGATTACATTGATAGATTTTCGTATGTTGAACCAGCCCTGCATCTCTGGGATGAAGCCTACTTGATCATAATGGATAATTTTTCTAATGTGTTTTTGGATTCAGTTTGCCAGTATTTTATTGAGTATCTTTGCGTCGATGTTCATGAGTGAGATTGGCCTGTAGTTCTCTTTCTTGGTTGTATCTTTGTGTGGTTTTGGTATCAGAGTAACTGCAGCTTCATAAAAGGAATTTGGCAATGACTTCTCTGTTTCTATATTGTGAAATACCTTAAGGAGTATAGGTATTAAGTCTTCTTGGAAGTTCTGGTAGAATTCTGCATTGAAGCCGTCTGGACCTGGGCTTTTTTTGGTAGGGAGGTTTTTTATAACAACTTCTAATTCTTCGTGACTAACAGGTCCAGGAGTCCAACAATGCCCACAAAAACTCAGACATCTAATGTCCCTTCACCAGCACAACTTGAAGAAGGGAAATACACAAACCCTACTACCAAAAGAAAGAAAGAAAGAAAGGAAAAATGACCGGAGTAACAACCACTGGTCATTAATATCACTTAATATCAATGGACTCAACTCACCTATAAAGAGGCACAGGCTAAGAAATTGGATACGAAAACAGGATCCAACATTCTGCTGTTTACAAGAAACACACCGCAATTACAGACATCTACTCAGAGTAAAGGTCTGGGAAAAGGTTTATCAAGCAAACGGACCTAAGAAACAAGCAGGTGTGGCCATACTAATTTCTCCAATGTGTGCTTTCTCTGTTTTCTTTAAGTGGGCATTTAGTTCCTCTCAGGACTGGTTTCATAGTGTCCCATAGGTTTGAGTATGTTGTTTCTTTATTTTCATTGAATTCAAGGAAGACTTTAATTTCTTTCTTTATTTCTTCCTTAATCCAGGTATGGTTCAGTAGTTGACTGTTCAGTTTCCATGAGTTTGTAGGCTTTCTGGGGGTAGCATTGTTGTTGAATTCTAGCTTTAATCCATGGTGATCTGATAAGATACAAGTGGTTACAGATATTTTTTTGTAACTGTGGATGTTTGCTTTGTTGCCGAGTATGTGGTCAATTTTCGAGAAGGTTCCATGAGCTGCAGAGAAGAAGGTATATTCTTTCCTATTTGGGTGGATTATTCTATAGATGTCTGTTAAGTCCATTTGATTCATTACCTCCAATAATTCTCTTATTTCTCTGTTAGGTTTCTGTCTAATTGACCTGTCCATTGGTGAGAGAGGAGTGTTAAAGTCTCCTACTATTAATATGTGTGGTTTGATTGCTGCCTTGAGTTTAAGCAATGTTTCTTTTACGTACGTGGGTGCTTTTGTATTAGGGGCATAGATATTCAGGATTGAGACTTCATCCTGATGAATTGTTCCTGTTATGAGTATAAAATGTCCATCTCCATCTCTTCTGATTGATTTACGTTTGAAGTCAACTTTCTTAGAAATTAGTATGGCCACACCTGCTTGTTTCTTAGGTCCATTAACTTGATACACCTTATCCCAACCCTTTACTCTGAGTAGGTGTCTGTCTTTGTGGTTGAGGTGTGTTTCTTGTAAACAGCAGAATGTTGGATCCTGTTTTCGTATCCAATCTCTTAGTCTGTGCCTTTTTATAGGTGAGTTGAGTCCATTGACATTAAGTGATATTAATGACCAGTGGTTGTTAACTCCGGTCATTTTTTTAGTAGTAAATTTTGTGTGTTTCCCTTCTTTGTGTTGTGCTGGTGAAGGGTCTCTAGTTGTCTGAGATATTGTGGTCATTGTTGGACTCCTTGGTTAGTGATTTTCCTTCTATTACCTTCTGTAAGGCTAAATTTGTGGCTACGTATTGTTTTTTTTTTTTTTATTCTTTTTTACTTAAAATTTCCAACTGCTCCCCGTTTCCCATTTCCCTCCCCCTCCTCCCACATATTGCCCCCTCCCCCTGCTCCCCTCCCCTATCCCCACTCCACCTCTCCTCCCCCTAGTCCACTCCCCCTCCCTCTCGATACTGAAGAGCAGTCCAAATTCCCTGCTCTACAGGAAGACCAAGGTCCTCCCACTTCTATCTAGGTCCAGGAAGGTGAGCATCCAAACAGGCTACGCTCCCACAAAGCCAGTTCATGTATTAGGATTGAAACCTAGTGCCATTGTCCTTGGCTTCTCATCAGCCTTCATTGTCCGCCTTGTTCAGAGAGTCCAGTTTCAACCCATGCTTATTCAGTCCCAGTCCAGCTGGCCTTGGAGAGCTCCCAATAGATCAGTTCCACTGTCACAGTGGGTGGGTGCACGCCTCGTGGTCCTGATTTCCTTGCTCATGTTCTCCCTCCTTCTGCTCCTCATTTGGACCTTAAGAGCTCAGACGGTTGATCCAAATTGGGTCTCTGTCTCTCTCTCGATCCATCGCCAGATGAAAGTTCCTGTGCCATTCTCCTTGGCCTCTCGTCAGCTCTCATTGTCCACCACATTCAGAGAGTCCAGTTTTATCCCATGTATTTTTCAGTAGCAGTCCAGCTGCCCTGGTGAGCTCCCAATAGATCGGCCCCCCTGTCTCAGTGGTTGGGTGCACCCCTCATGGTCCTGACTTCCTTGTTCATGTTCTCTCTCCTTCTGCTCCTCATTATAACCTTGGGAGCTCAGTCCGGTGCTCCAGTGTGGGTCTCTGTCTCTATCTCCATCCATCGCTAGATGAAGGTTCTATGGCGATATGCAAGATATTCATCAGTATGATTATAGGATAGGTTCATTTCAGGTTCCCTATCCTCAGGTGCCCCAATGAACTAACTGGGGACATTGCCCTGGGCATCTGGTAGCCATTCCAGGTTCAAGTCTCTTGCCAACCCTTAGGTGGCTCCCTTAACTAAGGTATGAGTTTCCCTGCTCCCCCATCCAACCTTCCTTTAACCCCAATCACCCCGATTCCCCCATTCCCCTCATCCTCTCCTTCACACTTTTCTCTCCCCATCTCCCCTCATCCCCATCCCATCCCACCCCCCAAGATTCCCATTTTTTGCCCATCAATCTTGTCTATTTCCCATAGCTGGGAGGATATCTATATGTTTTTCCTTGGGTTTACCCTCTTGTTTAGCTTCTTTAGGATCACAAATTATAGACTCAGTGGCCCCTATCCATGGCTAGAAACCAATTATGAGTGAGTACATCCCATGATCTTCTTTTTGGGTCTGGGTTACCTCACTCAGGATCGTATTTTCTATTTCCATCCATTTGCATGCAAAATTCGAGAAGTCATTGTTTTTTACCGCAGAGTAGTACTCTAATGTATATGTATTCCACACTTTCTTCATCCATTCTTCTATTGAAGGGCATCTAGGTTGCTTCCAGGTTCTGGCTATTACAAATAATGCTGCTATGAACATAGTTGGACAAATGCTTTTGTCATATGCTAGGGCATCTCTTGGGTATATTCCCAAGAGTGCTATTGCTGGGTCCAGGGGTAGGTTGATCCCAATTTTTCTGAGAAACCGCCACAATGATTTCCAAAGTGGTTGCACAAGTTTGCAGTCCCACCAGCAATGGATGAGGGTACCCCTTTCTCCACAACCTCTCCAGCAAAGGCTGTCCTTGGTGTTTTTGATTTTAGCCATTCTGACAGGTGTAAGATGATATTTCAAAGTTGTTTTGATTTGCATTTCTCTGATCGCTAAGGAGGTTGAGCATGACCTTAAGTATCTTTTGGCCATTTTAACTTCTTCTGATGAGAATTCTCTGTTCAGTTCAGTGCCCCATTTTTTAATTGGGTTAATTATCCTTTTAAAGTCTAGTTTCTTGGGTTCTTTATATATTTTGGACATCAGACCTTTGTCTGTAGCGGGGTTGGTGAAGATCTTCTCCCTGTCAGTAGGCTGCCTTTTTGTCTTAATGACAGTGTTCTTTGCTTTACAGAAGCTTCTCAGTTTCAGGAGGTCCCATTTATTCAATGTTGCCCTTAATGTCTGTGCTGCTGGGGTTATACATAGGAAGCGATCTCCTGTGCCCATATGTTGTAGGGTACTTCCATTTTCTCTTCTATCAGGTTCAGTGTGTTCAGATTGATATTGAGGTCTTTGATCCATTTGGACTTGAGTTTTGTGCATGGTGATAGATATGGGTCTATTTTCATTCTTGTACAGGTTGACATCCAATTGTGCCAGCACCATTTGTTGAAGATGCTTTCTTTCTTCCATTGTATACTTTTAGCTCCTTTATCGAAAATTAGTTTTTCATAGGTTTGTGGGTTAAAATCCGGGTCTTCTATACGATTCCATTGGTCGACTTCTCTGTTTTTATGCCAGTACCACGCTGTTTTCATTACTGTAGCTCTGTAATAGAGTTTGAAGTCAGGGATGGTAACTGGTAACTCCAGAAGTTCCTTTATTATATAAGATTGTTTTGGCTATCCTGGGTTTTTTGTTTCTCCATATAAAGTTGATTATTGTCCTTTCAAGATCTGTGAAGAATTTTGATGGGATTTTAATGGGGATTGCATTGAATCTATAAATTGCCCTTGGTAGAATTGCCATTTTTACTATGTTGATCCTCCCAATCCAGGAGCAAGGGAGATCCTTCCATTTTCTGGTATCCTCTTCAATTTCTTTCTTCAATGCCTTAAAGTTCTTGTCAAATAAATCTTTCACTTCCTTGGTTAGAGTTACCCCAAGATATTTTATGCTTTTTGTGGCTATCGTGAAAGGTGATGATTCTCTTATTTCCCTCTCTGCTTCCATATCCTTTGTGTATAAGAGGGCGACTGATTTTTTGGAGTTGATCTTGTATCCTGCCACATTACTAAAGGCGTTTATCAGCTGTAGGAGTTCTTTGGTGGAGTTTTTGGGGTCGCTCATGTACACTATCATATCCTCTGCAAATAATGCAAGTTTAACTTCTTCCTTTCCAATTTGAATCCCCTTTATCCCCTTATGTTGTCTTATTGCTATTGTTAAAACTTCGAGAACTATATTGAAGAGGTATGGAGAGAGTGGACAGCCTTGGCGTGTTCCTGATTTTAGTGGGATGGCTTTAAGTTTCTCTCCATTTAATTTGATATTAGCTGTCGGCTTGCTGTATATAGTTTTAATTAAATTTAGGTATGACCCTTGTATCCCTAATCTCTCCAAGACTTTTATCATAAAGGGATGTTGAATTTTGTCAAATGCTTTTTCAGCGTCTAATGAAACGATCATATGGTTTTTTCTTTCAGTTTATTTATATGATGGATTACATTGATAGATTTGCGTATGTTAAACCAGCCCTGCAACTCTGGTATGAAGCCTACTTGATCATAATGGATAATTTTTCTAATGTGTTCTTGGATTCGGTTTGCCAGAATTTTGTTGAGGATTTTTGCGTCGATGTTCATGAGTGAGATTGGCCTGTAATTTTCTTTCTTGGTTGGGTCTTTGTGTGGTTTTGGTATCAGAGTTACTGTAGCTTCATAAAAGGAATTTGGCAATGACTCTTCTGTTTCTATATTGTGAAATATCTTAAGGAGTATAGGTATTAGGTCTTCTTGGAAGTTCTGGTAGAATTCCGCATTGAAACCATCTGGTCCTGGACTTTTTTTGGAAGGGAGGTTTTTGATAACTGCTTCTAATTCTTCACGACTAACAGGTCTATTTAGGTTGTTCACCTGGTCCTGGTTTAACTTTGGTATATGGTATTTATCTAAAAAAGTGTCCATTTCTTTTACATTTTCCAGTTTTGTGGCATACAGGCTTTTGTAGTAAGATCTATTGATTCTCTGAATTTCCTCTGTGTCTGTGCTTATGTCCCCCTTTTCATTTCTGATCTTATTAATTTGCAAATTCTCTCTCTGCCGTTTGATTAGTTTGGATAGGGGTTTATCAATCTTGTTGATTTTCTCCAGGAACCAGCTTTTTGATTTATTGATTCTTTCAATTGTTTTCTGTGTCTCTATTTTGTTGATTTCAGCCCTCAGTTTGATTATTTCCAGTCTTCTACCCCTTCTAGGTGAGTCTGCTTCTTTTTTTCTAGAGCTTTCAGGTGGGCTGTTAAGTCTCCAATGTGTGCTTTCTCTGTTTTCTTTAAGTGGACAGTTAGTGCTATGAACTTTCCTCTCAGGACTGCTTTCATAGTGTCCCATAGGTTTGAGTATGTTGTTTCTTTATTTTCATTGTCTTCAAGGAAGACTTTAATTTCTTTCTTTATTTCTTCCTTAATCCAGGTATGGTTCAGTAGTTGACTATTCATTTTCCATGAGTTTGTAGGCTTTCTGGGGGTAGCATTGTTGCTGAATTCTAGCTTTAATCCATGGTGATCTGATAAGATACAGGTGGTTATTAATATTTTTTTGTAACTGTGAATGTTTGCTTTGTTACCGAGTATGTGGTCGATTTTTGAGAAGGTTCCATGAGCTGCAGAGAAGAAGGTATATTCTTTCCTATTTGGGTGGAATATTCTATAGATGTCTGTTAAGTCCATTTGATTCATTACCTCCATTAATTCTCTTATTTCTCTGTTAGGTTTCTGTCTAATTGACCTGTCCATTGGTGAGAGAGGAGTATTAAAGTCTCCTACTATTAATGTGTGCGGTTTGATGGCTGCCTTGAGTTTTAACAATGGTTCTTTTACGTACGTAGGTGCTTTTATATTAGGGGCATAGATATTCAGGATTGAGATTTCATCCTGATGAATTGTTCCTGTTATGAGTAGAAAATGTCCCTCTCCATCTCTTCTGATTGATTTACGTTTGAAGTCAACTTTGTTAGAAATTAGTATGGCCACACCTGCTTGTTTCCTAGGTCCATTTACTTGATAAGCCTTATCCCAGCCCTTTACTCTGAGTAGGTGCCTGTCTTTGTGGTTGAGGTGTGTTTCTTGTAAACAGCAGAATGTTGGATCCTGTTTTCGTATCCAATCTCTTAGTCTGTGCCTTTTTATAGGTGAGTTGAGTCCATTGACATTAAGTGATATTAATGACCAGTGGTTGTTAACTCCGGTCATTTTTTTTTAGTAGTAGATTTTGTGTGTTTCCCTTCTTTGAGATGTGCTGGTAAAGGGTCTCTAGATGTCTGAGTTACTGTGGTCATTGTTGGACTCCTTGATTAGTGATTTTCCTTCTATTACTTTCTGTAAGGCTGGATTTGTGGCTACGTATTGTTTAAATTTGTTTTTATCCTGGAAAATTTTGTTTTCTCCATTTATAGTGAACGAAAGCTTGGCTGGGTATAGTAGTCTGGGCTTGCATCCATGGTCTCTTAGTTTCTGCAGTACATCTATCCAGGACCTTCTGGCTTTCATGGTTTCCATAGAGAAGTCAGGTGTAAGTCTGATAGGTTTACCTTTATAAGTAACTTGGCCTTTTTCCTTTGCTGCTCTTAGTATTCTTTCTTTATTCTGTATGCTTTGTGTTTTGATTATTATATGGTGAGAGGATGTTTTTTTTTGATCCAGCCTATTCGGTGTTCTGTATGCTTCTTGAACCTTCAAAGGAATATCTTTCTTAAGGTTGGGAAAGTTTTCTATAATTTTATTAAGTATATTTTCTGGACCATTGAGCTGTACTTCTTCTCCTTCTTCTATCCCTATAATTCTTAGGTTTGGTCTTTTTATTGTGTCCCAGATTTCCTGAATGTTATGTGATGAGAATTTGTTGGTTATGCTGTTTTCTTTGATCAGTGTGTTTATTTTCTCTATGGTATCTTCAGTGTCTGAGATTCTTTCTTCTCTTTCTTGTAATCTGTTGGTAGTAATTGTCTCTGTAGTTCCTGTTCATTTATCCAGATTTTCCATCTCCATCCTTCCCTCGGTTTGTGTTTTCTTTATTACTTCCACTTCATTCTTCAAGTCTTGAACCGTTTCCCTTACCTGTTTGATTACTTTTTCTTGTTTCTCTTGGTTTTCTTGGGTATCTTTGAGAGATTTATTCATTTCCTCTACCTTTTTGTTTGTAATCTCTAATTGAATATGGCAGTTTTTCACCTCCTGTTTAAGGTCCTCTATTATTTTCATATAATTCACTTTTGGGTCGAATTCTTCTAATTCTTCTGGAGTAGGGTGTACAATTCTTCTTATTTCGGGATTCCTGGATTCTGGTGATGTCACGTTGCCTTTCAGGCTGTTGGAGGAATTCTTGCATTGGCGCCTGCCCATCTTTTCCTTCAAATGGAACCAGGAGAGGCCTGGTGTCTTGGTCCAGTCTTTGCTGTGACTAACTCTCTGGGTGTATCTCCTCAGTGTAGGGGCAGGAACTGTTCACTTCCAGATGGACTCCTCAACACCAAAACATGAACGTCTGGTAGTCCAATGGCCCGCGGACAAAAGAGCGAATGCAGGGGCTAGGTCAGGGTCGAGTAGAACACAGGCGACCCTGCAGCACAGGCTGGAGGTGCCTGTGCTCCCTTTCGGGGTTAGGCACTCACTGCTCTGGGTGGGTAACCTTAGTGTAGGAGCAGGAAGCTGTTCCTCAGCAAAGGACCTTGCAGACAAGGCAGGCTTGGGAGGAGGGGTGGGCGCGTGTGTAGGAAAGAAAGCCCTGCAGCAGGAGCTGGGGGAAGGGGTTTTGTGCTCTCTTCCGGGACAGTCAGCCCCAGGATAGCACACACTCACCCGTCCAGATGGAACTTCTCAGCACCTACACAGGGACACCTGGTAGCCCAAAGAGCCAGGGACCAAGGGAAGAAGGAGGCAGGCAGGGCAGGTCCAAGAGAGCACAGCAGACCCTGCAGCCCCAGCAGCAGGGGCCCGCACTCCCTGGCGGGGACCTTGAGGCCTGGCTGCTAGTCAGGCACTCACTGCTCTGGTTCTCGCTTCAGATTTAGAACATGCATACTTCGTTATACTTTTCAAAACCTCAATAAGAAATGTGAGCAGAATTAATATGTTTTGCCACCAGCAGGCGCCAGATATACATGGAGAAACTGCAAGCATATTCAATCTGTCGCATGATTGCTATGAATCTTGTCCACGAAGATAGAGATAGCATCATGTACAATGTTAATACATGTATATATACCAACGTATGTATATATGTGTTTAATTATACATATTAACATGTGCACATATGTATATTACCATATCAATATATATACTCACAAATATATTATTAATTCATACAATACATAGATATAAATGTATACACATGTTTGTATGTACACATATATTACATACATATACACACAGATAAACTTAAGGAATTTAAAAAAGAAGCTATCCTTTTGTAAGTGTGATAAAAATACTAATTTTTACTAATGCTTGGCTTCCTATTTGTATTTTGTATTTTCTGGTTTGGATTATAACAAAGAGAGTTTGAATTTGATTGGGCATATCCTGATACCACTATCTCAGGTAGGAAGGAACTGCTTTACTTCATAGAGAAATAAGAGGAATAAGGACAATGAGTCATTGCTATCCTACATTTACTGTGCACCCACCAGACACTGTGCAATGTGACAAATTCCACGTCTCATTTATCTCTCAGACAATATTTTTAGAAGGTCCCCACTATTTTTATTTTACCATTTAACCAATAAAAATACTCAGTCATAGAGGTTAGGTAGTGTGGCAAAGGAGACTGTAAGCGAGAGAAGAGACACCACAAATAAGCATTGTTTGAACAGAGTCTGGATTTTAATGGGATACCACATCACATTAAAAGTTTCCTCATCCTACAAATTCTCTACTGCCTTTAGTCCCAGCACTTGGGAGAGAGGCAGGCTGTGCGTTTGAGGCCAGCCTGGTCTACAGAGTGAGTTCTAGGACAGCCAAGAAACCCTGTCTTGAAAAAACAACAACAACAAAGCAAACAAAAGAAAACAAAGTGAAGAATCAGAAAGATGGCCTGGACTGTGCATGACTGGGCTTTGGATTAAAATCAGACTGGTCCTATGCACGATTCTTGTTTGTAATTACAGCTTGCAATTAAATGGGACAAAAAATTCAAAGAAACAAATAAAACAGGACTTAAAATCTGTGTGTTTGGCGATAGTATGTATTGGGAGAGTGTCTCTTTCCAGAAGTGTAAACGTATATGGGAGGGGGACTTAAACTGTCTATATTAGTCAGGGTTCTCTAGAGGAAAACTGAGAGAATGTATATAGCAGTGACTTACAGGCTATGGTTTAGCTAGTCCAACAAGTGCTGTTTCCTGACAGAAGTTCCAAGAATCTAATAGTTCAGCCCACGAGGATGAATGTCTCAGCTGGTCTTTAATATACATCGACATACAGAAGAAGGAGGCACCAATATCAGTGAAGGAAACCCTCGGCAGCTGGATAGATAGACTTGCTTGTGAGTGTGAAGGCCAACAAGCAAAGGGCAAAAGCTTTCTTCCCCCACGACCCTTATATATAGGTGAGGCCCAGATTTAGGGTGGGTCTTCCCATTGCAAATAATCTGATTTAGAAACATCCCTCGCAGGTATGTGCAGCTCCTTGGGTTTTTAGTTCATTCCAGATGTAAACAAGTTTTAAACCAAGAATAGCTGTCACACCGTCATTTAGATTCTGTCAAAGAGTTCAGAAATACAGTGCCTCAGCCATCAGGGAGATTCAGTCTCTACTACTAGAAACAGAAGTATTGACACCTTACCAAAGCAGAAGACTCCATCCAGTGTGAGACACCAAAACAGACAGACAAACAAAAAACAAACCCATACCTTGTGGCCTGTTTCAATGCTGGAATGAAATATCAGAGGGACAAAGGCAGGGACAGAGGTCTTTCTTGACTACTAATGGCAAAGGCTTACAAGAATAAAGGAATTGACAATAAAGCTCCCAGTTATGTTTGTGACTGAAGATTAAAAGTGATTGTAATAACCCATAGTACCCAGGAGTTCTATACTGGAAAAAGCAACTGTCACCGACCCCCTTCCCTCAATTTTTACGTCTTTTAAGACACAATCATACATATTTTTGATTGTTTTATTTTTTGCATTTAACCCTAAACTACCAAAGGAGAGTTTATCTTGCCTGATGGTACTTTATTGATTTATTTATTTTTGGTTTTTCAAGACTGTTTTTTAAGCCCTTGCTGACCTGGAACTAACTTTGTAGACCAGGCTGCCTCAAACTCACAGAGATCTACCTGCCTCTGCCCAGCATAAGTCCAAACTAGTTTCTCTGAATTTTGTACATCTGGGGCCGACTGGGAGGGGGGTCACTGGCAGTGGCACCAGGATTTATCCCTATTGCTTGTACTGGATCTTCGAAACCCATTCTCTTTCGGTGGATATCTTGCTCAGCCTAGGTAGGGAGTGCCTTGGTCCTTTCTCAAAGCAATGTGCTTTACCCTCTCTGAGGTATGGATGAGGGTAGGGTGGGGGGAAGGTGGAAGGAATTGGAGGAAGAGAGGGAGAGGGAACTGGTATTGACATGTAAAATAAAGATAATTTGTTTTTTTTTTAAATGAATCAAGTTAGAAAAATAATAAAATGTGTGAAGAGAGAATGAAAAAATTCTTATTAAATATTTTTGTTAAACTTCGAAATTTCATTTTTATTATTTTTAATCTTATGAGTGTATGCGTGTCTGTTTGGGGAGTAGATATGTGTGCATGAATGTAGTTGCCTATGGAGGCCAGAAGAGGCTGCTTGATTCCCTGCAGTTGGAGTTACAGACAGTTGCAAAGCCATCTGACATGGATGCTCAGGATCAAACCACAACCTCTTGCTAGAGGTATGTGCCTTTCATGAGTAATCTCTCCAGCCCCTGTTTACTGATATTTTAATTTCAGGTATTTCCTATTTGTTTGTTGTAGGAAATACGATGATTATTACACTTTCCTATATTGTATATATCTTTTTTCAGAGAGTTAAGATTACTTCCTTTTTCACTAGTTTAGTGCTGTGTGTGTGTGTGTGTGTGTGTGTGTGTGTGCATCTGCCTATCATTAGTAGTCTAGCTAAAAAGAGCCTGTGCTGGCTAGTTTTATGTCAACTAGACACAAGCTAGAGTCATATGAGAAGACAAAGCCTCAATTTAAAAAAATCCTCAAAGATCAGGCTGGGGGCAATCCTGTAGGGCTTTTTCCTAATTAGTAAATGATATAGGAGGGCCCAGCCTATTATGGGTGGTGCCACCCTGGGCGAGTGGTCTTAGTTTCTGTAGGCAAGAAGACTGAGCAACTCGTGAGAAACTAGGGCTTCTGCTCCAGTTTCTGCCTCCAGGTTCCTGCCCTGCTTGAATTCTTGTCTAACCTGCTCTCGATGATGAACTAAGATATGGAAATGTAAGTGAAATGAACCCTTTCTTCCTCAAGTTGCTTTTGTCATGGTGTTTCATCAATGCCATAGTAACCCTAACTAAAACAGACTCTAAAGCGCTTCCCAATATGGACCATGGCCTAGGTAATTTGAAGGTTTCATCCTTCCCAACCCCCGAAGTCATCTTCTCAGACCTCTCTAGTCACTGTCTCTACTCCACAACATAGCTGTTTTCCTGACATTCCCTTTCACCCACTTCCTGGGAGTTCTCTTTTATCCAGCTGTGGCGATGCAATATTTTGAAACTGCCGCACACATTCTGAGAGTGGAACTTCTGCTGGACCCCATGAGCAGAATTAATAATACACCTTGAGGTCACTGAACACTTAAGAATGCTAGCCTACTGTGTACTCAGACTGTTTGCTCGGCCTGCCTTTAAGAGAACTATGTTGTAACTGACATTACTTGCCTTGGATTTCCCATGTAATCAACTTTTACAACCTAAGCTGAGGCAGACCTAGTCTTAAACTATGTTCTTTTCCATGCCTCTGCCCCAGAACAATGCATTTGTAAAGCATTTGCTGAAAGAGGCAATTACAGAGGTTGAGAACAGGCTTCTACAATCTATCAGAGATCAGAAGCAACCATTTAAGGATATTGGCTGATAAACAATGCTGTTTTAAGTACTGCTTGTTCAGTGGGTCAGTTGGAATCAGTTGGAGCCAGTAGCTTAATACCTTGTTAAAAAAAAAAAAAACTCTGTTAAAGATTTCTGTAAAGTTTCCCATTCCTAACCTATGTGATGTTCTTTGTGCTGTTCAGTAAATACAGAACAAAGCCATCTGTGAGGAACAGACATACACAGTCACAGGCAGACAAACATACATGACAGACAGAAGATACAGTCACACCTAAACACGGGGACAGACGGATTCACAAGTCCAGGTCAGCAGAGGACAGAAGACACAGGAAGTCGGGGATAAATCTAAATAGACAGAGGACAGAAGATGCAAAAAGAAGGGAATTCAAATCTGAACAGACAGAGGACAGAAGACAGAGGAAGTAGGGAATTCAAATCTGAACTTGCTCTTGGTGAAATGAGCACAAGGAGGAATGCTTTCTTTTCTTATTGTGACACTGATGTATCATTGGTAACTTGGAGCTAATCACTAATGTTCGAAATCCATGAATCCAGCCTCTCAGAAAAATTGGGATTAACCTACCCCTGGACCCAGCAATAGCACTCTTGGGAATATACCCAAGAGATGCCCTATCATATGACAAAAGCATTTGTCCAACTATGTTCATAGCAGCATTATTTGTAATAGCTAGAACCTGGAAGCAACCTAGATGCCCTTCAATAGAAGAATGGATGAAGAAAGTGTGGAATATATATACATTAGAGTACTACTCTGCGGTAAAAAACAATGACTTCTCGAATTTTGCATGCAAATGGATGGAAATAGAAAATACGATCCTGAGTGAGGTAACCCAGACCCAAAAAGAAGATCATGGGATGTACTCACTCATAATTGGTTTCTAGCCATGGATAGGGGCCACTGAGTCTATAATTTGTGATCCTAAAGAAGCTAAACAAGAGGGTAAACCCAAGGAAAAACATATAGATATCCTCCCAGCTATGGGAAATAGACAAGATTGATGGGCAAAAAATTGGAATCTTGGGGGGTGGGGTGGGATGAGGGGTGATGGGGAGAGAAAAGTGTGAAGGAGAGGATGAGGGTAACTGAGGGAATCGGGGTGATTGGGGTTAAAGGAAGGTTGGATTGGGGAGCAGGGAAACTCATACCTTAGTTAAGGGAGCCACCTAAGGGTTGGCAAGAGACTTGAACCTGGAATGGCTACCAGATGCCCAGGGCAATGTCCCCAGTTAGTTCATTGGGGCACCTGAGGATAGGGAACCTGAAATGAACCTATCCTATAATCATACTGATGAATATCTTGCATATCGCCATAGAACCTTCATCTAGCGATGGATGGAGATAGAGACAGAGACCCACACTGGAGCACCGGACTGAGCTCCCAAGGTTATAATGAGGAGCAGAAGGAGAGAGAACATGAACAAGGAAGTCACGACCATGAGGGGTGCACCCAACCACTGAGACAGGGGGGCCGATCTATTGGGAGCTCACCAAGGCCAGCTGGACTGCTACTGAAAAAAACATGGGATAAAACCGGACTCTCTTAATGTGGTGGACAATGAGAGCTGACGAGAGGCCAAGGAGAATGGCACAGGAACTTTCATCTGGCGATGGATCGAGAGAGAGACAGAGACCCAATTTGGATCAACCGTCTGAGCTCTTAAGGTCCAAATGAGGAGCAGAAGGAGGGAGAACATGAGCAAGGAAATCAGGACCACGAGGCGTGCACCCACCCACTGTGACAGTGGAACTGATCTATTGGGAGCTCTCCAAGGCCAGCTGGACTGGGACTGAATAAGCATGGGTTGAAACTGGACTCTCTGAACAAGGCGGACAATGAAGGCTGATGAGAAGCCAAGGACAATGGCACTAGGTTTCGATCCTAATACATGAACTGGCTTTGTGGGAGCGTAGCCTGTTTGGATGCTCACCTTCCTGGACCTAGATAGAAGTGGGAGGACCTTGGTCTTCCTGTAGAGCAGGGAATTTGGACTGCTCTTCAGTATCGAGAGGGAGGGGGAGTGGACTAGGGGGAGGAGAAGTGGAGTGGGGATAGGGGGAGGGGAGCGGGAGGAGAGGGCTATATGTGGGAGGAGGGGGAGGGAAATGGGAAACGGGGAGCAGTTGGAAATTTTAATGAAAAAAGAATAAAAAAAAGAAAGAAAGAAAAAAGAAAAGAAAGAAAGAGAGAGAAAGAAAAGAAAGGGAGGAGAAGGAAGGGTTGGGGAGGTAAGAAGAGAGAAGAAAGGGGGGTGGGGAAGAAAGGAGATATGTCTGTACTTGACTTCAGAACAGTGACTCACTTTTTCTCTGTGACCCTCCCTGAGAATAAAAACTTCTGGCTGGGGGAAACATTAAAAAAAAAAAATTTGTGATAATGTGCCTCCACATGCCACACAGTCAATGCACTGGGTATTGAGTGGACTCCAAGTGGAAGCATTTCCTTTGTGAGAAAAATCTTTTTTATCTCTTTGATTTATCCGCTGTGTTTTATCATGTCCTAGTTTTGGAAACTCACAGATCAATTTGGCTCTCTAATTCTCATATTTTGATCCCCTCTCTCCCCTTTTGTACTGTATTCTGAGAACTTGTTGTTAATGTATCCTCTACTGAATTGAAATAAAGCAAAACAAACAAACAAACAAACAAATCATTCTTCTCTTGTATTTTGAATTTTGCAGAACAAGTTCTTGTTTTTAGAATGATCATTTTTGTACCGAGGATCAACATATACTTCATGGAAATAGTACATCTATATGTCTCACTAAGAACATTGATCTCTAAGTTATTCATGTCTAATTTCTGTCTCTTCCAAGTTCCTTGTTTCTGTGTTTATCTCTTTTGCTAAAGGCTTTTGTCCAATGCATCCCTATTCTTAATAATTTACTTGTATTTCAAAGTGAAAACTGTGTGTGTGTGTGTGTGTGTGTGTGTGTGTGTGTGTGGCAGTTTTTGACTGGTGGGTCTTGCTTAGCCATTTCTTTGGAAGACCCTAAAATTTAGTACCTATATGTCTTTTTTCCTAAGCCAATCAGATTCCCCTGATGGGAATCTACCAATTGTTTGTCCTAGGGATACATGTCTACCTACTAGCATTAAAGCTGATAGGCAAGATGGCTGTCAAAGGGTGTACTGAATCACCCTAGTCATCAGCTAGTCAATAATATTCATCATTCTCATTCACAACACTCATTGCGGAGTTACTTCACCAAACACAAACATGTATATATAATTATGTTCTTTATATCATTGTTAAACATGGGAAAAGTTTAAAGCACTCTATATGTCCAAAATGAAACATTAATTATAAAGCCCATGGTATATTGCCACAGTCTACTAGTAGGTAGGCATTATAAACAGTAAGGGCTCTGGTTACTGGAGTTGGATACCTCCCCAAGAGCTACTTGACTTTCGATTTCAACTGAACTGATCTTACCTTCACCTCCACTCCAACCACTCACCAAAGTTGGATTAAAATAGAATAGAGGATGCCCATTGAGAATTGTAATGATGGGGAAGATAGAAGATCTCTATCCCCACCTCCCTTCTCTTTGCCAAAGGAAGGCCTTGATGCCCTGGCAATTGTCTAGAAACTCAATTGAAGTACCTCTGTTGTAAAAGCATGTCCACTGTGGCCAGTTTCAAACCACCTATGTGACATTACGCTAATGTATTTTCTGACATGTTCTCAAGTGGCTTCCATGAGTTGTGGTGAGTTGACTTCAGTGCACCACTGGAAAAGAGGCCCTAGAATAGGATAGGAGTTATGCGTGCAGCTCAGCCACCCTGTTGGAGCACTGCAGTGATTAGACACATGCTCAGCCACTAGTTCTGTGCTGCAGAATGGCCATTTACCCTCTGGGGGTGGAGAACTCTAGAAAGGAGGGAACGATGGGATTGTCACTTAAAGCAGAACCAAATGCTTCTTGAGGTTTTTTCTTTTTTTTAAAAAAAGTAATTATTTACTGTGCATACAGTGTTCTGCCTGCCTGCATGCCTAAAGGCCAGAAGAAAGCACAGATCTCATTACATGGTGGTTGTGAGCCACCATGTGGTTGCTGGGAATTAAACTCAGGACCTTTTGGAACGCAGCCAGTGCTCTTAACCAATAAGCCATCTCTCCAGCCTGCTCCTTGAGATTCTTATCCCTAAAAGATATAGAAACCAGAGTCTTGGTGGAGATAGGGAGCATTGGTTTTCCACTCCTACCTCACCTAGCATACAGAAAAGGCACCGAGTCTAACACAAAGAATCACAGCCATCAGAGTAATAGGCAACAGGGAAATACAAGGGACAGGCCACATTTTGAGGTATTATTCTCCACTGTGTCCCTCTGTAGCCAGCTCCGCTGCAAATTTGATAAGAAGTGAAAAGTACCCCACTGGTTTTGCTCTTTTGTCCTTTGATTTCAAGGCCGCAATGATAAAGGCTACCAAGTGTGTAATACAAAGAGCACAGAGAGAGTATAAAGAGGACAGTGGTGAATCAAACAGGAAATTAAAGTTGGAAATCAGAGCTAAGCCTTATGAACCAGAGCAGGGAGGTTGAGGGGATGGCCCACAACTTTAAATCCAGCTTGTGAGAGACTGAGTTTGGAAAACCACTGCAAATTTGAGGCCAGCTTCTGATTCAACACTAGAGGCTATGAACCGAAATACATAGCAACAGCAGCTAAAATGGACTTGTTTGAACATCTCGAATACTACAGTATTATGGATCGGAGATCGCATCAATGAGCTTGCAGCCGTAGGAGAAAGAAACATAACAGGCCTTTTGAACCGATGAAAATCTTAGTATATAGTTGTCTTGGAATGACAAGTGTATAGCTATTTAGAAATTTTCTCACTTAACCCATGGCCATATCACTCTGAACATGCCTGATCCCGGAAAGTAAGCAAGATCAGGCCTGATCAGGACTGAGATGTGAGACTCTTGTTCATTCTGTTTTTTGGAGGTATGAATTTTGGATTAAACAGATTAATATATAAATGTCCACGTTACTGAAGCAGACAAAGGTGATATAAGGAACAGACATGAAGATATAAAGTTTGAAGAAATGAATTTTCTGGTACATGCATAGTTTATGTTAACACAAGGTGTGGAAGCAAGCTAGCTTCAAGAATTCTCAGGGGACCATTCATGAGGACACCTCCCTGGAAAGAGAAATGTCAGGGTGGAAAGGAGGCAGCAGCTGTAATGGTTTTACCTCAGGAATTCTCTCAGCCTACTTGTTCCTTCGAATATGCAGAGAGAACATAGAAACATAGTACAGAGTCGAAACAGAAAAATGATTGAAGTAATACAGCAAAGGTTCCATGTCTTATTAATCTTCCTGAGTAACTAGAAAGCTTGGTCTGAAAAGAGGAACAATGTTTTTCCATGATGTATCCACGAGCCAGAAACAGCTTGGCCTCCTGGAATTCTTAATATAAATTCTGTTTTTTCTCAACAGTGCTTTACAGGCACTGCTGGAAACAGCTTATTTAGCTTTGGTCACTGAAACAAATGATCTTACTTTTGACAATGGATCTAAGTATCAAGGTAAGTTTTCTGTTTTTCTTTGAGGTCACAGCTGTTTTTATTTGCTTAAAGTGTGACTGGGAAATATTCTTTCCTCAGACCTTGCCAAGTGAAGCATGATACAGTAATGTACATTTAAAAACAGGTTTCTGAAAAACCATTTACTAGGTAACTCAATTACAACACTGTTATTGATCATAAACATAGTGAACTGTACTGAAGGGGAAAAGCAGACACCCTCAAATGTGAGCTCTCTGTCTGTTACAAAGGTTGAGAGAGAATACTTTGTAGAGCAACAATAAGAACCGTCTTAAGACCCTAAGTGCTCTGCAAGCGTGGCTTCCATGTCCTGCACACTGTTGGTAAGAGTGTGAGAGGGAAGCCAGTCAGGAAAAAAATTTTTTAAAAAATCAACTAAGGCAGATTACAATTGATTTCTTTCACAAAAGAATTAAAAACATCCCCTCCATCCGTTTAAAAAAAAGTCATCTTCAAGGGGCCACTGCATTCTAGCAAACAGTTAGAAATGGCCTTTCACAGTCATTTGCAACATTGGTCTCCTTATCATGAGGAGTTGGAGAACTGACTTAAAGTCATAGAAGCAGATGGTTAAATACAAAATGTGTAAATGATAACCCTTCATAAATATAAGACATTGACAAAAGCAGAGAATACTGGGCACAGAAATAAAGTTTTTCCAGAAGAAAAAAAACTCCATTGCTTAAGGTAACAGATCTAAGCATTTTCCTACCTTGGATGGATTCTGAAAATCACGTCCCTAAAGACTGAATATCTCCTGGCACATTTCCTTATCAATTGTATGATCACCTGTTCCAACACTACCGTGTGAGCCTCCTCTCTCTCCCCAATGCCACCTCCATTAACATAGTGGTTCAACTAACATGTTCTTTATAGGGAAAATGTTCCAATTTCCCAACACAGTTCTCTTCAGTGTTACTGCAAATAGCTTGATGTTTTTTTTAAATTGTTTAACTTGGTTTTCAGCACCAATAAATCTCAACATTGTAGACTGCAAAAAAATAAAATAAAATAAAACACTGCAAACCTGTACACTAGTAAGCAGATTAAAAAATACATTTGAAGCCGGGCGGTGGTGGCACACGCCTTTAATCCCAGCACTTGGGAAGCAGAGGCAGGAGGATCTCTGTGAGTTCGAGACCAGCCTGGTCTACAAGAGCTAGTTCCAGGACAGGCTCCAAAACCACAGAGAAACCCTGTCTCGAAAAACCAAAAAAAAAAAAAAATACATTTGAAATATTCAAGGAAAATCTATTTTAGTACTTTCCCCGAGGCATTGAACAATGTAATCTCCCAACATTATTACTGCATGAAGTTCAAAGTAGGCCTTAAAGACAAAATCTTTCTGTAATAAAGAAAAAGTGCAAAGTAACAAAATGAAATGTAAAGTCTTTTGCAAGAATAGGAGTTTGGACACTGGTGAGGAAAATGATTTTCATCCTTCATTGTACACCTGACAACTAAACGAACAACCTCATCTTTAATGTCTGCAACACTAGTAATATATAATAGTCATGGACTTGGCCAAATACAAAAGCAACTCCCACTAAAAATACTTGTATTCATCCTACAGAACCTGAGAGATAGGAGTGCTATTCAAAAGTGTCCACATGCACATCGCGTCTGAAATATCCTTTCTATCCTGAAAGAGAAACTAGAAAAAAGACACGATTCCCTCAGAAAGCAATGACTCGATTCAGGTTTTGACTTTATATTAAAGTACCGCACAAAAACACGGAGATAAAGGAAGCGATTTCCATTTGCCGGTCACTATTCCAGCAACACAGCTTCGAGAGTTCTGCTCTCATTACAGAACCCTTCGTCTGTTCCAGGAAGACAAGACGACCCTGCGACAAATGGGACAGGTGTTATTCTCCCATAACCAGCGGTTGATGCAGTGGACGTGGTACTCATGGGAGCAAGGTAGCTCACGAAGTGTGTCGCCTTCTGTATATTCAGTAATGCAAATAGTACATGTCTTCAGTGCATCATTTTCACCAAAACTTCTCGTTGGCAAGTTATTAAGCTGTACATTGGTGGGTCCTCTAGTTAGGTGGTTGTCATTAAAGGGGTAAAGTCGGGTTGCTTCAACACCACCTTCAAACATCTGTGAGATACTTTCTGAATATTCATCAATGGAACTGGAGCCAGGGTTGTAGCTGGGGACGGAAGCAGAGTTGTTACCACCAGAGCTCCCTCTTCCACTCCATGGGAGCTCACCAAAAGCTGTTGTTCTTTGCCTTAACCTGGTTTGAATCGGAAGAGATGTAGTTTGCCTTGATCCAGTATTGAAGATTGTAAGAGTGGAAAACCTGTGAGTACTCACATGGGTTCTCCTAGTTGCACGTGTAAAGGTGCCTCTAAAACCGCCAGGTTCACGTTCATAAGTGACCGTGTTGTTTGGGGTCTGAGACCTTGACCGTGTTCTGCTAGCTATGCTAGCTCTCTGCCGGTCTTCTGGCAGCAGAACTCTTCTGACTTGAAGGTCTCTGGTTGGAGGTCTTTGACCAGATCCTGCCGCTTCACCACTGGTATCTGTGTCTGAAGAGCTTGTCCCTTGAGCGGCAGAATTTCTTGACCCAGAAGCCACAAAACGACCTCGACCTAGCAACTCAGGTCCACTTATCTGGTGTCTCAAAGTCCCATGGTGAGGGGCTCTAGAACTTCCCTCGATCTCATTTACCAAAGGCTGCTCAAAAGTCTGAGATGAGATGCTATGATGAGATCTTCGTGGAATTTCATTTGCTGGGTGCAGAGAAGACCTACTTCTTTCAGCTCTGGCTCTGGTTCTTCGCTGGTGTTCTGGTTTCGGGCTTCTTGCCCTCCTCCGACCTCTGGTGGATGGCACATCTGTTAATGCTTCAGCAGAACTGTGTTCTGACCTAGGTGTTCTGGCAGATGATGTCTCAGATGCTGAATTTTCCATTTGCCTGTGGATGCTGCGATCCATGTTTTCTACACTAAGACGTGTAGCAGATGGTTCATTTTCATTCTCTGAGGTTTGGCTTCCATTATTACGGTTAACATTTGTCTGTAAACTGAATCTGAAATCACCACTGTTTGGATTAGTGTGGCTCACTGCCCTCCCGGAATGATGTCCTCTCTGCCCACTTCTTGTTGTATCGCCAGTCTGTCTGACAGAGCTAAGCCAATCTATTATGGAGTCACCATTGGACTCGTCATCTGCAGAGTCTCCATTTTCTTCTGAACTCTGCTGTGGCGGTGGCGGCAGCAGCGGCGGCGGTGGCGGCGGCCCCTCTTTAATTTGCTGTAGTCTTCTGAACAGCTCCTCCTCAGTGCTTTGACCTGGGGTGCCTAGCAAATTGTTGTCTCTCAGAAGTCGATAGTCTTCTCCGCTCAGATTATTTACAAATCGATAGAAAGCTTCTTCCCGATCCAAGCGATCCACTTGCCTTCTGCGCTGTGCTGCAGATTGGTCATTTCCTTGATCGTTGGAATCGGAGTTTTCCATCTTGATGAACAAGTGGAGGATTATCTGTCGGTTACGACATAGTACTGAAATCCAATCAACCGGACCTTCAGTTTTCTTCACTAGGCTTCGGTGGTCCTGCCAGAAGGGGACTGGCTGGGCTCTGCCGCCTCCCCTGCCCACGAGGCCGCCTAAGCTCTGCCGCTTGCCTGCCTCCTGCTCTCTAGCCTGCCTCAGAATGCCTGGGAGAGACCCGCCTCTAGCCCAGCGCCTGCCCATTCTGAGACGTAGCTCCAGCAACCATTATCTTCCCCATTGTTACCTAGCAGTGACAGAAATCCACTCAAGATAACTTTTCTTAAAGTCACCCCAAATTACCTATTGAATGTATTTCAGGTCCCCTTTCTCAGCTACTCCACAGGACTCAAGAAGTCCTATTTAGAAAGCAGATGATTCAGCCAAAGCGTACCAGGTGGGACTGGGGAAGAGGGACTGGTAGTCCTACTCGTAGGACAAACCCACTCTTCTTGCAAGGCTGGCATCACGCTGGGCAATTTAGTGGGATAGTGACTGCTTCATGATAGGTTGGCATCACACAGGATGTTCATTGTGCCCTTCCCCAATCACAGTGGCTAGGTGCCATCATGAGAAGGAACCAAGGGGTCGACCTTCGCTACTCTGGTGTCATGAGAACAAGGATTAAGTCAGGGAGCCTGAAGACACCCTGCTACAGCCCTCGAGTGGGAGATAGCTGTAGGCACTATTACAGAGAACGGGAAAGCAGATATGGACATGCTGATCCTTTCAGGTTGGCATCTGATTAGGGTGCTAAGGGGAATGGTGGTTTCTAGCCCAGTCCTCCATGTAAGTGTAAGGAACTCTTACTGTCACCTGAGGTCGGCAGGAACTTAGACTTCTAGAGGTACCTTTCTGCCGTGCATTTCACTAAGAGTAGGATGAAAACAGAAACTCAGGCACATTGGAGCGCTTGATTTCCACAGCCCCCTTCCTCCCACTGAGCGTTAACTGTGGGGTGACTCATGAAAACACAGAGCCTGAGCCTCCTGCTCAGATCTCAGTCCTCTCTTTGCTCCCCTTCCCCACTCTTCAAAGTGTTCAGGGGCCTCTCATCAATTTGGTAAGTAGGCAGAGCCCAAAACATAAACTCTGGAGAAGGTAGAACATGGTAGCACCTGCATAGCTATAGGCTTGGAAAGCAGTGTGTGTGTAGTAGATGCTGTTGCTATACAAACAAGAGACGCTCCCAAAGAAGATGGACATTTTGAAGGCCTGACCCTTGGCTAGTCCAAGATCAGCAGTTTCATAAATGGTAGACAAGGCAAGAGAACTTTATTTAAACACACCACTCTTTGCTCCTAGCAGACTCCAGTGTTGGGAGACCCAGAAAGAAATCACACACTGATATAGGTGGGTCTTCTATCTATCTGTTGCTTTCATTGGTTAATTAATAAAGGAACCTGCTTCGCCAGATAGGTCAGAACATAGGTAGGCGGGGAAGACAGAACAGAATGCTAGGAGGAATAAGG
This sequence comes from Chionomys nivalis, assembly GCF_950005125.1. Taxonomy (NCBI): domain Eukaryota; kingdom Metazoa; phylum Chordata; class Mammalia; order Rodentia; family Cricetidae; genus Chionomys; species Chionomys nivalis. Next base: position 107,635,691 of record NC_080112.1, on the reverse strand, counting down.
CAGTGAGACAGACGCTATAGCTCTCCTCTCCAAGAAGGACGCAGGTTAAGATCCTTCCTGGTAAGCCACCACCTCGTGGTGCTACACTCAGTAATAGAAATGGGTTAATCAAGATGTGAGAATTAGCCAGTAAGAGGCAAGATAATTGTAGTTACTCTCTACATTATTTAGACTCCTTGAAATAGAATGCTTAGCAAAACTTTTGTTATATGTTTCTTGCTTAATATTGTTTGTTGTTTGTAATTTTATATTTGGTATCTGTTCCTACTGTATATAGTTATATTGGGTTTAGTTCGATCTTCTTTAGAGAAAGGGGGAGATGATGGGGAACTTCAGCCAATCACATGCTGCTTAGTGTGTCCCCTGGGGCCAGAGATAGCCAATAAAAGCATCCATGTGCTCTAGCTCGCTCTCTTTGTGTTCCTGCTCTCCTGAATCGCCGGAACCCTGGTTTTGTAAGTTTCCTTTCTTCTGTTTATTAAAGCTGAATATTATTTTAAGTTGGTTTGGTTAATTACAACTTCCGATCGGCCTCGCCCATCAACATACAAATGTGATTTAAAAATTAGTTGATCAGAGGAATTAGTATGGTGTGTTGAGATTTCCTATGCCAGACTTAGTCCATCGCTTCTGATTTCAGGTCCCTGCAGCTCCTCAGGGTATAGACAGAATGCAGTCAGATTATCTGAGAGTAATAAGACAAATGGCATCTTAACCTAGTTCCCAGTAGAGTCCTTGTTCCCCCTTGGAACCTCATAAGCACAGACTTCACTGTCTACGTTTCTATTGGCATTTTGGTCTTCCCATGTCCCACCCATTAAGCTTTACGTACAGTGTTCGAGGACTTCTCTAGCCAACAACTCGGAACTCTTCTACATTCCTCCCGTGATCTCATTCCTAAGGCCTATGGACTGCAAGGTCACATTTATATCAATAATGATTCCCACCCTGGTACCAAGGTTCTGGACTTATTTCATTTCTCATTTTCCTGACAAAATACCAGACCCAAGTACCTTCAGAAGACAAGGGCACATTTTGTGCAGGCTTTGGAGCGAATACAGACCGTCATATTGGGATAGCATGGTAGTGACAGTGGCTCCAGCTCTTGTGGAAGGCTGTTGTGACAGCTCTTTACACTGTGACAGTGGCAACGAGGCAGAGAAAGATGATGCTCTGCTCAGTTTGCTTTTTCCTTTTGTCCTCTTTGCTCACTCTGGGAGCCCAGCCCATTGACTGGTGCTGCGGACATTCCACGGGTGTATTCCCTGAGAGCAGTCTCTCTAGAAATGTGCTACTCAACTGGCCCAAATTCACTTATGGTGGCAATAAAGATCAACCACAGAAACATAATGAAGACCATGTAAGTCAACGTTCTCACCAGCATTGTACTAAATGGGAGGAAACTGAAAGCATTTCATTTCGAATAAGAAGGTGAAAAGTCCACTTTCTTCACTCTTATTCAATTCAGTGCTGAAATCTTAGTCAAAGTGTAAGACAAAAGATAGAAGCCAAAAGAAAACACAAGTAGTCAAATTGCCTCTCAGATTCTGTACTTGAGAGATCCAAAGGAGTCTTAGATCTCATAAGCATTTTCAGCAGAGTAGCAGAATACCAAATAAACCTATAGAATTAGATGTTTCTCTATATAAATACTGAGCTTACTGAGAGAGAAATAAAACAATTCCTTTAGCAATTGCAAAAACAAAATCACCTAGGCAATTGAACTAGTGAGATAGCCCACTGATAAGAGATCATGCTACTCTTCCAGAGAACTAAAGTTTGGGAAGCCCACAACTTCCTCTAAATCCAGCTCCCTGAGATCCAGTGCTATCTTCTGGCCATTGAGAGCACCCGTATACACACAGCTATACACAAAGATACATAATTATATATAATTAAAAGACAAAATTAGTCAAAAATTAACTGTCTAGGAATAAAACTAACTTTTAAGCTAAATATCTGTTAAAGGCAGCTGCAATTATAATGAAGCTGGGCAGTGGTGGCGCACGCTTTTAATCCCAGCACTCAGGAGGCAGAGGCAGGCAGATCTCTGTGAGTTCGAGGCCAGCCTGGTCTACAGGGCAAGATCCAGAACAGACTCCAAAGCTACACATAGAAACCCTGCCTTGAAAAACCAAAAAGAAGACATGTGCAATTAAAATTTTATTATATTTTCCACTTTTTTCTTTGTGTGTGTATACACATTCACTTGCCACTGTGGGTGTGTGGAGGTCTGAGGACCACTTCTATCAAATAGCTCCCAGGAACTGAATGGAGCTTTTCAGACTTAGTAGCATATGCCATTACCTGCTAAGCCATCTCTCTAGCCCTACAATTAAAAATGTAAAACGACAATTAGCAATTGTTGTAGGAGGGGGAGGGGAGAGTGTGAGTGCGGGAGTGGGGGGAGGGGAGGAAGTGGACATTTTAAATGGTATTATTTATAAAGCAATGAAACAAACAAACCAACAAAACAGTCAATATGTTAAACATCGGGCCTGGAGAGATGGCTTGGCAGCTAAGAGCCCTGGCTGCTCTTCCAGAGGGCCTGGCTTCAATTCCCAGCACCCACATGGCAGCTCACGTTTCCAGTTCCAGAGGATCTGACACCTTCACACCAAAGCAGATAAAATAAATTTTCATAAATAATAAAAGATTTAAAACACCAAAGAAATAATTTGAAGAATGACTTTCTGATATGAATTTTAAAAATTAATATTGTGAAAATCGTGATCTTACCAGAAGCAATTGACAGATTCAGTGCAATCCCAATCAAAATTATAATGTTATTCTTCACAGAATTGCTAAAGAACTTCCAAAATTCACACAGAGACACAAAACATCACACGTGACCAAAGCTATCCTAAGCATGGCAATGCCTGATTTTGTTACACTACAGAACCATAGAGACAAAAACAGCATGCTACCAGCACCAAAACAGAGACAAAGACAAAGGAATAGAAAAGAGACTCAGAGTAAATCCACACAGATGCAGGTTTGCATGTATGTCTGAGACAGGATCCCTTGCAGCTCAGGATGGTCTTGCCTTGAACTACTGATCCTCCTGCCACTATCTCCCAAGTCCTGGAACTGCAGATGATCATCTGAGCTAATTTTTGACAAAGGCGCCAAAAGCTCACACCACAGAAAGCACCACTTTTTCACCAAATGGTGCTGAGAAAACTGTATGTTCTCCTGAAGAAGAATCAATCTAAGTCACTATCTCTCACCTAATTGTACAGAAGTCGATTAGGTCTGCAACAGCAACCTTAATGGAAGGCTTTCAATTTTGAAACTGCTGGCCTGAAATGGGGAGAACATGTCATGTGAGGCGAGGCATGGAAAGGACATTCTGACAAGAGCTCCAAGTGCTCAGGAGGTAGAACTGACAGATTAGGTTTTCTAAAACTGTAGAGCTGCACAGCAAAGTGAATAGGCAGCAGAGTGGAGATGCCACATACAGAAGGAAGGGATTTTTGCTAGCTCTATACCTGACACTGAAATAAAATACTCAAATATCAGTATCCAAATTATCCAATCCATACATTGACCAATGAACTAAACAAAAAATTCTTAGAAGAAGAAAGGCAAATATGGCTGATAAAGGTAGGGAAAATGTTCAACATCCTTAGACAGCAGCAGGTCTGCAAGGTAAAACTACATTCAGATTCCATCTCACTGCAGTCGATATGGCCACCCAAAACAAAGCAGCGACATCACATGCTGGCAATAATGTGAGAAAATGAAACCTGGTGGAGATGTCAATCCAGCCACCAAGGAAAATCACAGTGCAGGTTCCTCAAAGCACTGACAATAGAACTGTCACATGATGTAGCTGCAGGACTGCTGGGAATAGCTGCAAGGGAATCTGAGCCAGTCTGTTACAGAGAGACAACAGAGCCCCTGTTTCTTTTGTGGCACTATTCACAATGGCCAACTTATGGCATCGTCCTAGGTGTTCATCAACAGATTAATGGATAAAGGAAATTTGATCTCTCTCTCTCTCTCTCTCTCTCTCTCTCTCTCTCTCTCTCTCTCTCTCACACACACACACACACACACACACACACACACACACACACATGGAACTGAAAACTGTGCCTCCAAGGGGAGGGCACTGGCAGAAACTTGAGACTGTGTCTCACTTACACTATCTAGGCTGGCCTCAAACTTGTGACCTAGGGCTTATCCTTCCCAGAACTCTAGGACTGTAGGCTGGCAATAGTGATGCTCTCTGAGCCTTTTACATCTATTGCTTTCTTGTACTACTTCATGTGCTAACGAATGCTCTAGTTTTCCTTGTATGTAAAATCAGACTTCCTGTGGTTTAATCTAAACCCACCTTATAAACCTCAAAGCAATTCTTTTTTCTTTCTTTCTTTTACCATTCATTGTTCACTGGCCTAAAGAGGCTCTTCATGGTTGTAAGGCTTTCTAAGGTTCCTTGGCACTGCCTTTCTGATTGAAGAGCCACTAATCACTATAATCACACTTCCTTTATGCCACAGGACAGTCCTCCTCCTCCAGTACCCAAAATCTCTATTTATAACCTTTTCTAGTTTTGTTTCCCTACCCCTTCCCGACCTGTTAGGCAAATTTCTGAAAGGGCAGTGACCCAAACCTTCCTTGGTGGATAGCTAGCGGGGTCATTGCTTGACCTTGTGCTCTGGGGGTTCCCACTCAACCAGCAGAGATCTGAGACCAGGTGGTTGGTGGGCTGGATGAATGGAGAGACCCGGCAGGACAAAGAACATAGAGGCTTTGGCAGTTTAAGTTAAAAACAGATCAATGTGAATTTTAATTTAGGCTGGCTGCTTGGATACAGCAAATTCCTCTCCCTTTAACTCTTTGCTATTCTGCTTCATGGTATTCATTCATAAGATTGCCTCACCTTTAGCTCATAAGATTCTTTTCTGTGTTTAGTTGCCATGTTCAACCAAAATCAACATTTTGTGTGGGGATGGTAAGGGGAGAAGGATGGAAAGCCCATGGTTTCCTGAGGGTGGTATGCTGATGAAGAGATGTCCTGACATAGATGCTTGGATAAAGAGAAGGGACATGTTCCTGGCATCTGTTTTATAGGGAAAATAAAGGTCCTTTAACCACATTTGTGTCAAATAACCTCATAAGGCACTGATTATGTGCCTTTTGGTATAGATGATACTATCTGGAAAGACCTATTCTGAAAAAAAATGAGCTGAGCTAGCAAGGTGTCCTAATTCCACTATGCTTCTGGGGATAATTTCCTAACTGTTGCAAACCACAGACTGTGTTAAGGGTGGCCTAAGGGATAACTTTGCAACATGACTCATGGTTGAATTCACTAAAACTTGTCTGTATTGGGCTGAGAGGTGAGTGAGGGTGTATCTGAGAGTGGATAATGTAAGGGGGAACCTGAAGCTCTTTCACACATACACATGAAGCAAAACTCCAGGACACGTGTGAGTCCCTCATCCTTAGAACAAGCACACACATGTGAACATACACACACATACAGAGAGAGACAGACAGACAGAGAGACAGAGACAGAGAGAGACAGGGAGATGGAGAGAGAGAAAGAGGAAGAGAGAACAAAAAATGGTGTGAGTGTGTTCCAGATGCCAGCAGCAGCATCCCATCAACAGGTCTTATGACTCATGATTTCCCCTGAACCTTTGGGTCTGAGTTTACATTTAAGTGGATTTCTCAGGACTAAAGTAAAGGCATTTTCCCTTCCTGAAACTTGAGCTTTGTAAAATAAATACAACTCCTCCACATTAGACACGAAGGGAATCCTGACCCGGTGACATTTATCCAACATCCACCTCTCTTGAATTGTGGGATTGCACAATATGCTTATGAAAGCAAAGAGCATGTCCCAAGAATGAACTCATGACAGAACCTTCTGCAGAGGTCACTTGAACTTTCCCCTACTTTCCCAAAGTGGTTCTGGTTCTGACAAAAAATACTATAACATGGTACTACGAGGTGCCCACATGACACTGATGAATGTTTTACCCAGAATTCCTGAATGCCTGCTTTCAATAAGTTCTTTCTGACAACTGAGTAAATGTGAATTCAAATATTCAGTTTATACATCCTAATGGAATGTTTCCAGGGACTTTGGTAAGTACACATGAATGCTGGACTTATGTTTTAAAATGACAGCATGCACTTAGTATTTAAAATACAATGACCCGAGGAATACTTTACTGTTCTTGCATTTGATAAGTAAAAGACCCAGGGTTATTGAAGCCATAGATTAAAACACTCTCCTATGTCTGCATTTGGAAAGCCTGGGCTTTTCCTTCTAAAAATAGTTCCTTTAGTTATTGTGCCTCTCTACCAGATGAACCAGACATAGGACTACTTCTTTTATCAGGCCAGGGTATGTGTTATTGAATGTTTTCTGAGTCACATGCTGAGGAGAAAGTTCAGATGGATTTTCTACATGGACAGTAGAAACTATCCTATTTATTCTGACCAACTCATGAAAAAAACAAAACAAAATTAAAACAACCAAAATAAAAACAAGTAGAGAAACAGAGACTGTTGTAGGGGGTTTCTGTCCCGCCCAGTCCTGTAATAATCACACAGAAAGCACATTATTTGTAATACTGTTTGGCCAATAGCTTAAGTGTATTTCTGGCTAACTCATATCTTAAATTAGCCCATCTCCATTAATCTGTGTACAGCCACGAGGCTGTGGCTTACCTGGCAAAGTTTCAGCATCTGCCTCCCGCAGGGCTACATGGCTTTTCACTGACTCTGGCTTCTTTCTCCCAGCATTCAGTTTAGTTTTTCCTGCCTAGCTAAGTTCTGCCTTGCTATAGGCCAAAGCACTTTTCTTTATTCTTTAATATAATCACAGCATGCAGAGGGGAATCCCACAAGAGACCAGGAAAATATGTGAGAGTAAAGGCTTGTAGTAGAGGTCTAGCATATTGTGAATGGGATCCAGGAATTCAACCCCAGTACTGCATGGAAAAGAAAATAAAATAGAAAAATAAAATAAAATCTATAAATAAAAGATGAGAAAAAAATATCCTTGCAGCAATCAACCACTGAATCCAGTACTCCAATGATGCTGAAGAAATTTCCAGAATGCTGAAGGTATCATATCCAAGTCCCATTCCCCAAGTTCACCTGTGGAAAACATAACTCAAAAACAATAGATTCTGAAAGACTGGTTATCTTTCCTCTGTCAAAGCTGACAGTATTGCATTCCAGTTTTCTATGCAGTTCCTTAAACACTTGATTTTGAAAGCCAGAGCCTGGCCGAATGTCAATCTCCTATGGACAAATGTAGTAATAGCCATGAGAGCTAGGGTAGAGGAGACTGAAGCTGTTACCATAAGAGAAACAAAACTGTTCACTGTATCTAGAATGCAAACATCTGGTAGGTACCTGGAAATCAATGTCTCTGGCTTGCCCAAGGTTGGATTGTTTGCTCAGGTTTCCAAGGGTGAATGTGGTGCTCATTCTAAGAAAGCTTAGAGCAAAATCATATGGTACAGTAAGCAGGGCCTTCTCATCAGTATAGTAATAGGACTGTGTCTAGAAAATGTTCCAAAGGTATTAGTGATCTGTTAGACTCAGGAGACACAGATTGATTTTAGATAGGCTCCCTCTAGGCAGGCCAGGGTAGCCTGGAATTCACTATGGAGTCCAAACTGCCCTTGAAGCTCAGTTATCCTGCCTCAACCTCATGAGTGTTGTGATTACACACTATGTCTATCTACCACATAGGATTGAGAAGACCTTACTTATGACTGCTTGATGATTTACCATGTGATTTAGTCTGCCCTAGGTAGACTATATGTAGGTGTGGCTTAATATCCCCCACAGTGTCCATGTTGCTAACACCAGGGAACGGTAAAGTGAGAGCTCTTTTCTACCTTCTTCTGATGTTGTGTTTAGGAAACAGAAGTGGGAGACACAGAGACAGAGAACCAGCACTGGGCAAACAGGAACTGCTATTGGACATAAGGGACACAAGAATGTTACTGTTTCTGAGGCTGCTGTTGGTAGAAGTGTGCAACAAGTGTGGGCATGTGACTGTATACCAAAGAGCATACACAATATCAGTAAAACATAAAGACCCTACAAAAGTAAGACCTGAACAACCAAATATGCATGAACCAGAAGAAAATGATCTGAAAAATAACCTCAAGAGGATGTTTGAAATTCTTGAAAATGAAATGAGAAATTCCCATAAAGAAATGGAGGAAAAAACAAAAACAAGCAAAAATGTGGAAGATATCAACAAATCACTTAAAGAAAACCAAGAAAAAGCAATCAAACATATAAAAGAAACTATCCAGGACTTGAAAACTGAAATAGAAACAATAAAGAAAACACAAGTCAAAGGATTTATAGAAACAGAAATAATGAGAAAAAGATCAGGAACCACAAATGCAAGCATGAACAGTAGAATACAAGAGATGGAAGAAAGAATGTCAAGCGCTGAAGATACAATAGAGGAAAGAGACTCATCAGTTAAGGAAAACATTAAATCTAACAAAAGCTTAATCCCAAATATCAATGAAATATGGAACACCATAAAAAGGCCAAATCTTAGAATAATAGGTATGAAAGAAAAAGGAGTTAAACTCAAAGGCACAGAAAATTTATTTAAGAAAATCATAGAAGAAAACTTTCCCTACCTAAAGAAAGATATGCCTATGAAGATACAAGAAGCTTACAGAACATCAAATAGACTGGATCCAAAAGAAATTACACTTACCACATAATAATAAAAAACTAAACTTACAGAGTAAAGAAAGATTATTAAGAGCTGTAAGGAAAAAGTCCAAGTAACATACAAAAGTAGACCTATAAGAATTATATCTGACGTCTCATTAGAGACAATGAAAGCCAGAAAGTCATGGTCAAACATTATGCAGACATTAAGAGACCACAGATGCAAGCCCAGACTACTATACCCAGCAAAACCGTCAATCACCATAGAAGGACAAAACAACATATTCCATGAGAGATCTAGATTTCACCAATACCTAGCCACAAACCCAGCCCTACAAAAGATTCTAAAAGGAAAACCCCAACCCAAGGAAAGCTGGCTACACCAACAGAAACACAGACAATTGATGATCTCATTATAGCAAATCCTGAAAAAGAAAAAAAAATGCACAAATTAACATTGTCAACAATGAAAACTAAATTAACAGGAGATAGCAACCACTGGTAATTAATGTCCCTTTTTTTCTTTCTTTTATTAATTAATTAATTAATTAAATTATTAAAGATTTCTGCCTCTTCCCTGCCACCACCTCCCATCCCCCCCTCCCCCAATCAAGTCTTCCTCCCTCCTCAGCCCAAAGAGCAAGCAGGTTTCCCTGCCCTATTAATGTCCCTTAATGTAAATGGACTCAACTCATTTATAAGAAGGCAGAGGCGAAGAGATTGGATACAAATCCATCCTTCTTCTGCATATAAGAAATGCATCTTAACCTCTAAGACAGACTCAGAGTCTGGGTTGAGACTCTGAGTCTCAGAGTAAAGGATTGAGAAAAAACATACCAATCAAATGAACCTAAGAAACAAGCGGGTATAGCTCTCCTGATATCTAACAAAATAGACTTCAAGCTAAAATCAATCAGAAGAGACAAAGAAAGTCATTTCATATTAGTCACAGGAAAAATCCATCAAGAGGAAATTTCAATACTGAACATTTATGCCCCAAATATAAGGGCACTCTCATTTGTCAAAGAAACACTTCTAAAGCTTAAATCATATATTAAACCCCACACACTAATAGTGGGAGACTTCAACACTCCCCTCTCAACACTGAACAGGTCTGTAGTGAGGAGGAGCGGGCAGTGTCCCGCCGCCCGCCTAGCTTAACCCCCAAAATAACCACACGGATATTGTATTAATTAAATTGCTGCCTGGCCCACTAGCTCCAGCCTCTTATTGGCTAACTCTCACATCTTGATTAACCCATTTCTATTAATCTGTGTGTTACCACAAGGTCGTGGCTTACTGGCATAAGTCTAACCAATGTCCATCTTGGGCAGAAGAAGCATGGTGTCTCTCTCTGACTCTGCTTTCTTCCTTCCAGAATTCTGTTCTGTCTATTCCACCCAACTAAGGGCTGCCCTATCAAAAGGTCAAGGCAGCTTCTTTATTCAACCAATGAAAACAACACAAATAAGGACAACCTCCTACACCACAGGTCAATCAGACAAAAAATGAACTGAGAAATAAGAGAACTAACAGATCTTATGACTCAAATGGACTTAACAGATATCTGTACATTCTATCCAAACAGAAAAGAATATACCTTCTTCTCAGCAATGCATGGAACCTTCTCAAAAATTGACCAAATACTCAGTAACAAAACAAACATCCACAAATACAAAAAAAAAAAAAAAAACAAGCCGGGCGGTGGTGGCACATGCCTTTAATCCCAGCACTCGGGAGGCAGAGGCAGGCGGATCTCTGTGAGTTCGAGACCAGCCTGGTCTACAAGAGCTAGTTCCAGGACAGGGCTCCAAAACCACAGAGAAATCCTGTCTCGAAAAACCAAAAAAAAAAAAAAAAAAAAAAAAAAAAATGGAATAATCCAATGTACCTTATCAGATCACCTAGGTTTAAAACTAGAAGTCAACAGCAATACTAATTCCAGAAAACCTACAAACACGTGGAAATTAAACAGTGCTCACCCGAATCATCAATGGGTCAAGGAAGACATAAAGGGGGAAATTAAAGACTTCCTAAAATTCAATGAAAATGGCCACACTACATACCCTAATGTTTGGGACACAATAAAAGCAGTGTTAAGAGGAAAGTTCATAGCACTAAATGCCTACATAAAGAAGCTGGAAAAATCTCACACTGGTGAATTAACAGAACATTTGAAAACTTTAGAACACAAAGAAGCAAATGCACCTAAGAGAACTAGACTGAAGGAAATAAAGTGAAAGCTGAAGTCAACAAATACTAACAAAGAAAACAATACAAAGAATCAGTGAGACAAAGAGTTGGTTCTTCAAGAAAATCACCAAAATAGACAAACCTTTATCCAAATTAACAAAAAGGAAGAGAGAGAATATTCAAATTAACAAAATAAGAAATGAAAATAGGGACATAACAACAGAAAGAGAAGTAATACAGAGGATCATCGGGTCATATTTTGAAAACCTGTACTCCACAAAATTGGATATCTTAAAGGAAATGAACAACTTTCTGGATAAATATCACTTACCAAAATTAAATCAAGACCAGAGAAGCAAATTAAACAGATCTATAACTGCTGAAGAAATAGAAATAGTCATCAAAAGGCTACCAACCTAAAAAAGCCCAGGACCAGATGGTTTCAGTTCAGAATTATATAAGACTTTCAAAGAAGAACTAATACCAATACTCCTCAAATTATTCCACACAATAGATACAGAGGGAACATTGCCAAATTCTATTTATGTAGCTACAATTACCCTGCTATCCAAACCACAGAAAGACATTATTAAGAAAGAGAATTACAGACCAAACTCACTCATGAATATTGATGCAAAAATAGTAAATAAAATACTGGCAAATGAATTCCAAGAACACATTAGAACCATCATCTAACATGATCAAGTTGGATTCAGCCCACGGATGCAGGGATGGTTCAACATACTAAAATCTATCAATGGAATCCACCATATAAACAAGGTGAAAAATAAAAACCACATGATCATCTCATCAGATGCCAAAAACAGCATTTGACAAAATACAACATCCCTTCATAATAAAGGTCTTGGAGAGAGCAGGGATACAAGGAACATACCTAAACTTAATTAAGGCAATATACAGCAAGCCAACAGCTAACATCAAACTAAATGGAAAGAAACTCCCAGTGATTCCACTGAAATCAGGAACAAGACAATGTTGTCCACTCTCTCCATATCTATTCAATATAGTTCTTAAGGTCCTATCTAGAGCAATAAGACATCAAGAGGAGATCAAGGGGATACAAATTGGAAAAGAAAAAGTCAAAATCTCATTGTTTGCTGATGACATGATAGTTTGCATAAGTGTTCCCAAAAGTAATACCAAGGAACTTTTGACTCATAAACACTTTCAGCAATATAGCAGGATACATTATTAACTCAAAAAAATTAGTAGCCCTCCTGTACTCAGATGACAAAACGGCTGGGGAAGAAAGGCAATTATGGCTGATAAAGGTAGGGAATATGTTCTACATGCTTAGACAGCGGCCGGTCTACAATGTAAAAGTACATTCAGATTCCATCTCACTAAATTGCCCAGCGTGATGCCAGCCTTGCAAGAAGAGTGGGTTTGTCCTACGAGTAGGACTACCAGTCCCTCTTCCCCAGTCCCACCTGGTACGCTTTGGCTGAATCATCTGCTTTCTAAATAGGACTTCTTGAGTCCTGTGGAGTAGCTGAGAAAGGGGACCTGGAATACATTCAATAGGTAATTTGGGGTGACTTTAAGAAAAGTTATCTTGAGTGGATTTCTGTCACTGCTAGGTAACAATGGGGAAGATAATGGTTGCTGGAGCTACGTCTCAGAATGGGCAGGCGCTGGGCTAGAGGCGGGTCTCTCCCAGGCATTCTGAGGCAGGCTAGAGAGCAGGAGGCAGGCAAGCGGCAGAGCTTAGGCGGCCTCGTGGGCAGGGGAGGCGGCAGAGCCCAGCCAGTCCCCTTCTGGCAGGACCACCGAAGCCTAGTGAAGAAAACTGAAGGTCCGGTTGATTGGATTTCAGTACTATGTCGTAACCGACAGATAATCCTCCACTTGTTCATCAAGATGGAAAACTCCGATTCCAGCGATCAAGGAAATGACCAATCTGCAGCACAGCGCAGAAGGCAAGTGGATCGCTTGGATCGGGAAGAAGCTTTCTATCGATTTGTAAATAATCTGAGCGGAGAAGACTATCGACTTCTGAGAGACAACAATTTGCTAGGCACCCCAGGTCAAAGCACTGAGGAGGAGCTGTTCAGAAGACTACAGCAAATTAAAGAGGGGCCGCCGCCACCGCCGCCGCTGCTGCCGCCACCGCCACAGCAGAGTTCAGAAGAAAATGGAGACTCTGCAGATGACGAGTCCAATGGTGACTCCATAATAGATTGGCTTAGCTCTGTCAGACAGACTGGCGATACAACAAGAAGTGGGCAGAGAGGACATCATTCCGGGAGGGCAGTGAGCCACACTAATCCAAACAGTGGTGATTTCAGATTCAGTTTACAGACAAATGTTAACCGTAATAATGGAAGCCAAACCTCAGAGAATGAAAATGAACCATCTGCTACACGTCTTAGTGTAGAAAACATGGATCGCAGCATCCACAGGCAAATGGAAAATTCAGCATCTGAGACATCATCTGCCAGAACACCTAGGTCAGAACACAGTTCTGCTGAAGCATTAACAGATGTGCCATCCACCAGAGGTCGGAGGAGGGCAAGAAGCCCGAAACCAGAACACCAGCGAAGAACCAGAGCCAGAGCTGAAAGAAGTAGGTCTTCTCTGCACCCAGCAAATGAAATTCCACGAAGATCTCATCATAGCATATCATCTCAGACTTTTGAGCAGCCTTTGGTAAATGAGATCGAGGGAAGTTCTAGAGCCCCTCACCATGGGACTTTGAGACACCAGATAAGTGGACCTGAGTTGCTAGGTCGAGGTCGTTTTGTGGCTTCTGGGTCAAGAAATTCTGCCGCTCAAGGGACAAGCTCTTCAGACACGGATACCAGTGGTGAAGCGGCAGGATCTGGTCAAAGACCTCCAACCAGAGACCTTCAAGTCAGAAGAGTTCTGCTGGCAGAAGACCAGCAGAGAGCTAGCATAGCTAGCAGAACTCGGTCAAGGTCTCAGACCCCAAACAACACGGTCACTTATGAACGTGAACCTGGAGGTTTTAGAGGCACCTTTACACGTGCAACTAGGAGAACCCATGTGAGTACTCACAGGTTTTCCACTCTTACAATCTTCAATACTGGATCAAGGCAAACTACATCTCTTCCGATTCAAACCAGGTTAAGGCAGAGAACAACAGCTTTTGGTGAGCTCCCATGGAGTGGAAGAGGGAGCTCTGGTGGTAACAACTCTGCTTCCGTCCCCAGCTACAACCCTGGCTCCAGTTCCATTGATGAATATTCAGAAAGTATCTCACAGATGTTTGAAGGTGGTGTTGAAGCAACCCGACTTTACCCCTTTAATGACAACCACCTAACTAGAGGACCCACCAATGTACAGCTTAATAACTTGCCAACGAGAAGTTTTGGTGAAAATGATGCACTGAAGACATGTACTATTTGCATTACTGAATATACAGAAGGCGACACACTTCGTGAGCTACCTTGCTCCCATGAGTACCACGTCCACTGCATCAACCGCTGGTTATGGGAGAATAACACCTGTCCCATTTGTCGCAGGGTCGTCTTGTCTTCCTGGAACAGACGAAGGGTTCTGTAATGAGAGCAGAACTCTCGAAGCTGTGTTGCTGGAATAGTGACCGGCAAATGGAAATCGCTTCCTTTATCTCCGTGTTTTTGTGCGGTACTTTAATATAAAGTCAAAACCTGAATCGAGTCATTGCTTTCTGAGGGAATCGTGTCTTTTTTCTAGTTTCTCTTTCAGGATAGAAAGGATATTTCAGACGCGATGTGCATGTGGACACTTTTGAATAGCACTCCTATCTCTCAGGTTCTGTAGGATGAATACAAGTATTTTTAGTGGGAGTTGCTTTTGTATTTGGCCAAGTCCATGACTATTATATATTACTAGTGTTGCAGACATTAAAGATGAGGTTGTTCGTTTAGTTGTCAGGTGTACAATGAAGGATGAAAATCATTTTCCTCACCAGTGTCCAAACTCCTATTCTTGCAAAAGACTTTACATTTCATTTTGTTACTTTGCACTTTTTCTTTATTACAGAAAGATTTTGTCTTTAAGGCCTACTTTGAACTTCATGCAGTAATAATGTTGGGAGATTACATTGTTCAATGCCTCGGGGAAAGTACTAAAATAGATTTTCCTTGAATATTTCAAATGTATTTTTTTTTTTTTGGTTTTTCGAGACAGGGTTTCTCTGTGGTTTTGGAGCCTGTCCTGGAACTAGCTCTTGTAGACCAGGCTGGTCTCGAACTCACAGAGATCCTCCTGCCTCTGCTTCCCAAGTGCTGGGATTAAAGGCGTGTGCCACCACCGCCCGGCTTCAAATGTATTTTTTAATCTGCTTACTAGTGTACAGGTTTGCAGTGTTTTATTTTATTTTATTTTTTTGCAGTCTACAATGTTGAGATTTATTGGTGCTGAAAACCAAGTTAAACAATTTAAAAAAAACATCAAGCTATTTGCAGTAACACTGAAGAGAACTGTGTTGGGAAATTGGAACATTTTCCCTATAAAGAACATGTTAGTTGAACCACTATGTTAATGGAGGTGGCATTGGGGAGAGAGAGGAGGCTCACACGGTAGTGTTGGAACAGGTGATCATACAATTGATAAGGAAATGTGCCAGGAGATATTCAGTCTTTAGGGACGTGATTTTCAGAATCCATCCAAGGTAGGAAAATGCTTAGATCTGTTACCTTAAGCAATGGAGTTTTTTTTCTTCTGGAAAAACTTTATTTCTGTGCCCAGTATTCTCTGCTTTTGTCAATGTCTTATATTTATGAAGGGTTATCATTTACACATTTTGTATTTAACCATCTGCTTCTATGACTTTAAGTCAGTTCTCCAACTCCTCATGATAAGGAGACCAATGTTGCAAATGACTGTGAAAGGCCATTTCTAACTGTTTGCTAGAATGCAGTGGCCCCTTGAAGATGACTTTTTTTTAAACGGATGGAGGGGATGTTTTTAATTCTTTTGTGAAAGAAATCAATTGTAATCTGCCTTAGTTGATTTTTTAAAAAATTTTTTTCCTGACTGGCTTCCCTCTCACACTCTTACCAACAGTGTGCAGGACATGGAAGCCACGCTTGCAGAGCACTTAGGGTCTTAAGACGGTTCTTATTGTTGCTCTACAAAGTATTCTCTCTCAACCTTTGTAACAGACAGAGAGCTCACATTTGAGGGTGTCTGCTTTTCCCCTTCAGTACAGTTCACTATGTTTATGATCAATAACAGTGTTGTAATTGAGTTACCTAGTAAATGGTTTTTCAGAAACCTGTTTTTAAATGTACATTACTGTATCATGCTTCACTTGGCAAGGTCTGAGGAAAGAATATTTCCCAGTCACACTTTAAGCAAATAAAAACAGCTGTGACCTCAAAGAAAAACAGAAAACTTACCTTGATACTTAGATCCATTGTCAAAAGTAAGATCATTTGTTTCAGTGACCAAAGCTAAATAAGCTGTTTCCAGCAGTGCCTGTAAAGCACTGTTGAGAAAAAACAGAATTTATATTAAGAATTCCAGGAGGCCAAGCTGTTTCTGGCTCGTGGATACATCATGGAAAAACATTGTTCCTCTTTTCAGACCAAGCTTTCTAGTTACTCAGGAAGATTAATAAGACATGGAACCTTTGCTGTATTACTTCAATCATTTTTCTGTTTCGACTCTGTACTATGTTTCTATGTTCTCTCTGCATATTTGAAGGAACAAGTAGGCTGAGAGAATTCCTGAGGTAAAACCATTACAGCTGCTGCCTCCTTTCCACCCTGACATTTCTCTTTCCAGGGAGGTGTCCTCATGAATGGTCCCCTGAGAATTCTTGAAGCTAGCTTGCTTCCACACCTTGTGTTAACATAAACTATGCATGTACCAGAAAATTCATTTCTTCAAACTTTATATCTTCATGTCTGTTCCTTATATCACCTTTGTCTGCTTCAGTAACGTGGACATTTATATATTAATCTGTTTAATCCAAAATTCATACCTCCAAAAAACAGAATGAACAAGAGTCTCACATCTCAGTCCTGATCAGGCCTGATCTTGCTTACTTTCCGGGATCAGGCATGTTCAGAGTGATATGGCCATGGGTTAAGTGAGAAAATTTCTAAATAGCTATACACTTGTCATTCCAAGACAACTATATACTAAGATTTTCATCGGTTCAAAAGGCCTGTTATGTTTCTTTCTCCTACGGCTGCAAGCTCATTGATGCGATCTCCGATCCATAATACTGTAGTATTCGAGATGTTCAAACAAGTCCATTTTAGCTGCTGTTGCTATGTATTTCGGTTCATAGCCTCTAGTGTTGAATCAGAAGCTGGCCTCAAATTTGCAGTGGTTTTCCAAACTCAGTCTCTCACAAGCTGGATTTAAAGTTGTGGGCCATCCCCTCAACCTCCCTGCTCTGGTTCATAAGGCTTAGCTCTGATTTTCAACTTTAATTTCCTGTTTGATTCACCACTGTCCTCTTTATACTCTCTCTGTGCTCTTTGTATTACACACTTGGTAGCCTTTATCATTGCGGCCTTGAAATCAAAGGACAAAAGAGCAAAACCAGTGGGGTACTTTTCACTTCTTATCAAATTTGCAGCGGAGCTGGCTACAGAGGGACACAGTGGAGAATAATACCTCAAAATGTGGCCAGTCCCTTGTATTTCCCTGTTGCCTATTACTCTGATGGCTGTGATTCTTTGTGTTAGACTCGGTGCCTTTTCTGTATGCTAGGTGAGGTAGGAGTGGAAAACCAAAGCTCCCTATCTCCACCAAGACTCTGGTTTCTATATCTTTTAGGGATAAGAATCTCAAGGAGCAGGCTGGAGAGATGGCTTATTGGTTAAGAGCACTGGCTGCGTTCCAAAAGGTCCTGAGTTTAATTCCCAGCAACCACATGGTGGCTCACAACCATCTGTAATGAGATCTGTGCTTTCTTCTGGCCTTTAGGCATGCAGGCAGGCAGAACACTGTATGCACAGTAAATAATTCCTTTTTTTAAAAAAAGAAAAAACCTCAAGAAGCATTTGCTTCTGCTTTAAGTGACAATCCCATCGCTCCCTCCTTTCTAGAGTTCTCCACCCCCAGAGGGTAAATGGCCATTCTGCAGCACAGAACTAGTGGCTGAGCATGTGTCTAATCACTGCAGTGCTCCAACAGGGTGGCTGAGCTGCACGCATAACTCCTATCCTATTCTAGGGCCTCTTTTCCAGTGATGCACTGAAGTAAACTCACCACAACTCATGGAAGCCACTTGAGAACATGTCAGAAAATACATTAGCGTAATGTCACATAGGTGGTTTGAAACTGGCCACAGTGGACATGCTTTTACAACAGAGGTACTTCAATTGAGTTTCTAGACAATTGCCAGGGCATCAAGGCCTTCCTTTGGCAAAGAGAAGGGAGGTGGGGATAGAGATCTTCTATCTTCCCCATCATTACAATTCTCAATGGGCATCCTCTATTCTATTTTAATCCAACTTTGGTGTGTGGTTGGAGTGGAGGTGAAGGTAAGATCAGTTCAGTTGAAATCGAAAGTCAAGTAGCTCTTGGGGAGGTATCCAACTCCAGTAACCAGAGCCCTTAGACTGTTTACTATGCCTACCTACTATTTGACTGTGGCAATATACCATGGGCTTTATAATTAATGTTTCATTTTGGACATATAGAGTGCTTTAAACTTTTCCCATGTTTAACAGTGATATAAAGAACATAATTATATATACATGTTTGTGTTTGGTGAAGTAACTCCGCAATGAATGTTGTGAATGAGAATGATGAATATTATTGACTAGCTGATGACTAGGGTGATTCAGTACACCCTTTGACAGCCATCTTGCCTATCAGCTTTAATGCTAGTAGGTAGACATGTATCCCTAGGACAAACAATTGGTAGATTCCCATCAGGGGAATCTGATTGGCTTAGGAAAAAAGACATATAGGTACTAAATTTTAGGGTCTTCCAAAGAAATGGCTAAGCAAGACCCACCAGTCAAAAACTGCCACACACACACACACACACACACACACACACACACACACACACAGAGTTTTCACTTTGAAATACAAGTAAATTATTAAGAATAGGGATGCATTGGACAAAAGCCTTTAGCAAAAGAGATAAACACAGAAACAAGGAACTTGGAAGAGACAGAAATTAGACATGAATAACTTAGAGATCAATGTTCTTAGTGAGACATATAGATGTACTATTTCCATGAAGTATATGTTGATCCTCGGTACAAAAATGATCATTCTAAAAACAAGAACTTGTTCTGCAAAATTCAAAATACAAGAGAAGAATGATTTGTTTGTTTGTTTGTTTGTTTTGCTTTATTTCGATTCAGTAGAGGATACATTTACAACAAGTTCTCAGAATACAGTACAAAAGGGGAGAGAGGGGATCAAAATATGAGAATTAGAGAGCCAAAATGATCTGTGAGTTTCCAAAACTAGGACATGATAAAACACAGGGGATAAATCAAAGAGATAAAAAAGATTTTTCTCACAAAGGAAATGCTTCCACTTGGAGTCCACTCAATACCCAGTGCATTGACTGTGTGGCATGTGGAGGCACATTATCACAAATTTTTTTTTTTAATGTTTCCCCCAGCCAGAAGTTTTTATTCTCAGGGAGGGTCACAGAGAAAAAGTGGGTCACTGTTCTGAAGTCAAGTACAGACATATCTCCTTTCTTCCCCACCCCCCTTTCTTCTCTCTTCTTACCTCCCCAACCCTTCCTTCTCCTTCCTTTCTTTTCTTTCTCTCTCTTTCTTTCTTTTCTTTTTTCTTTCTTTCTTTTTATTTATTCTTTTTTGATTAAAATTTCCAACTGCTCCCCGTTTCCCATTTCCCTCCCCCTCCTCCCACATATTGCCCTCTCCTCCCGCTCCCCTCCCCCTATCCCCACTCCACTTCTCCTCCCCCTAGTCCACTCCCCCTCCTTCTCGATACTGAAGAGCAGTCCAAATTCCCTGCTCTACAGGAAGACCAAGGTCCTCCCACTTCTATCTAGGTCCAGGAAGGTGAGCATCCAAACAGGCTACGCTCCCACAAAGCCAGTTCATGTATTAGGATCGAAACCTAGTGCCATTGTCCTTGGCTTCTCATCAGCCTTCATTGTCCGCCTTGTTCAGAGAGTCCAGTTTCAACCCATGCTTATTCAGTCCCAGTCCAGCTGGCCTTGGAGAGCTCCCAATAGATCAGTTCCACTGTCACAGTGGGTGGGTGCACGCCTCGTGGTCCTGATTTCCTTGCTCATGTTCTCCCTCCTTCTGCTCCTCATTTGGACCTTAAGAGCTCAGACGGTTGATCCAAATTGGGTCTCTGTCTCTCTCTCGATCCATCGCCAGATGAAAGTTCCTGTGCCATTCTCCTTGGCCTCTCGTCAGCTCTCATTGTCCACCACATTAAGAGAGTCCGGTTTTATCCCATGTTTTTTTCAGTAGCAGTCCAGCTGGCCTTGGTGAGCTCCCAATAGATCGGCCCCCCTGTCTCAGTGGTTGGGTGCACCCCTCATGGTCGTGACTTCCTTGTTCATGTTCTCTCTCCTTCTGCTCCTCATTATAACCTTGGGAGCTCAGTCCGGTGCTCCAGTGTGGGTCTCTGTCTCTATCTCCATCCATCGCTAGATGAAGGTTCTATGGCGATATGCAAGATATTCATCAGTATGATTATAGGATAGGTTCATTTCAGGTTCCCTATCCTCAGGTGCCCCAATGAACTAACTGGGGACATTGCCCTGGGCATCTGGTAGCCATTCCAGGTTCAAGTCTCTTGCCAACCCTTAGGTGGCTCCCTTTACTAAGGTATGAGTTTCCCTGCTCCCCAATCCAACCTTCCTTTAACCCCAATCACCCCGATTCCCTCAGTTACCCTCATCCTCTCCTTCACACTTTTCTCTCCCCATCACCCCTCATCCCCATCCCACCCCACCCCCCAATATTCCAATTTTTTGCCCATCAATCTTGTCTATTTCCCATAGCTGGGAGGATATCTATATGTTTTTCCTTGGGTTTACCCTCTTGTTTAGCTTCTTTAGGATCACAAATTATAGACTCAGTGGCCCCTATCCATGGCTAGAAACCAATTATGAGTGAGTACATCCCATGATCTTCTTTTTGGGTCTGGGTTACCTCACTCAGGATCGTATTTTCTATTTCCATCCATTTGCATGCAAAATTCGAGAAGTCATTGTTTTTTACCGCAGAGTAGTACTCTAATGTATATATATTCCACACTTTCTTCATCCATTCTTCTATTGAAGGGCATCTAGGTTGCTTCCAGGTTCTGGCTATTACAAATAATGCTGCTATGAACATAGTTGGACAAATGCTTTTGTCATATGATAGGGCATCTCTTGGGTATATTCCCAAGAGTGCTATTGCTGGGTCCAGGGGTAGGTTAATCCCAATTTTTCTGAGAGGCTGGATTCATGGATTTCGAACATTAGTGATTAGCTCCAAGTTACCAATGATACATCAGTGTCACAATAAGAAAAGAAAGCATTCCTCCTTGTGCTCATTTCACCAAGAGCAAGTTCAGATTTGAATTCCCTACTTCCTCTGTCTTCTGTCCTCTGTCTATTCAGATTTGAATTCCCTTCTTTTTGCATCTTCTGTCCTCTGTCTATTTAGATTTATCCCCGACTTCCTGTGTCTTCTGTCCTCTGCTGACCTGGACTTGTGAATCCGTCTGTCCCCGTGTTTAGGTGTGACTGTATCTTCTGTCTGTCATGTATGTTTGTCTGCCTGTGACTGTGTATGTCTGTTCCTCACAGATGGCTTTGTTCTGTATTTACTGAACAGCACAAAGAACATCACATAGGTTAGGAATGGGAAACTTTACAGAAATCTTTAACAGAGTTTTTTTTTTTTTTTTTTTTTTTTTTTTTAACAAGGTATTAAGCTACTGGCTCCAACTGATTCCAACTGACCCACTGAACAAGCAGTACTTAAAACAGCATTGTTTATCAGCCAATATCCTTAAATGGTTGCTTTTGATCTCTGATAGATTGTAGAAGCCTGTTCTCAACCTCTGCAATTGCCTCTTTCAGCAAATGCTTTACAAATGCATTGTTCTGGGGCAGAGGCATGGAAAAGAACATAGTTTAAGACTAGGTCTGCCTCAGCTTAGGTTGTAAAAGTTGATTACATGGGAAATCCAAGGCAAGTAATGTCAGTTGCAACATAGTTCTCTTAAAGGCAGGCCGAGCAAACAGTCTGAGTACACAGTAGGCTAGCATTCTTAAGTGTTCAGTGACCTCAAGGTGTATTATTAATTCTGCTCATGGGGTCCAGCAGAAGTTCCACTCTCAGAATGTGTGCGGCAGTTTCAAAATATTGCATCGCCACAGCTGGATAAAAGAGAACTCCCAGGAAGTGGGTGAAAGGGAATGTCAGGAAAACAGCTATGTTGTGGAGTAGAGACAGTGACTAGAGAGGTCTGAGAAGATGACTTCGGGGGTTGGGAAGGATGAAACCTTCAAATTACCTAGGCCATGGTCCATATTGGGAAGCGCTTTAGAGTCTGTTTTAGTTAGGGTTACTATGGCATTGATGAAACACCATGACAAAAGCAACTTGAGGAAGAAAGGGTTCATTTCACTTACATTTCCATATCTTAGTTCATCATCGAGAGCAGGTTAGACAAGAATTCAAGCAGGGCAGGAACCTGGAGGCAGAAACTGGAGCAGAAGCCCTAGTTTCTCACGAGTTGCTCAGTCTTTTTGCCTACAGAAACTAAGACCACTCGCCCAGGGTGGCACCACCCATAATAGGCTGGGCCCTCCTATATCATTTACTAATTAGGAAAAAACCCTACAGGATTGCCCCCAGCCTGATCTTTGAGGATTTTTTTAAATTGAGGCTTTGTCTTCTCATATGACTCTAGCTTGTGTCTAGTTGACATAAAACTAGCCAGCACAGGCTCTTTTTAGCTAGACTACTAATGATAGGCAGATGCACACACACACACACACACACACACACACACACACAGCACTAAACTAGTGAAAAAGGAAGTAATCTTAACTCTCTGAAAAAAGATATATACAATATAGGAAAGTGTAATAATCATCGTATTTCCTACAACAAACAAATAGGAAATACCTGAAATTAAAATATCAGTAAACAGGGGCTGGAGAGATTACTCATGAAAGGCACATACCTCTAGCAAGAGGTTGTGGTTTGATCCTGAGCATCCATGTCAGATGGCTTTGCAACTGTCTGTAACTCCAACTGCAGGGAATCAAGCAGCCTCTTCTGGCCTCCATAGGCAACTACATTCATGCACACATATCTACTCCCCAAACAGACACGCATGCACTCATAAGATTAAAAATAATAAAAATGAAATTTCGAAGTTTAACAAAAATATTTAATAAGAATTTTTTCATTCTCTCTTCACACATTTTATTATTTTTCTAACTTGATTCATTTAAAAAAAACAAATTATCTTTATTTTACATGTCAATACCAGTTCCCTCTCCCTCTCTTCCTCCAATTCCCTCCACCTTCCCCCCACCCTACCCTCATCCATACCTCAGAGAGGGTAAAGCACATTGCTTTGAGAAAGGACCAAGGCACTCCCTACCTAGGCTGAGCAAGATATCCACCGAAAGAGAATGGGTTTCGAAGATCCAGTACAAGCAATAGGGATAAATCCTGGTGCCACTGCCAGTGACCCCCCTCCCAGTCGGCCCCAGATGTACAAAATTCAGAGAAACTAGTTTGGACTTATGCTGGGCAGAGGCAGGTAGATCTCTGTGAGTTTGAGGCAGCCTGGTCTACAAAGTTAGTTCCAGGTCAGCAAGGGCTTAAAAAACAGTCTTGAAAAACCAAAAATAAGTAAATCAATAAAGTACCATCAGGCAAGATAAACTCTCCTTTGGTAGTTTAGGGTTAAATGCAAAAAATAAAACAATCAAAAATATGTATGATTGTGTCTTAAAAGACGTAAAAATTGAGGGAAGGGGGTTGGTGACAGTTGCTTTTTCCAGTATAGAACTCCTGGGTACTATGGGTTATTACAATCACTTTTAATCTTCAGTCACAAACATAACTGGGAGCTTTATTGTCAATTCTTTTATTCTTGTAAGCCTTTGCCATTAGTAGTCAAGAAAGACCTCTGTCCCTGCCTTTGTCCCTCTGATATTTCATTCCAGCATTGAAACAGGCCACAAGGTATGGGTTTGTTTTTTGTTTGTCTGTCTGTTTTGGTGTCTCACACTGGATGGAGTCTTCTGCTTTGGTAAGGTGTCAATACTTCTGTTTCTAGTAGTAGAGACTGAATCTCCCTGATGGCTGAGGCACTGTATTTCTGAACTCTTTGACAGAATCTAAATGACGGTGTGACAGCTATTCTTGGTTTAAAACTTGTTTACATCTGGAATGAACTAAAAACCCAAGGAGCTGCACACACCTGCGAGGGATGTTTCTAAATCAGATTATTTGCAGTGGGAAGACAAACCCTAAATCTGGGCCTCACCTATATATAAGGGTCGTGGGGGAAGAAAGCTTTTGCCCTTTGCTTGTTGGCCTTCACACTCACAAGCAAGTCTATCTATCCAGCTGCTGAGGCTTTCCTTCACTGATATTGGAGCCTACTTCTTCTGTATGTCGATGTATATTAAAGACCAGCTGAGACATTTATCCTCGTGGGCTGAACTATTAGATTCTTGGAACTTCTGTCAGAAAACAGCACTTGTTGGACTAGCTAAACCATAGCCTGTAAGTCACTGCTATATACATTCTCTCAGTTTTCCTCTAGAGAACCCTGACTAATATAGACATTTTAAGTCCCCCTCCCATACACGTTTACACTTCTGGAAAGAGACACTCTCCCAATACATACTATCACCAAACACACAGCCTGTTAAGTCCTGTTTTATTTGTTTCTTTGAATTTTTTGTCCCATTTAATTGCAAGCTGTAATTACAAACAAGAATCGTGCATAGGACCAGTCTGATTTTAATCCAAAGCCCAGTCATGCACAGTCCAGGCCATCTTTCTGATTCTTCACTTTGTTTTCTTTTGTTTGCTTTGTTGTTGTTGTTTTTTCAAGACAGGGTTTCTTGGCTGTCCTAGAACTCACTCTATAGACCAGGCTGGCCTCAAACGCACAGCCACCTGCCTGCTTCTCTCCCAAGTGCTGGGACTAAAGGCAGTAGAAAATTTGTAGGATGAGGAAACTTTTAATGTGATGTGGTATCCCATTAAAATCCAGACTCTATTCAAACAATGCTTATTTGTGGTGTCTCTTCTCTCGCTTACAGTCTCCTTTGCCACACTACCTAACCTCTATGACTGAGTATTTTTATTGGTTAAATGGTAAAATAAAAATAGTGGGGACCTTCTAAAAATATTGTCTGAGAGATAAATGAGACGTGGAATTTGTCACATTGCACAGTGTCTGGTGGGTGCACAGTAAATGTAGGATAGCAATGACTCATTGTCCTTATTCCTCTTATTTCTCTATGAAGTAAAGCAGTTCCTTCCTACCTGAGATACTGGTATCAGGATATTCCCAATCAAATTCAAACTCTCTTTGTTATAATCCAAACCAGAAAATACAAAATACAAATAGGAAGCCAAGCATTAGTAAAAATTAGTATTTTTATCACACTTACAAAAGGATAGCTTCTTTTTTAAATTCCTTAAGTTTATCTGTGTGTATATGTATATAATATATGTGTACATACAAACATGTGTATACATTTATATCTATGTATTGTATGAATTAATAATATATTTGTGAGTATATATATTGATATGGTAATATACATATGTGCACATGTTAATATGTATAATTAAACACATATATACATACGTTGGTATATATACATGTATTAACATTGTACATGATGCTATCTCTATCTTCGTGGACAAGATTCATAGCAATCATGCAACAGATTGAATATGCTTGCAGTTTCTCCATGTATATCTGGTGCTTGCTGGTGGCAAAACATATTAATTCTGCTCACATTTCTTATTGAGGTTTTGAAAAGTATAACGAAGTATGCATGTTCTAAATCTGAAGCGAGACAGATCATTAAACTGCGGTTTCGTGTTTCTTTTAGCTCTTCTTGTCCTTATAACTCTGGTCAGATGGCACATGCTTGCTTGGGCACACACACACACACAACGCAGGGGGTGTTAAAGTCCCGAGAGAAAATAGTGACTATATTAGATTGATTGTCTAGATAACAGCACAGGAGTCTCTCCTTTTAGCAAGTCAACAATGCACCAGAGCTTATTATCTTACAGAAGGCAAAGCCAGATCAATTAGGAACCAAGCAAAGCTAAAAACACTTGAGCTGCGGACAGGAATTGGTGCTTCAGCAGTGACTTTGATCCAGAAAATATTTTCTAGTGTGAATTTCTGGGGAAAGTCCTTCAAAGCTGTATTAATTAGGCAGCAAATTCTGTTCATGTTTTCTTTTAAAGCGAAGACACTTCGAGTGACTCTAAATGCTTGCTCCAGTAAGATTTTATAAAGAACAAGGCAAATACATTTTAATTGAAAGACAATCACAAATCTCATTTGTATCAGTAGGCATCATTTGGTCTGGGGAAATGGAAAGAACATTTCTGATCCTGGAGGCTTAAGTAATTCTTGGTATAAACCTTCTATTAAATATTTAATCAGAAAGAATAATCAAACTCTGGGTTTATATTGCTTCATGTATTTCTGTACTTCTTCCGTTTTCCATTTACCTTCTTAGTAACTGTTACTGTACTGAGGGTCACTCCATATCTCCATATCTTTCAGACCAATTCAGTCTTTTCTTAGGTTTGGGAGTTTGAGCTTGGACTCTCTGGAGAGTTTCCCTCCCCACAACCTTTTAACTAACATCATCATTAAATAGTGCATTCAAGAAAATGTGACTAAATAACACCAGTTTCTATGGTTTCAGAGCTTCTAGGAAGGCCCTCACCTTTCTTGGCTTGGCTCTGTGATATACTCCCAAGCATGCCCGATTTTGCTTTCTCTTTGTTGGACAATTCTGCCTACGCTATCTCTGCTACACCTGCCACATTCCCAAGACCTCGAATAACATGATCTTCTGCATATCTGACAAGTAAACACAATAGCATGTTGTCCCAGTAAATAGTGCCCTGCACCCATCAAGTGTTCAGCACAGAAGAAGTTGGATGCTTTTAGTGGGGCACAGCAAAGATAATATTTTGGCTGTAGAAGCTATCTGAGAAAGTCTTATCTTGTGAGCTTAGTAACTCTGTTACGATAATTTGGGTGATGGGTTTTGCTATTTTAAATTTCTACCTTCTGAAATGTTATTTCCCTCTGCCTACCATCAACGATATTTTTAAAAAATAATGCAAAAAGGAACAAATCATAAATCTCCCCAAATTCAACTGAGAAAATTTAAGGGGCTACAGGCAAAAAGACAAAAAAATATTTGATGGGAAATCTGGTCTTACTTTTAGAAGTTTTCTTTCTTCTTTTTCTTTTCTTTTTTTTTTTTTTTAAAAAAACTGCTTTCCTTAGGAAGCTATGGCATTCTGGCGATTAGAATGAGATGTCCACCATAGGCTCAGGCATTTGAATACTTTGGTCCCAGTTGATGGCACCGTTTTAGGAGACTTGGGATGTGTGGCCTTGCTACACTGGAATAAGGTTTTGAGGTTTCAAAGACTCTTGCCACTTCTGTCTAGACTGTTCTGTCCACTGCACACCTGTGGTTCAATGTATGAGCTGCCGGCTGCTGCTGTTGCCACCATGTCTTTACTCCACCCTTGCTAGTGGAGTCTGCGCTTTTGCTTCCTGGCTACCTAGACCTGAATAATCACACAGAAACTATATTAATTAGTATACTGTTTGACCAATAGCCCAGGCATATTTCTAGCTAGCTCTTACATCTTAAACTAACCTGTA
The DNA here is from genome assembly GCF_950005125.1 of Chionomys nivalis. Lineage (NCBI taxonomy): Eukaryota > Metazoa > Chordata > Mammalia > Rodentia > Cricetidae > Chionomys > Chionomys nivalis. The sequence continues at coordinate 107,607,959 of NC_080112.1, read as the reverse complement.
ATTCTTATTTGTGTTTAGTCATGTGGCTTGGTACCTTATTCAGTGAGGCATTCTCATTTTGCTTCCTCTATGTCTGGGTGGTGACTGTGTCTAGCTTTTCCTTTTTCCAGAATTCTCTTGGCCTTGTTACCCACCAATATTTCCTACATGGCTGACAGCCAATCGGTGTTTTATTAAACCAGTACGAATGACAAATATTTATAGTGTACAAAAGCATTATCCTACAACAAATCATCTTTGGGAACATATTCCAAAAAATCCTGTTTTTTTTTTTCTCTAAGTGCTCTTAGTCATGGCATTTTAGCATAACAATAGAAAGTAACTAATATAGGTATCTTTTACTTAAGCCATAAAAGTGCTTTCCATGAACTCAAGTGAGCAGTGACATATAAATATGACTATGTTCCTACTGATTTAGGGACAATTGCAGTTATCACATTGGTTGAAGAATTGTAGGACCAAGTTTAACCCATTTCAGATAGAGAGGTCACCCATTTCAAGGAAAGTGCTGAGGTTAGCTCAGATGCCTGTGACTTCAGCACCATGCTAATAGCTGTCTATCATAAGAGCTATATCCTGGAATGATTTAAGAGACCTCAAAGAGAAGATCAGGGACTATGGCTGTAGCTCAGTCATTCAGCTATTGCCCAGCAGAGGAAAGGCTCCAGTCTTGATACCCAGCACCCAAAACTGAAAAATTGTCAGCCATGCCTATTAGAAATGTAGTCTCAAACAGATCTCATTGCTTTTCTCTTCTATGTGCACTGGTACCTCCTTCTTCTCCTTTTGCTCCTCTTCCTCTTTCTTCTTCCTCTTCCTCCTTCTCATTATTATTCTCTCCTACATTACATTTTCCATGAAGTATATGTTGATCCTCGATACAAATATGATCATTCTAGCTTTGTTTATGAGCTACCCAACCAGTACGGAGGTCTGATCTCAGCACCTGGAGAGCCATCACTGGGGTGAGTGAGTTTCTGACACTGCAGCAGCAGCCCAGGACCTGGAACTCAGATGTTCCTCATTTCCACCTATACTTCCTGGTCTTCCTGCAAGGGCTAAACTACGTGGATCCTGCCTCTCTCTTCCTATCCCACCCAGCTTGCATCCAGAAACCACCCTTCTGCCTCCCTCCCCTCTTCAAGCACATAACATCACCCAGCTCAGCATGTTTGGGCGCTGGGACCGAATCGTGAGGGCAAGCGGACGGGCAGTAGTTCCTTTGTCTCAATAGCTTGCCTGCAGCAAGCAAGGTAGGCCCTTTGTTTATAAGCTACCTAACCAGCACAGAGATCCGATCTAGGCACCAGGAGAGCCATCACTGGGGATTGCCATTACTGGGAAGGTACATCAGTGGGCAAGGAGACCTGATCCTGTAAAAGAAGATCCATAGGGGAGCATTCGTAGGGAGAGATGGGCAGGCGCCAATGCAAGAATTCACCCAACAATCTGAAAAACAACATGAAACCACCAGAACCCAGTGACCTTACAACAGGAGGACATAAACACCTTAATCAAGAAGAAGTAGAAAAAAATTGACTTTATGAAAGTGATAGAGGCCCTTAAACAGCATGTAAAAAATGCCCTTATAGAAATGGATGAGAAGTATAACAGAAAGTTTGAAGAATTGAGTAAATCAGTGAATGATACCCTAGGAAACCAAGGAAAAACAATCAAACAGATAATGGAAACTGTTCAAGACTTGAAAACTGAAATGGAAGAAAACACAAACAGAGGGCCGGCTGGACATGGAAAATCTAGGAAAGGAATAAAGACTACAGAAACAAGCATAACCAACGGAATATAAGAGATAGAAGAAAGAGTCTCAGATTCTGAAGATACCATAGAGAAAATAAACGCAATGATAAAAGAAAACAGCAAATTCAACAAACTTTCATCACAAAACATTCAGGAAATCTGGGACACAATAAAAAGACCAAACCTAAGAATAATAGGAGTAGAAGAAGGAGAAGAAGTGCAGCTCAATGGTCCAGAAAATATATTTAATAAAATTATAGAAGAAAACTTTCCCAACCTAAAGAAAGATATACCTATGAAGGTTCAAGAAGCATACAGAACATCGAATAGATCAAAAACAAAATGCCCTCGCCATATAATAATCAAAACACAAAGCATACAGAACAAAGAAAGAATATTAAGAGCTGCAAAGGAAATAGGCCAAGTTAGTTATAAAGGTAAACCTATCAGACTTACACCTGACTTCTCTATGGAAACCATGAAAGTCAGAAGGTCCTGGATAGATGTACTGCAGAAACTAAGAGACCATGGATGCAAACCCAGACTATTATACCCAGACAAGCTTTCATTCACTATAAATGGAGAAAACAAAATTTTCCAGGATAAAAACAAATTTAAATAATACGTAGCCACAAATCCAGCCTTACAGAAAGTAATAGAAGGAAAATCACAAACCAAGGAGTCCAACAATGCACACATTAACTCAGACATCTAGAGACCCTTCACCTGCACAACCCGAAGAAGGGAAACACACAAACTCTACTACCAAAAAAGTGACCAGAGTTAACAACCACTGGTCATTAATATCACTTAATGTCAATGGACTCAACTCACCCATAAAAAGGCACAAGCTAAGAGATTGGATACGAAAACAGGATCCAACATTCTGCTGTTTACAAGAAACACACCTCAACCTCAAAGACAGGCACCTACTCAAAGTAAAGGGCTGGGAAAAGGCTTATCAAGCAAATGGACCTAGGAAACAAGCAGGTGTGGCCATACTAATTTCTAACAAAGTTGACTTCAAACTTAAATCAATCAGAAGAGATGAAGAGGGACATTTTATACTCATAACATGAACAATTCATCAGGATGAAGTCTCGATCCTGAATATCTATGCCCCTAATATAAAAGCACCCACTTATGTAAAAGAAACATTGCTAAAACTCAAGGCAGTCATCAAACCACACACACTAATAGTAGGAGACTTCAACACTCTTCTCTCACCAATGGACAGGTCAATCAGACAGAAACCTAACAGAGAAATAAGAGAATTAATGGAGGTAATGAATCAGATGGACTTAACAGACATCTATAGAACATTCCACTCAAAGAGGAAAGAATATATCTTCTTCTCTGCAGCTCATGGAACCTTCTCGAAAATTGACCACATACTAGGTAACAACGCAAACTTCCTCAGTTACAAAAAGATATTAGTAACCACCTGTGTCTTATTGTATCACCATGGATTAAAGTTAGAATTCAACAACAATGCTACCCCAGAAAGCCTACAAACTTATGGAAACTGAATAGTCAACTACTGTACCACACGTGGATCAAGGAAGAAATAAAGAAATTAAAGTCTTCCTTGAATTCAATGAAAATAAAGAAACAATGAAGTCAACTCTGTGTCATCTGGTATAAATTCAGTAGTTTCTATATGAAATATAACTCTTTCTGCATATTGTGAATCTGTAACTATATTAAGAGGTCCTTTAAAATCCCTTAGCACCATAAGAATGGCATATAATTCTGCTTTCTGGACAGAATTATAAGGGCTTTGTTCTACCTTACTCAATTCATCTGACTTGTAACCTGCTTTCCCTGATTTATTTGCATCAGTATAGAATGTATGGGCTCCAGTTATTGGAACATTATGCACAATTCTAGGAAGAATCCAAGAAGTTCTCTTTATGAGGTTAAGTCTATCACTTTGGGGATAGTTGCTGTTAATTTCTCCCAAAAAATTAGCACAAGCTCTTTACATGGTTCATTGTCTTCCCATAACTTTTTTTATTTCCTCAGTAGTAAAAGGCAGTATAATTTCTGTTGGGTCTATACCTGCTAGTTGACGAAGTCTCAGCTTACATTTTATAATTATTTCAGAGACTTTTTCTACATAAGTTTTTAATTTCTTACTTAGGTTTATTAGATATAAATATCCACTCTAAAATAATATCTTCCCTCTGCATTAAAATCCCTGTAGGAGAAATTCTGGAAGGCAATATGACTAGGATGCAGCTAAGATTTGGGTTCACCCTATCCACATGTGCCTCCTGTAATTTTTCCTCAATCACTGTCAGTTCCTTTTCTGCTTCAGCTGTCAGTTTTCTTGGACTATTCAAATCTTTATCACCATCTAAGGTTTTGTTTAAATGAACTATTAGATCAGGTGTTATCCCAACAGCTGGTTGTAGACTAGAAATGTCTCCTAACAATCTTTGGAAGTCATTAAGAGTCTGTAACCGGTCTCTCCTAATTTGTGCCTTTTGCGTTTTAATTTTCTCTAACCCTATTCTGTAACCTAGGTAATTAATAGAATTTCCTCTTTGAATATTTTCAGGAGCAATTTGTAATCCACATTTAGGCAAGACTTTTTTTTTTTTACTTCTTCAAACATCCTTTCTAAAGTATCTTTATTTGAATCAGATAACAAAATGTCATCCACGTATTGATAAATTATAGACTTAGGAAATTGCTTATGTATTATTTCCAATGGCTTACTTACAAACTATTGGCACAAAGTAGGACTATTGAGTATCCCCTGTGGGAGAATAGTCCATTGCTATCTCTTAGTAGGCTGAGAATTATTATAAGTACGCATCATGAAGGCAAGTTTTAATCCATCCTTTTCTTGTAAAGGTACAGTGAAAAAACAATCTTTCAAATCAATAACTATAAGAGGCTTTTTTTTGTAATAGAGAAGGAAAAGGAATTCCAGATTGTAGTGGGCCCATACGTTGAATTACCTTGTTGGCAGCTCTTAAATCTGTCACCATTCTCCATTTACCAGATTTCTTTTTTATAATGAACACAGGAGAATTCCAAGGGCTGGTTGATTCTTCAATATGGTGAGCATCTAGTTGCTCTTGTACCAGCTGTTCCAATGCCTGTAATTTATCTTCAGCTATAGGCCACTGTTTGATCCATATTGGCTTCTCATTTAGCCATGTTAAAGGTAGGGCTGCTGATATCTCTAAAGGTTTGCTATTTGCTGTATGTTCTTGTAGAGCCTGAATGACTGGTGACCTTTTCCATAATACCTCATCATATCCTTCCCAGAATTATGAGTTCCTAGAACTACAGGAATGTTAATCTGAGTATTCCATTGCTGTAGCAGGCCACGGCCCCATAAATTTATTGCAATATTGGCTATATATGGCCTTAGTCTTCCTATTTGCCCTTCAGGCCCTATGCATTCAACCCATCTTGTGCATTGTTTTACCTGAGATAGGGTTCCAATTCCCAGGAACTGAACATCTACCTCTTGAAGAGGCCAATTCGGATGCCAAGATTCTGGAGTAATGATACTTACATCCACACCTGTGTCTAATAAGCCTTTAATAAAAATGCCATTTATACAGACTCTTAGCTTTGGTCTTTGATCGTTAGTAGAAATCTGCCAAAATACATGTTTACTCTGTTCTACTGGATTTTTTGACTCATCCTCCATGCATAAGTCATCATTTAGACCAGTATTACTTTTTATAGCAGAAATTGGAGCTTTTAATTTTCTTGGTGAGGCACATTCTCCACTGTGACTGGGAATGACTGGGCCACTGTTGGCTTGGGGCAAGAGGCCCCTCAAGGGGTTTCCCAAAGGAATCAGGTTGCCATGTCTGTCTCTTGTTGTCCTGCATTCGTTGGACCAATGTTGGCCTTTACCGCATCTCCTACATTTACCTGAAGGCTGAGGTCTCCTATTTTTGTCATTCCCAGAGGAGATATTATTCCTAGAAATCCTTTGCCTCCAATCCCTTTTCAGTTGTCCTAATTTACCACAATTAAAACACCTGGCAGTTTGCTGTCTACTCATTCCTTTGGAAATTGTTTCTCCTACCCAAGATTCATTATTATAGCTAAACATCTCAACATTCATGCTATGCTGAATCCATTCATCCATAGGTGCTGATCTAGACCTTAAAGGCCCAATTATCTTTTTGCAATCTCTATTTGCATTTTCAAAAGGTAGAGATTCAAGAAGTATTCATCTAGTTTCTGGGTATGTTACCCCTATGTCCAGAGCCTTAATTAATCTTTGCAAAGAGTCAATAAAGGGTTCCCTCTGTCCCTGCCTAATCCTGGTATATGATTCGACATTTTTCCCTGGATCTTGTATTCTATTCCAAGCATTTAAGGCTGCCTTGTGACATAATGACAATACTTCTTCACCATTAAGAGCTTTGACCTGTGGATCAGCATACACTCCTACACCAAGAATTTGATCCTGGGAAACCGCCACACCTTTTACTCTTCCTTGCTGTTCCATATGTTTGGATTCTTCTCTGAAATAAATTCCAAATATCAAGGAAGGTCGATCATCTGAAACTGCAGACACTAACTGAAAGAAAAATGGGGGGGGGTAGCTCTGACATTAGAAGCCCAAGTCCTTATCATTTCCTTAACAAATGCAGAGTGCAAGCCATAATTAATGACAGCTTGCTTACTTTCTTTTAGATCATTCATTCCTATTGGTGTCCATCTAGCTTCTTTGACACCCTTTGAGCCTTTAGAAGTTGGTGCTTTGTTAGGATAAATTACAGGGTATGTTGCTAAAACCCTGGGTAAGCCAGTTCTAATAGCTGGTGGTGGCATTATATCCTGTCCTTGTGCCTTCTTACTCTTCACCAGTTCCAATAATATCTTCAATCATTTCAAATTTTTTAGCATTGTCTCTCTTAAATCCTGAATCTCCTGACCTGCATGTGTTTCTAGTGATTTCACTGAGGTATCGATTTTTTGGTCCCCATTCTGCACCTGTGATTCCAAAGCTTTTGAATCCTGAATCTCTTGACCTGCATGAGTTTCTAGTAAAGATTGTATGGTTCTTAGGAGTGTCATGTTCTTCCTTAATGATAGCATATTGAAAAAAAAAACTGATACCTAGTAACCAGTAAATTAATGTATCCCCATAGTCATATAAACCTTGCATGATATAATCCATTGTATTAGTAAATTTGCGTTGGAAACACAAACTGCCATATTACCTATTATCCAGCAGATGGCGCTTTGCTGAGTCATGATTGGAACCACAGCAAAAGTGACAAACACGAGGTCCTGTTTCAGTGTCTGCCTTAGTATTTGTTAAAAACTGGGAAATGCGAGTTGCTCAACAAATAAATGTAATTAAATCAATTCCATACACAGAATCAGAAACCTATAATCCAGGGGTTGAGAAGAGCAACCTAGAAGCTGCATATGCCTCTACGTGACAGAGTCACCCTCAGGGTTTACAGCTTTCGGCAACCACTTGTGCTCTGGTTCGTGCCACTTAAGCAATGTGCTTGCAAGGGAGATTTAAAAAGGAATCAGAAAAGAGCAAACCAGGGGTGCAGAGGGCTTGTGGAGTGCAAATCCAGGAGGGCTCATGCCAAAACAATATGGCAGCAGACAGACAAGTGGGGAAAAGGAGGGGTCCTAAAACAAAATGTTCAGGCGCCAGATAAAGGCGTAAGTCACAAACAATCCCACACAAGTTTGGAATTATGATTAATAGAATGGTTATTTATTTAAGGGAGAAAAATTACAGATCAACATCCCAGAAAACAGCCCTCTGTGCAATCAGGAAGGGAGCATAGTCAAAGGACTTAGAGCAGGAAGCCAGAGAGAAAGCAGAGGAAAGTAACCACTTTTTTAAAGGGAGAGAGACCACGTCCCAATGAGCTGGTATCACAGCAGCTATTGCCTGAATTAGCAGAGGGAGCAGAAGAAGCCCCCATATATCTTGCCTTGCCCTTTCATATATTGACCTCTTCTTTAAAGAATAGTTATTATACCCCTCTCTCTTTCTATCTCCTCTCTCTCCTTCTGTCTCTCTTTCTTATATCTATGGGTGTAAGAGAGTGCTTTCATGTGTATTCCTAACATATAAATACAACATGATAAGTCTGCTTCATATTACTTTCTGGTATACGTTTTCTAGGCTGACTGCTTTGCCATGCAAAATGTTAAGTTCCCTTGGGAAGACAATTTCTCAGCATTCTTCAGGTGTCTGTAGTTCTTTTTGTGGGATTGAGGCCTCTTGAGTGTTCATTGTCCATCTTCGCATGTCTGTTGGTGACTTCCTTGTTTAGATCTCATTTAGGCGGTCAGAGTAGTGAGACTTTGCAGGTTTAGCTTCTGACACTACAGAGAGACAACAGTATGACAGCAAACTCCCTCTTCCTCTGGCTCTTAAAATCTTTCATCCCCTCATCCCTATTGTTCATTGTTATTCAGGTAAGGGTTTTTGTTGTTGTTGTTTTTGTCTGGGTTTTTTTTTCATGCATCCGTTAGACCTGGATCCACAAATCACAAATACACATTTTGATTAGTCGTAGTTTCCTGTAATAGTCTCAGTCTGTTGTAAATGGAAGTTTTCTCAATGAAGACTGAGGATTATATTTTTCTGCGGGTATAAGAACAAACATTTAGAAAGAAATTAGACATTAGTCTGGTTAAGTACTATAGTGGTTGTAGGTTTTTCTCTAAGATCCATGACTTTCGTAGCCTGCAGTTGGTAGCTAGTTAGGTTTCCAGTACCAGTCATGATTTCCCACTTGTGGAGTGAGCCTTAAGTCCAATTAGAGAGCTGTTGGTTACTGCCAGGTATTGGCACTTAAACTGTACCCTTAGGGTTCCCCTGCCATGATAGTTGGCATGGTTTATAGGTATCTTTCCTGGAGAAGACTGAAGTGTGTCCCTCTGTTCGAAGCTTGCATGACTCTATGAACGATTGCCTCTGCTCAGAGGTCTCTGGACCCAACACCTGATGTGCATGGTCTCTCAGCAATATGGACTTGCCTTTCAGCTATGAGTGGCAACTAGTGGCAGTAGCGAGAGCCTATGACATTTTGGGAGTCTCTTGGACAACCCTGAAAATGGACTTAGAAAGAGGGATTCTCCTGGTTGGTTTGGGTGTATTTGTTCAATTGCCTTTAGCTTGTAGCATACTACGTGTATTATATTCCTATGCTATGTGTACTGTGCCTGTACTACCTGTACTGAGGGAAGGTTCATGAGTTGCTCAAGGGGCCCGAAATGGAAATACACACACACACATGCACATAATCACACACAAGCTCACGTGCATCACACACACACACACATCCAACAGACACATCACACACACACAAACACACACACACACACACAACACAGAGACATGGGTTCTCCTTGATATAAAAATGCCCAGAATGGGGCGGGCCTACGCATGCGCCGGGCGGAGATAGTCCGGCTGGCCAATGCACGCGCCGGGCGGAGACAGACCGGCGGGCCTATGCATGCGCTGGGCGGTGACAGACTGGCGGGCCTACGCACGCGGCAGAGACAGACTGGCGCGCAGACACGGCGGAGACTGGCGGATGTGGGATACTCCAAGCATGAAACAGTGAGGCCCACACTGAGCAGATTGTCCCACTACAATTAAAACAAGTAGGTTTATTGGGGCCTAACCTGCAGATTGGGAGGCCTTTTATTGGCGAGATCCATTGGCCTGTCCCTGAAGACACTCCTGGGTGCGGAGAGTGTTCTTGGCCCACAGCGGGCCACTGGAAGCGGAGCGGGGGCATTCCCAGACCTCCTTGACCCCTCGGTTAGTCTGTGAGGGCTGGTCCCCTCTGCTGGTGCTGCACCTCCTCTGCTGCGACCTCTCTCTTCCTGGCCCATCCCAGCTTGCGCCCAGGGGGCCCCCTTCACTCTCCCTCCCTTGTGAGGGGCTGTGGGATCACCCAGTTTGGCCTGTATGGGCTCTGGGTCAGGAGCTCGGCACAGAGGGCAGCGGGAGTTTCTCTGTTTTGGTGGCTGGCCCACAGAGTGGTGGGTCTTTTGTTGGCGGGATCCCTGGCGAACGGGGAGCCTGGCCCTGTTCCTGGAGACCCTTCTGAGTGGTAAGAAGGATCTTGGCCCACGGTGGGAGACAGGAAACGGAGCGAGGGCATCTTGTAAGCGAGGCCCCTGGCCCAGCAGGGAAACCTGATCCTGCTTTAAAAGACCCATTAGATAGCATCGATAGTAGGAGATGGGCAGGCCCCAAGGCAGGAATTCACCTAACAATCTGAAAAGCAACATGAAAACACCAGAACCCAATGGTCTTACATCAGAAGGACTTGAACACCCTAACACAGAAGAAGTGGAAAAAATTGACTTTATAAAAGCAATAGAGTCCCTTAAACAACATGTAAAAAACGCTCTTATAGAAATGGATGAGAAGTATAACAAAAAGTTTGAAGAAATGAGTAAATTTGTGAATGATACCCTGGGAAACCAAGAAAAAACGATCAAACAAGTAATGGAAACAGTTCAAGAATTGAAAACTGAAATGGAAGCAAGGAAAACACAAACTGAGGACCAGCTGGATATGGAAAATCTAGGTCAACGAGCAGAGACTACAGAATCAAGCATAATCAATAGAATACAAGAGATAGAAGAAAGAATCTCAGATTCTGAGGACACCATAGAGAAAATAAATGCACTGATCAAAGAAAACAGCAAAGTCAACAAATTCTCATCACAAAACATTCAGGAATTATGGGACACAATAAAAAGACCAAACCTAAGAATAATAGAGATACAAGAAGGAAAAGAGTCACAACTCAAAGGCACAGAAAATATTTTTAACAAAATTATGGGAGAAAACTTTCCCAACCTAAAGAATGAAATTCCTTTGAATATTCAAGAAGCATACAGAACACCAAACAGACTGGACCAAAGAAAAACATCCCCTCGCCATATAATAATCAAAACACAAAATATACAGATTAAAGAAAGAATATTAAGAGCTGCAAAGGAAAAAGGGCAAGTAACTTATAAAGGTAAACTGATCAGACTTAAACCTGACTTCTCTATGGAAACCAAGAAAGCCAGAAGGTCTCGGATAGAGGTACTGCAGAAACTAAGAGACCACGGATGCAAACCCAAACTACTATACCCAGCCAAGCTATCATTCACTATCAATGGAGAAAACAAGACATTCCAGGATAAGAACAAATTTAAACAATACGTAGCCACAAATCCAGCCCTGAAGAAAGTAATAGAAGGAAAATCACAACCCAAGGAATCCAACATGGCTAACACTGCCTACAATGACTCAGGCATCTAGCGACCCTTCACTAGCACAACTCAAAGAAGGGAGTCACACAAACGCTACTACCAAAAACAATAAGAATAACTGGTCATTAATATCACTTAATATTAATGGGCTCAATTCACCCATAAAAAGGCACAGGCTAAGAGATTGGATACGAAAACAGGATCCAACATTCTGCTGTTTGCAAGAAACACATCTCAACCACAAAGACAGGCATCTACTTAGAGTAAAGGGTTGGGAAAAGGTTTTTCAAGCAAATGGTCCTAAAAAAAAGCAGGTGTGGCCATAATAATTACTAACAAAACGGACTTCAAACTAAAATCAATCAGAAGAGATCGAGATGGACACTTTATACTCATAACAGAAACAATTCATCAGGAAGAAGTCTCAATCCTGAATATCTATGCCCCTAATATAAAAGCACCCACGTATGTAAAAGAAATATCACTAGAACTTAAGGCAGACATTAAACCACACACACTAGTAGTAGGAGACTTCAACACACCTCTCTCACCAATGGACAGGTCAATCAGACAGAAACCTAATAGAGAATCAAGAGAATTGTTGGAGGCAATGAAGCAAATGGACTTAACAGACATCTATAGAACACTCCACCCAAATAGGAAAGAATATACCTTCTTCTCTGCAGCTCATGGAACCTTCTCGAAAATTGACCACATACTCGGAAACAAAGGAAACCTCCACAGATACAAAAAAGTATCAGTGTCCACCTGTGTCTTATCAGATCACCACAGATTAAAGTTAGAAGGCAACAACAATGCTACCCCCAGAAAGCCAACAAACTCATGGAAACTGAACAGTCAACTACTGAACCACACCTGGGTCAAGGAAGAAATTAAGAAAGAAATTAAAGTCTTCCTGGAATTTAATGAAAATAAAGAGACAACATACTCAAACCTATGGGACATGATGAAAGCAGTGCTAAGAGGAAAGTTCATAGCACTAAGTGCCCACTTAAAGAAAACAGAGAAAGCATACATTGGGGACTTAACAGCACACCTGAAAGCTCTAAAAAAAAAAAAAGAAGCAGACGTGCCCAGGAGGAGTAGAAGACTGGAAATAATCAAACTGAGGGCCGAAATCAAAAAATAGAAACACAGAAAACAGTCCAAAGAATCAATGAAACAAAAAGCTGGTTCTTGGAGAAAATCAACAAGATCGACAAACCCCTATCCAAACAAATTAAACGACAGAGAGAGAACACGCAAATAAATAAGATCAGAAATGAAAAGGGGGACATAACCACAGACACAGAGGAAATTCAGAGAATCATTAGATCTTACTACAAAAGCCTGTATGCTACAAAACTGGAAAATGCAAAAGAAATGGACAGTTTTTTAGATAAGTACCATATACCAAAGCTAAACCAAGAACAGGTGAACGATCTAAATAGACCGGTTAGTCGCGAAGATTTAGAAACGGTTATCAATAATCTCCCTTCCAAAAAAGCCCAGGACCAGATGGTTTCAATTCAGAATTCTACCATACCTTCCAAGAAGAGCTAATACCTATACTTCTTAATGTATTTCACAATATAGAAACAGAAGCGTCATTACCAAATTCCTTTTATGAAGCTACAATTACCCTGATACCAAAACCACACAAAGACCCAACCAAGAAAGAGAATTACAGGCCTATCTCACTCATGAACATTGATGCAAAAATCCTCAATAAAATACTGGCAAACCGAATCCAAGAACACATCAGAAAAATTATCCATTATGATCAAGTAGGCTTCATCCCGGAGATGCAGGGCTGGTTCAACATATGCAAATCTATCAATGTAATCCACCATATAAATAAACTGAAAGAAAACAACCATATGATCTTTTCATTAGATGCTGAAAAAGCATTCGACAAAATTCAACACCCCTTTATGATAAAAGTCTTGGAGAGATTAGGGATACAAGGGTCATACCTAAATATAATTAAAGCTATATACAGTAAGATGACAGCTAATATCAAATTAAATGGAGAGAAACTTAAAGCCATCCCACTAAAATCAGGAACACGCCAAGGCTGTCCACTCTCTCCATACCTCTTCAATATAGTTCTCGAAGTTTTAGCAATAGCAATAAGACAACATAAGGGGATAAAGAAGATTCAAATTGGAAAGGAAGAAGTTAAACTTGCGTTATTTGCAGATGATATGATAGTGTACATGAGCGACCCCAAAAACTCCACCAAAGAACTCCTACAGCTGATAAACGCCTTTAGTAATGTGGCAGGATACGAGATCAACTCCAAAAAATCAGTCGCCCTCTTATACACAAAGGATATGGAAGCAGAGAGGGAAATAAGAGAATCATCACCTTTCACAATAGCCACAAAAAGCATAAAATATCTTGGGGTAACTCTAACCAAGGAAGTGAAAGATCTATTTGACAAGAACTTTAAGGCATTGAAGAAAGAAATTGAAGAGGATACCAGAAAATGGAAGGATCTCCCTTGCTCTTGGATTGGGAGGATCAACATAGTAAAAATGGCAATTCTACCAAGGGCAATTTATAGATTCAATGCAATCCCCATTAATATCCCATCAAAATTCTTCACAGATCTTGAAAGGACAATAATCAACTTTATATGGAGAAACAAAAAACCCAAGATAGCCAAAACAATCTTATACAATAAAGGAACTTCTGGAGGCATTACCATCCCTGACATCAAACTCTATTACAGAGCTACAGTAATGAAAACAGCGTGGTACTGGCATAAAAACAGAGAAGTCGACCAATGGAATCGTATAGAAGACCCGGATTTTAACCCACAAACCTATGAACAACTGATTTTCGATAAAGGAGCTAAAAGTATACAATGGAAGAAAGAAAGCATCTTCAACAAATGGTGCTGGCACAATTGGATGTCAACGTGTAGAAGATGAAAATAGACCCATATCTATCACCATGCACAAAACTCAAGTCCAGATGGATCAAAGACCTCAATATCAATCTGAACACACTGAACCTGATAGAAGAGAAAATGGGAAGTACCCTACAACATATGGGCACAGGAGATCGCTTTCTATGTATAACCCCAGCAGCACAGACATTAAGGACAACATTGAATAAATGGGACCTCTTGAAACTGAGAAGCTTCTGTAAAGCAAAGGACACTGTCATTAAAACAAAAAGGCACCCTACTGACTGGGAGAAGATCTTCACCAACCCTGCAACAGACAAAGGTCTGATCTCCAAAATATATAAAGAACTCAAGAAACTAAACTTTAAAAGGATAATTAACCCAATTAAAAAATGGGGCACTGAACTGAACAGAGAATTCTCAACAGAAGAAGTTCAAATGGCCAAAAGATACTTAAGGTCATGCTCAACCTCCTTAGCAATCAGAGAAATGTAAATCAAAACAACTTTGAGATATCATCTTACACCTGTCAGAATGGCTAAAATCAAAAACACCAAGGATAGCCTTTGCTGGAGAGGTTGTAAAGAAAGGGGTACCCTCATCCATTGCTGGTGGGACTGCAAACTTGTGCAACCACTTTGGAAATCAGTGTGGCGATTTCTCAGAAAAATTGGGATCAACCTACCCCTGGACCCAGCAATACCACTCTTGGGAATATACCCAAGAGATGCCCTATCATATGACAAAAGCATTTGTCCAACTATGTTCATAGCAGCATTATTTGTAATAGCCAGAACCTGGAAGCAACCTAGATGCCCTTCAATGGAAGAATGGATGAAGAAAGTGTGGAATATATACACATTAGAGTACTACTCTGCGGTAAAAAACAATGACTTCTCGAATTTTGCATGCAAATGGATGGAAATAGAAAATACGATCCTGAATGAGGTAACCCAGACCCAAAAAGAAGATCATGGGATGTACTCACTCATAATTGGTTTCTAGCCATGGATAGGGGCCACTGAGTCTATAATTTGTGATCCTAAAGAAGCTAAACAAGAGGGTAAACCCAAGGAAAAACATATAGACATCCTCCCAGCTATGGGAAATAGACAAGATTGATGGGCAAAAAATTGGAATCTTGGGGTTGGGGTGGGATGTGGATGAGGGGTGATGGGGAGAGAAAAGTGTGAAGGAGAGGATGAGGGGATCTGGGGGAATCGGGGTGATTGGGGATAAAGGAAGGTTGGATTGGGAAGCAGGGAAACTCATACCTTAGTTAAGGGAGCCACCTAAGGGTTGGCAAGAGACTTGAACTTGGAATGGCTACCAGATGCCCAGGGCAATGTCCCCAGTTAGTTCATTGGGGCACCTGAGGATAGGGAACCTGAAATGAACCTATCCTATAATCATACTGATGAATATCTTGCATATCGCCATAGAACCTTCATCTAGCGATGGATGGAGATAGAGACAGAGACCCACACTGGAGCACCGGACTGAGCTCCCAAGGTTATAATGAGGAGCAGAAGGAGAGAGAACATGAACAAGGAAGTCAGGACCATGAGGGGTGCACCCAACCACTGAGACAGGGGGGCCGATCTATTGGGAGCTCACCAAGGCCAGCTGGACTGCTACTGAAAAAACATGGGATAAAACCGGACTCTCTGAATGTGGCGGACAATGAGAGCTGACGAGAGGCCAAGGAGAATGGCACGGGAACTTTCATCTGGCGATGGATCGAGAGAGAGAC